>NW_024713129.1:29828829-29853829 GCF_018991925.1 Homarus americanus | reverse complement strand
CTCTGGCATTATTCTCGACTGACATCTTTAAACATCAATTCCAAATATATTGTCTTTCCTTCATCCCTGTCCAATCTGGCCTTTAATTTGGGGCTCAGTCGGTGCCTTCCACACTGTCAACAATCACGGAGGAACAACACAGCGGCCATGGTGGGTTAATTGTGGCGAGGTCCTTCAGGAGGTCCCCCTCCCAGGCAAGGTCCCTTCAGGTTGGTTACCCCCTCCACCTTAGGCAGGGTCCCTTTAGGTTGGTTCTCCCAGTCAGGGAGGTACACCCCACCATGCAGGAACTCTTCTGGAGGTGCACCCATCAGGCAGTGGCTCTTCAGGAGGTACACTCCCCACCATGCAGGGGCCTGAGGTACACCTCCACCAGGCAGGGGTCCTCTGGAGGTACACCTCCACCAGGTAGGGGCCTCTGGGGTACACACCTCCACCAGGCAGGGGCCTTCTGGAGGTACACCCTCCACCAGGCAGGGGGTCCTTCTGGAGGTACACCCTCCACCAGGCAGGGGTCCTTCTGGAGCATACACCTCCACCAGGCAGGGGCCTTTCTGGGGATACACTCACGCACCATAGTTTCGATGGACCCTATACCTCCTGACTCGATGGAAGTCGTAGCCTTGGCTACTTAACATCACTATACAAGAGTACCGTTCGATTTGCAGCTCTCACTACGACTTCCCTCGCGCCAGGAGTAGCGGTAGAGGGTGCAGCGAAACTATGGCGCGTGAGTGTACCGCCACCAGGGATGGGTCCTTCAGTTTGGTTCCCCCAGGCAGGGGTCTTTCACGAATCGCTACGAACCAACCTGAAGGGGGCCTTGAGGTTGGTTCCACCCCTGGCAGGGGTCATACAGGAGGGCCCCCAAGTAGGGGTCCCTCAGGTTGTCCCCAAGGGTCCCTTCAAGATGGTCCCCAACAGACAGATTCCCCACATAGGAAGGTCCCAAAGGAAGTTCCCCTAAAGGTCCCCCAAAGAAGGTCCCCCTCAGCAAGGTTCCCTGAGGAAGTTCCCCAAAGGAAGTTCCCCCAGGAAATTCCCCCAAGGAAGTTCTCCTAAAAAAGGTCCCCCAAGGAAGGTCCCCCCTCGGCAAGGTCCCCTAAGGAAAGTCCCCCTCAGCAAGGTACTCTAAGGAAGGTCCCTCGCAAGGTCCCCCAAGAAAGGTCCCAATCAGCAAGGACCCCCAAGAAAGGTCCCTCCAGGAAGGTCCCTCAGGCAGACGCGACAGTAATTGTAAGCTTTGAGGATGCAAGGATGATGAGTTGGTGATACCTGAGAGAGTGTTATTGTCTCTTTCTTTCTCTTGTATCTTGGTTTAATGTGTGTGTGTGTGTGTGTGTGTGTGTGTGTGTGTGTGTGTGTGTGTGTGTGTGTGTGTGTGTGTGTGTGTGTGTGTGTGTGTGTGTGTGTGTGTGTGTTTGTGTGTTTGTGTACAGGTTTCTATGTAAAATTGTAACACATCTTATCTTCTCTTCTAAACTGCTTCACAAAATAACTCGAACTTATCTTAACCTGACGTAATGTACATTACAGTATATTTAACTTAACCTAACTTATATGACGTACCTCTAACTAAAACCTAACCTACCCAAGTATCACATAACTCTTGTTAACTCAACTAAACTTAACCTAACATGATGTAACTCTAGCCTAACCTAACCTGACCTAACCTGACCTAACCTAACCTAACCTAACCTAACCTAACCTAACCTAACCTAACCTAACCTAACCTAACCTACATAATATTTGATCCGTGTTCTAAAGTAGCCATGCCACAAATCCTACACTCAACAAAAGCCAAATAGATGAACAAGAAAGATAAACAAACGATATAAAGAAGATGAGGTGAACACAGGAAGGAGACCCACTTACCCGGGTTTCTCTAAATAGGTCGAGTTGCCGGAGAAACCTTATAAACGGACCCAAATTCAATTCTGGTCTGTGAGTGGCTGTGGTTTTTACCGGTTGACGGATAGCGGATTCTGGCCTGGGGTACCGTCCTCATGCTGCCCGGATAAACTCGTATAGATCCGGTTTATTGCTTAAAGTAAAGGAGAGGACGGTTTTCCTGTGTGCTTATTGGGGGAGTGGTGGTGGTGAGAGAAGAGTGGGTAGTGGTGAGGATGAGAGACAGAGGTGGTGGTGGTGGGGAGAGATGGTGGTGGTGGGGAGAGTGATTGGGTGGTGAGGTGGTGCGGGTGGGGACAGAGGTGGTGGAGGGTGATGGTGGTGGTGAGAGTGGGGAGAGGTGGGGGTGGTGGAGAGTGATGATGGTGAGTAGTGGTGGGAGAGGTGGTGGTGGAGGTGATGGTGGTGTGGGAGGAGATGGTGGTGGGAGGATGGTGGTGGTGAGGTGGGGAGAGGTGGTGGTGGTGGTGGGTGGGGGAGGTGGTGGTGTGGGGTGGGGAGGTGGTGGTGGTGGTGGTGGTGGGGAAGGTGATGGTGTGGTGGTGAGGTGGGGGAGATGGGTGGTGGTGTTGGTGGAGGGTGGGGAGAGAGGGGATGGTGGTGGGGGAAGTGATGGTGGTGGTGAGGGTAGGGAGATTGGTGTGGTGGGGGTGGAGAGGTGGTGGTGGGGGAGGTGATGGTGGTGGGGAGGGGTGAGGAGAGGTGGTGGTGGTGAGGGAGTGGGGAGAGAGATGGTGGTGGTGAGGTGAGGGGTGGGAGAGGTGGTGGTGGTGGTGAGGGTAGGGAGGTGGTGGTGGTGAGGGGTAGGGGAGAGAGGTGGTGGTGGTGGTGAGGGGAGTGGGGGAGAGGTGGTGGTGGTGGGGGGAAGTGATGGTGGGTGAGGGTGGGGGAGAGAGGTGGTGGGGTGGTGAGGGGTGGGGAGAGAGGTGGTGGTGGTGGGGGGGGAGGTGATGGTGGTGGTGAGGTAGGGAGAGTGGTGGTGGTGAGGTTGGGGGGGAGGTGGTGGTGGTGGTGGTGGTGGGGGTGGTGGTGGTGGTGGGGTGGGGAGTTGGTGGTGGTGGGGGTGGGGGAGAGGTGGTGGTGGGTGAGGGAATGAGGGGTGGTGGTGGTGGGGAGGTGGTGGTGATGGTGAGGGGTGGGGAGGGTGGTGGTGGTGAGGGTGGGGAGGGTGGTGGTGGTGGTGGGGAGTGGGGAGGTGGTGGTGGTGGTGGTGGGGGAGGTGGTGAGGAGGTAGGGAGAGGTGGTGGTGGTGGTGGTGATGGTGAGGGAGTGGGGAGAGGGGGTGGTGGTGGTGGTGATGGTAGGGAGTGGTGGTGGTGGTGGGGTGGGGAGAGGTGGTGGTGGGTGGTGGTGAGGTGGGGAGAGAGGTGGTGGTGGTGAGGTGGGGAGAGAGGGGTGGTGGTGGTGGTGGGGATGGGGAAAGTGGTGGGTGGTGGTGGTGGTGGGGTGGGGGAGTGAGGTGGGGGAGGTGGTGGTGGTGGTGGTGAGGTGGGGGAGGGTGGTGGTGAGGGTGGGGAGAGAGGGGGTGGTGGTGGTGGTGGTGAGGGTGGGGAGAGGTGGTGGTGGTGTGGGGTAGGGGAGGGTGGTGGTGGGGTGGGGAGAGGTTGGTGGTGTGGTGGTGGGGTGGTGGTGGTGGTGGTGGTGGGGGAGAGGTGGGTGGTGGTGGTGGTGGGGTGGGGAGGGGGTGGTGGTGGTGGGGTGGGGGAGGTGGGGTGGTGGTGGTGGTGAGGGGTGGGGGAGGTTGGTGGTGGGGGTGGGGAGGGGTGGTGGTGAGGTGGTGGTGGTGGGGTGGGGAGGTGTTGGTGGTGGGGTGGGGGTGGGGAGGGTGGTGGTGGGGTGGGGTGGGGTGGTGGTGGTGGGGTGGGGAGGAGGTTGGTGGGTGAGGGTGGGGGAGGGTGGTGGTGGTGAGGGGTTGGGGAGAGTTGGTGGGTGGTTGGGGTTGGGGATGGGGGTGGTGGTGGTGGGGGTGGGGATGGGGGTGGTGGTGGTGAGGGGTGGGGGAGGTGGTGGTGGTGGTGAGGGTGGGGATGGGGTGGTGGTGGGGTGGGGGGGTGGTGGTGGTGGGTGGTGGTGCTGGGGAGGTGGGGGGGGTGGTGGTGGTGAGGTGGGGAGGGTGGTGGTGGTGAGGTGGGGGGAGAGGTTGGTGGTGGTGAGGGTAGGGAGGGTGTTGGTGGTGGTGAGTGGTGGTGGGGGTGGGGGTGGTGGTGGGTGAGGGTGGGGGATGGTGGTGGTGGTGGTGAGGTGGGGAGAGAGGTGGTGGTGGTGAGGGTGGGGATGGTGGGTGGTGGTGGTGTTGGTGGTGTGTGGGTGGATGGTGGTGGTGAGGGGTTGGGTGGTGTTGGTGGTGGTGGGGGTGGGGGAGATGGTGGTGGTGGTGGTGGGGTGGTGGGTGGGGTGGTGGTGGTGGTGGTGTGGGTGGGGTGGTGGTGGTGGTGGTGGGGTGGGGGAGAGGTGGTGGTGGTGGTGGTGGTGGTGGGTGTGGTGTGGTGGTGGTGGTGGTGGTGGGGTGGATGGTGGTGATGGTGGGGGTGGTTGGTGGTGTTGAGGGATGGTGGTGATTGGGGTGGTGGTGGTGGGGTGGGGGGTGGTGGGTGGTGGTGGTGGTGGGGTTGGGGAGAGGGGTGGTGGTGGTGGGGGGTGGGGTGGTGGTGGTGGTGGTGTGTGAGAGTGGTGGTGGTGGTGGGTGGGGGAGGGGTGGTGGTGGTGGGTGGTGGTGGTGGTGGTGGGGGTGGGGATGGTGGTGGTGGTGGTGGTGAGGTTGGGAGAGTGGTGGTGGTGGTGGTGTGGTGGGTAGTGGTGGTGGTGGTGGTGGGGGTAGGGGTGGTGGTGGTGGTGGTGGTGGGGGTGGGGATGGTGGTGGTGGTGGGGGTGTGGTGGTGGTGAGGTTGGGGTGGGGTGGTGGTGGGGTGATGTGGTGGTGGTGGTGGTGGGTGGTGAGGTGGTGGTGGTGGTGAGTGGTGGTGGTGGTGAGGGTGGGGGAGGTTGGTGGTGGTGGAAGTTAGGGGAGAGAGGTGGTGGTGGTGAGGGTGGGGAGTGGGGGTGGTGGTGAGGGTAGGGGGTGAGTGGTGGTGGGGAGGTGATGGTGGTGGTGTGGTGGGGAGAGGTGGTGGTGGTGTGGTGGGAGAGAGGTGGTGGGGGGGTGGGTGGTGGTGGGTGGGAGGGTAGGGGTGGGAGGTGGTGGTGGTGGGGTGGGGGGGTGGTGGTGGTGGTGTGGGTGGTGGTGGTGAGGGAGTGGGGGGAGAGGGAGGTGGTGGAGGTGATGGTGAGGAGGTGGTGAGGGGAGTGGGGAGTTGGTGGTGGTGGAGGTGGGGGAGAGGTGGTGGTGGAGAGTGATGTGGTGTGGTGAGGGGTGGGGAGAGAGGTGTGGTGGAGGAGAGTGATGGTGGTGTGGTGGGGTGGGGGAGTTGGTGGTGAGGTGGAGGGTGGGGAGGTGGTGTTGGTGAGGGTGGGGGAGAGGGGGGTGGTGGAGGTGATGTGGGTGGGTGGTGAGGGTTGGGGAGGGTTGTGGTGGTGGGGGGAGAGTGGTGGTGGTGGTGGGGAGAGGGGTGGTGGGGGAGGGGTTGTGGTGGTGAGGGTGGGGAGTGTGGTGGTGGTGGTGGGGGTGGGGTGATGGGTGGTTGTGGTGGGGGGTGAGTGGTGGTGGTGGGAGGAGGGAGGTTGGTGGAGGAGAGTGATGGTGGTGGGTGGAGGGTAGGTGGGAGATTGGTGGTGGTGGGAGGGTGGGGAGTATGGGTGGTGGTGGTGGGGGAGGGAAGGGTGGTGGGGGAGAGTGAGGTGGTGGAGGGGGTGGTGGGGGTGGTGGAGGTGGGAGGGAGGGTAGGGGTGAGGTGTAGTGGTGGTGAGGGTAGGGTGATTGGTGGTGGTGAGGTAGGAGAAAGGGTGGTTGTGGTGGGGAGAGTGATGGTGGTGGTGAGGGAGGGGAGAGGTTGGTGGGGGAGAGGATGGTGGTGGGAGGGTAGGGGGAGAGTGGTGGTGGAGGGGAGAGTGATGGTGGTGGTGGAGGGTGGGAGAGTGGTGGTGGAGGGGGAGAGTGGTAGTGGTGGTGAGGGTAGGAGATTGGTGGTGGTGGTGGGTAGGGAGTTGGTGGTGGTGGTGGGGGAGGTGATGGGGGTGGGAGGTGGGGAGAGGATGGTGGTGGTGAGGGTAGGGGAGAGGTGGTGGTGGTGGGGGGAGAGTGATGGTGGTGGTGAGGGTAGGGAGATTTGTGGTGGTGGGGGAGAGTGATGGTGGTGGTGAGGGTAGGAGAGTTTGGTGGTGGGGGAGGATGGTGGTGGTGAGGTAGGGAGATTGGTGGTGGTGGGGAGAGTGATGGTGGTGGTGAGGGTAGGGGGGGTGGTGGTGGGGGGTGGTGGTGTGAGGGTGGGGAGAGGTGGTGGTGGTGGGGGAGAGTGATGGTGGTGGTGAGGGTAGGGGAGATTTGTGGTGGTGGGGAGAGGATGGTGGTGGTGAGGTAGGGGAGAGTGGTGGTGGTGGTAGGGGAGAGGATGGTGGTGGTGAGTGTGAGATTTGTGGTGGTGGGGGGAGTGGTGGTGGTGAGGGTAGTGGAAGATGTGGGTGGTGGGGAGAGTGATGGTGGTGGGGTAGGGGGAGAATGGTGGTGGGGAGGATGGGGTGGGTAGGGGAGAGAATGGTGGTGGGGAGAGTGATGGTGGTGGTGATGGTAGGGGAGATTGGTGGTGGTGGGGAGAGTGATGGTGGTGGTGAGGGTAGGGGAGAGGTGGTGGTGGTGGGGAGAGGATGGTGGTGGTGAGGGTAGGGAGAGAAGTGGTGGTGGGGGAGAGGATGGTGGTGGTGAGGAGGAGGGTGGTGGTGGTGGTGGAGGGTAGGGAGAGAGGTGGTGGAGGGGAGAGGATGGTGGTGGTGAGGAGAGAGGTGTGGTGGTGGAGGAGGGGAGAGAGGTGGTGGTGGTGGGGGAGAGTGATGGTGGTGGTGAGGGTGGGGAGAGGTGGTGGGGGGTGGTGATGGTGGTGGAGGGTGGGGAGAGGATGGTGGTGGTGGTGGAGGGTAGGGGAGAGTGGTGGTGGTGGTGGGGAGAGGATGGTGGTGAGGGTAGGGGAGAGGTGGTGGTGGGGGAGAGGATGGTGGTGGTGAGGGTATGGGGTGGTGGTGGTGGTGGAGAGTGGGAGATTGGTGGTGGAGGGGGGAGAGTGATGGTGGTGGGGAGGGTAGGGGGAGGTGGTGGTGGTGGGGAGAGGATGGTGGTGGTGGTGAGGGTGGGGAGAGAGGTGGTGGTGGGGAGAGTGATTGTGGTGGTGAGGGTAGGGAGAGTGGTGGTGGTGGGGAGAGTGAGGTGGTGGTGGTGAGGGTAGGGAGAGTGGTGGTGGTGGGGAGAGTGATTGGAGGGTGGGGGAGAGGAGTGGTGGTGGGGGGAGAGGATGGTGGTGAGGGGGGGGTGGTGGGGAGGTGTGGTGGTGGTGTAGGGGAGAGAGGTGGTGGTGGTGGGAGTGATGTGGTGGTGAGGGTAGGGGAGAGAAGTGGTGGTGGGGAGAGGATGGTGGTGGTGAGGGAGGGAGTTGGTGGTGGTGGGGAGGATGGTGGTGGGAGGTAGGGGAGAGAGGTGGTGGTGGTGGGGAGAGTGATTGTGGTGGTGAGGGTAGGGGAGAGAAGGTGGTGGGGAGAGTGATGGTGGTGGTGAGGGTAGGGGAGAGAAGTGGTGGTGGGGGAGAGGATGTGGTGGAGGGTAGGGGAGAGTGGTGGTGGGGAGAGTGATGGTGGTGGTGAGGGTAGAGAGAGGTGGTGGTGGTGGAGGGTAGGGGGAGAGAGGTGGTGGAGGGGAGTGATGGTGGTGGTGAGGTTGGGAGAGTGGGGTGGTGGTGGTGGTGGTGGTGGGGAGGGGTTGGGTGGTGGTGGTTGGTGGTGGTGAGGGTAGGGGAGAGTGGTTGTGGTGGAGGGGTGATGTGGTGGTGAGGTTAGGTGGGGTGGTGGTGGTGGTGGGGAGAGTGTTGGTGGTGGTGGGAAGAGGATGGTGGTAGTGTGGTGGTGGTGGTGAGGGTAGGGAGAGAAGTGGTGGTGGTGGTGGTGGTGGTGGAGGAGAGAGAGAGAGAGAGAGAGAGGGTTGGTACTCCTAAATGGCTGGTATATTAGAAAGGCTCTGGGTCACAGAGAGTGAATCACCCAGTATGACACATTACTACTGGCTTCTTCGTCTCTAACACAACTACTCTAAACGTTATCTTTCGTTCTGTGTTTTGGAAACATTTCTGTCTACATAAACGAAAAATAACATCTAAAAAAAATTAAAACCTAACCTAACCTAACCCAATCCAATCTAATAACTTAATTTTAAACAGGTTAGCCATCACCACCACCGCCACCATCACCACCGCCACCACAACCATTGTCAGCTCCATCACCACCACCGCCACCACCACCACCACCGTCATCACCACCACCATCACCACATTACCACTATCACCACAACCATCACCACCACAACCATCACCACCACAAACCACCACCACCACCACCACCGCCGTCAGCATCATCACACCTTTACCACCATCACCACACATCCTCACCACCACCACCATCACCACCACCACCGTCAGCACCATCACCACCACCACCGTCAGCGCCATCACCACCACCACCACCACCATCACCACCACCACCGTCACCATCACCACCACCACCACACCACCATCACTCCACCACCACCACCACCACCATCACCACCACTACCACCACCATCACCACCACTACCACCACCATCACCACCACTACCACCACCATCACCACCACCACCGTTAGCGCCATCACCACCATTACCACCATCACCACAACCACCACCACCGTCAGCGCCATCGCCACCACTACCACCACCATCACCACCACTACCACCACCATCATCACCACTACCACCACCATCACCACCTACCACTACCACCATCACCACCACTACCACCATCATCACCACCACTACCACCAATATCACCACCACCATCACCACCACTTCCACCACCATCACCACCACTCCACCACCATCATCACCACTAACACCACCATCACCACCACTACCACCACATCACCACCACATCACCACCATATCACCACCACCACCACCATCACCACCACTACCACCACCATCCATTTATTCCTAGCGACTCACAATGAAAAAGCAATTATCTCTTTTTTCATTCGACCAGCTCTCATATGCATACAGAGACAGAGATAAGAGATAGAGATAGAGAGATAGAGAGAGTGATAGATATAGAGATAGACAGAGCCGCCGAGAGGACGGGGAAGCCAGGATAAACCCGCGGGGGGCTTTAGGGCAGATTATGGTTCAAACCCGTTCAAAGGCCAGAAGGGGGCCCATAAATTTATCTTTCCCGGCTCCCCCAGCTCTCGACGGCCCTGGATAGGAGTGAAAGAGACATCACATGATTACTTCTCCCGTCAGCCATCTGCAAAAGAGCCAATATTCAGGTGGGTGGGGTCTTAATATAAAGATATAAAGGATATATTTGATTTGGTTCTCCCATACCTCTTTACCTCCCCTTCACCTCTTCTCCTTCTCTCCTTTTATTAGTCTCCCCTCCTCCACTTCCTCTTTTACTCTCCCTTCCCCTCCTACTCCTTCCTTTCTTAGTTTCCACACCTGCCTCATTCCACCCTTCTCCGCTTTTTTCTTAGTCCCACCCCTCCCCCTGGTTCTTCCCTTCCCCTCTTTTTCTCCCTCTTTTATTCTTCCTTCTTCCTCCATCCTTTCTTTTACTCCCTCCCCTTACTCCCCATTCTCCTCCTTTCCTCCTTCACCCCTCATCTTCCCTCACCCCATCCTCACCCGAGGTAAGAAGACGTTCTTTTCACCTTGTGCGTCCTGGGAATAAATCAACACAGCATCATATCTACTTAGGGAGAAACTGCCCTCGTATCCTCTTGTTTATCCTGGGAAGAAAATAGTTTGTATCATATTTTTTCCTACGATGATATTACAGTATATTCTGACTTACAAGATGATTTTTTTTATGTTTTCCCCAGGATGGTAAGTTTATTTGTTTTCATTTTATTTTTGTAAGTCTATTCTTCCACCACTCCTCCTACTACTACTACTACCTCCATTACTACTGCCAATACTTCTACTACCACTGATGCCACCACTACCGCCAATACTACCACCACTACCACAACTCCACCGACTACCACTATTGCCACCACTCCTCCTCCTACTACCACCACTACCACCACTTCACCCTACTACCACCACTGTTACCACTCTTCTTACCACCACTACCACCACTCCACCTATTACCACCACTTCACCTACTACTATCACCACTACTACTACCACTTTATTTATCGTGGCCTCGAGCCTCCCCCAATAGCCACACCTTCGCCGCGATTTTATTACCTTAAAATTAAATATCCTAATACATAAGTAGCTGCCCTAGCTGTGTTGAGTTAGTTGAGCCGCAGATCTATGCGTCATTCAGTGACTGTTACCTCATAGTCAATATCTGCGACCGTTGTCGGCCTTGAGGCCGAAGATCTCGTTCCCCTGAGGCAGAGCAACCACTACCATAACTACCACCACTCCATCTACTACCACCACTCCACCTCCTACCGTAACTACCATCATTTCACCTACTACCACTGCTGGTCCTTGTCGTGTAATGTAATATACCTGGAGTGTTTCCTGACAATTCCTTGACTTGGTTTAATGTTCAAGTTTTGTGTCGGTCTCCTTATATGACTTCCTCAGAGGGACCCACTCCTCCTCCTCCTCCTCCTCCTCCTCCTCCTCCTCCTCCTCCTGTTACTCTTCTTCTTCTTCCTCTTCTCCTTCATTCTTTTTATTCTCTTTGTTAACTAATTCTATTTCAGCAGTGAAACAGATTGACAGGCGGATATAGAGACAAGCAGACAACAAACAGAAAGACAAGCAGACATACTAGCAAGCGTGAGGCCAACTCAAACAGACAGACAGACAGGCGCACAAGCAAACATACAACAATAATATGCTTGCAACAGTAAAGACTCTTAAAATAAAGTTTATAACGATACAGAAGAAGATTTCTGGATAAAACGGTATTGAAATAATAAAGAAATGTGAGAAAATATTGGCAATGAGAGGTCAGTAAATAATGTACTTGGAGGCTTAATAGACTAGTTGTTGCAACAGTGTAAAATGTTCAAAGGATAAGTGTAATATGAGAAGACACACACACACACACACACACACACACACACACACACACACACACACTCACACACACACACACACACACACACACACACACACACACACACACACACTCACACACACACACACACACACACACACACACACACACACACACACACACACACACACACACACACACACACACACACAGACACTCACTCACACACACACACACACACACACACACACACACACACACACACACACACACACACACACACACACACACACACACACACACACACACACACACACACACACACACACACGCAGTACAGATAATGAAAATTGCATCAGTACATTTAGCTTTGTCTTGGAGAGGTCAACTGTGGTTATTTACAGCTCAGATAAGGAAACATACATCAACCTCTGACCCTGAGGCTGTTGGCGTGGTCTTTGTGGCGCAGTGGATGTGGTAGACGTGCTGTTGGAGAGTTAGTGGTGCATTGGAGGTGTTAGACGTGCTGTAGGAGAGTTAGTGGTGCAGTGGAGGTGGTGAGATGTTGAGAGTTAGGTGCATTGAGGTGTTAGACGTGCTGTTGGAGAGTTAGTGGTGCAGTGGAGGTGTTAGACGTGCTGGAGTTAGTGGCAGTGGAGGTGTTAGACGTGCTGTTGGAGAGGTAGTGGTGCAGTGAGGTGGAGTGCTGTTGGAGAGGTAGTGGTGCAGTGGAGGTGTTAGATGTGCTCTAGGAGAGTTAGTGGTGCAGGAGGTGTTAGACGTGCTGTAGGAGAGTTAGTGGTGCAGTGGAGGTGTTAGACGTGCTGCACGTGCAGTGGAGGTGTTAGATGCTGTGCAGTGGAGGTGTTAGACGTGCTGTGGAGAGTAGTGGTGCAGTGGAGGTGTTAGACGTGCTGTGAGAGTTAGTGGAGGTGGCAGACGTGCTGTAGGAGAGTTATTGGGGCTGTTGGGTGTTAGTAGGACAGTGTTGTGAGTTAGTGGTGTTGTGGGGTGTGAGTGGTGCTGGGGTGTGAGTGGTACTGTGGGTGTGTTAGTGGTGCTGTGGGAGTGTTAGTGGTGCTGTGAGTTTGTGAGTGGTGCTGTGGGTGTCTTAGTGGGATGTGGGTGTGTGTGTGGTGCTGTTGGGTGGTGTGGTGAGTGGTGCTGTGGTGTGTGAGTGGTGCTGTGGGTGGAGTGGCTGTGTGAGGTGTGTTAGTGGTGTTGTGGGGTGTGAGTGGTGCTGTGGGGTGTGAGTGGTACTGTGGGTGTGTTAGTGGTGCTGGGGAGTGTTAGTGTGCTGTGAGTTTGTGAGTGGTGCTGTGGGTGTTGTGATGGGGTGTGTGAGTGGTGCTGTGGGGTGGTGTGGTGCTGTGGGTGTAGTGGTGCTGTGGGGGTGTGAGTGGTGCTGTGGGTGTGGTAGTGGTGCTGTGGGGTGTGTGTGGGCTAGGTGGTACTGTGGTGTGAGTGGTGTGTGAGGTGTGTGAGTGGTGCTGTGGGTGTGAGTGGTGCTGTGGTGTGTGTAGTGGTGCTGTGGGTGTGGTAGTGGTGCTGTGGGGTGTTTGTGGGTGTGTGTTAGTGGTGCTGTGTGTGTGTTAGTGGTGCTGTGTGTGTGGGGGTGCTGTGGGTGGTGCTGTGGGTGTCTTAGTGGGGATGTGGGTGTGTGTGCTGTGGTGGTGCTGTGGGGGTGTGTGGTGCTTGTGTGGGTGTGAGTGAGGTGGTGTGTGTGTGGAGTGGTGTGTGAGTGGGTGGTGCTGTGGGGGTGTTAGTGGTGGTGGGGGGTGTGTGAGTGGTGCTGTGGGTGTGAGTGGTGCTTGGGTGTGGTGCAGTGTGTTAGTGGTGCTGTGGGTGGTAGTGGTGCTGTGGGTGCGGTGCTGTGGATGTGGTAGTGGTGCTGTGGGTGTGGTGTGCTGTGGGTGTGTGGTGCTGTGGGTGTGTTAGTGGTGCTGTGTGGTGGGTGTGTGTGAGTGGTGCTAGTGGTGCTGTGGGGTGTGAGTGGTGGTGGTGTGTGGCGGTGTGGGTGTGTGGTGAGGTGCTGTGGGTGTGTGTGAGTGGTGCTGTGGCGGTGAGTGGTGCTGTGGGGTGTGGAGTGGTGCTGTGGGGTGTGGAGTGGTGCTGTGGTGTTAGTGGTGCTGTGGGGTGTGTTAGTAGTGCTGTGGCGGTGGGTGCTGTGGCGGTGAGTGGTGCTGTGGCGGTGCTGTGGCGGTGTGAGTGGTGCTGTGGCGATGTGAGTGGTGCTGTGGGGTGTGTTAGTGGTGCTGTTGCGGTGTTAGTGGTGCTGTTGCGGTGTGAGTGGTGCTGTTGCGGTGTGAGTGGTGCTGTGGCTGTGTTAATAATAATAATAAGTAATAATAATAATACTTAACCGTTTATTGAAAAAGTTCAACATGAACATACAATTTATAGTTTGCAGTTGGTGGCAGGGACTGGTCTCTTGACCTACAGTACACTATCTACCTGTGATCGCCCTAAGTCGAGATATTTGTCAGTTTACTGGTGAAACTGTGACTACCACATGAGGTGTGTTAGACCCACCTCCCTTCATGCCACGGCTTGTAATCCAAACTCTTATCTACCCCACAGTCCCCTCCCCCACCGCCCCACCAGGCCAGCCACCCCAGCTTGACTCAGTGTCTATTGCCAGCATACAGTCCTCTCACTAGCTTCGATATGTCTAAGTTGGCTGCTAATATCACAAATATAAAGTTATCGAAACAACAGCTGTTTGAGCTGATAATTGAAGTCCAACGGACTCTCGTATAGGGCATCATACAACCTAGGAATAAGGAGACCATCAGGAAACTAGAGGAAGCTGAACGCCGTCTCACTACCAAGCTGAATGAAGTTGTAACAAGCTTGGAATTTTCGCAAGGAGAAATAATTGACTTAAAAGCAAAGTTGAACTCTGAAGCTGAAGAGAACCGATCACTCAGGACCCGAGTTCGACAGTTGAGCGAAGAGAATTCTAAGCTCAAGACGGAACTAGCGACAACAGCGGATCGGGTGGATTATGTGGACGACAGAAGGCGGCGAAACAACCTCAGGTTGGTCGGAGTCCCCGAAGATCTCCACAAGAACTGGGAGTCATCCCAGCACAAATTTCACGCCTGTTCAATAAACATTTTAAACTTACTGAAGTCAAGTTTGACCATTCTGAGGCGGGAATCAGCAACCCACATAACCAAGAGATAGACGCAACTCCCACCCAAACTGGGAACCACCCTCAACAGTACCAGTCATCTTAATTCTGTTGGCTGTAGCACTTGTGAGTACGTTGCCCCCCACTATTATAACTTTCTTTGACATTCCCTTTTCACACCTCAGTGACCCTGAGTTTTTACTGTTCCTTAATTCATACCAATAATCCTACACGGATGATGCAAGTGTTGTTCCCTTACATGTACGTACTGGACCGTATTCGTTACACCCCCTTCACTCATATTGACCCCGATGCCTTTCCACAAAACTCACTGGGTTATACCAACTTCAATTGTAGCTATTACTTTTCTGACTCTCCCGAGTTTAGTTCTACTCTCCTACTATCTAATTTCTTCTCCTTATTTAGTCGTAAAATCAGCAGTATTCCCCTTCACTGAGATACCTTTTTAAATCAGTGTATATCTTCTATTTCCCACAGATTTGATGTAATTGGGTTTTGTGACACCAAACACAGTAACGATATTGAACATTTGTATACCATTCCAAATTCTAACAGACACTGCGTCAACACGTCACGACACAGTGCTGGTGTCGCCCTATATGTTGATATCAAGTATAACACTTCTGTAAGAGATGATTTAAAGGTTCAGGAGGAGTGCATGGAGAGTGTTTTCACTGAATTACGTAACGACACACGAAATATTCTAGTAGGAGTAATCTACAGAAGACCCCACGTTAATGTAAGGAACTTTCTTGATAAATTATCGGAGCTTATCTCTATCATAAGTTCAGAGAGGAAACTTTGCTACGTTACAGATTTCAACTTTGATCTTTTAAAATCAGAGATGGACACCTCAGTATTAGACCTTGCTACCTGTCATTCTAAGCTCTTCTTCAACACTATGACCAAACCCACTAGAGTAACTGCCACCTCTGCCACAGTGATAGATCATATCTGGACAAACATCATTCCTAACAATCTTTCAAGTGGAATTACTTATAACAATATCTTAGATCACCTCCCAGTTTTTGCCATGTATAAGACAGTCACGAGATCTGAAAGGTCTAGTAAAGTCTCAGTACGGTACAGAGACGACTGCGCCGACAACATGTTCCTGTTCGAAAACAACTTAATGAATGCCAAGTGGAATCTAGTCTAAATGCCTTCGACAACTCTAACGTGAGCTCCTGCAACTTTTTTTGCATCTTCAATGCTTGCTTTGATAAATGCTTCCCCCTCAAGACTAAGTTAGTAAAAACTGTAACTATCTTCAAGCCATATATTACAAGTGAAATCAAGTGCAATGATAAAAGAAAATCACAAACCCCCCAAAAAAAAATTGCAAAAAGACCCATAACTTTCGGTGAGGCTTACGGAGGTATCCGAAATACAGTAACACAAGCAGTTAGAAATGCCAGAAGTAGCTATCATACAAATAAGCTCTAGTCAGCATCAGGAAACAGTTAAAAATCCTGGAGCATTATCAATTCTATTCAGAACAGGAACACCCATCCTTCGGCTCCCCACTCAGCTTTTATGATAAATGATACAGTTGTAACGGTAACCCTCCCTGATAACCAACAACTTCAATGATTGTTTTATCATTGTTGGCAAAAATCTTGCAGACAGCATCCCTGATCACCATGAGACATTTAGAGCCTACCTGCACAACAGACAGCAAAATGAGCTGTTCTTATCCCCTGTGACGGCAGATGAATTATTGACCATCATAAAAATGTCCAAAAATACAGCAGCAGCAGACGACAATACACCAATGAACACCATTAAGAAAGTAGCCCACTTATTACTACCTGTTCTCCTACACATTTGTAACTCTTCCTTCACTAGTGGTGTCTTTCCGGATAAACTGAAATTGCTAAAGTTCACTTAGCATCTAAATAATCTGAGGATAAAGGTATTTTCAAGAATTACCGCCCCTTATCAGTCTTCCCAGCCTTGAGTAAGATTCTGGAGAAGCTAGCATGTAGTAAACTAAATTTCTTCTGCAGTGTCAATAACATCCTTACAGGCTCTCAGTTTGGATTTAGAGCTATTGCCTGGCCGTGTATATCGAAGGTGGTAATGGACCTTTTGAGATTTGGTAACTTTTTGGGAACCATGTATGGCTGTTGTCGTTATCTGGTTAGAAGATGCTGGTCAGTTCCCAGGTGTGCTTATCTCTGGGTATGGACTCACTGGTGGGTCACGGCTCTCGCGGGTACTGGTTTAAACACTGTTCTTCACTGTTCAACACTGAGCCCACTCCATTCCGAAACGAAATTGTCACTTTTGGTGGGATTTTGTTGACATCCCGGTGGGGAGGAAGGGGTTGGGGGAGTGAGCCAACATTGGCCAGGGCAGCTACCGCCGCAGGAGCCGGCGCCAAATAGGTCTTGACCCTCTGGTGGTCAAGTATGTAGTGGTGCTGTGGGGGTGTTAGTGCCACTGTAAAGGTGTTTGTGGTGCTGTGGGGGATCTTAGTGGTGCTGTGGGGGGTGAGGGTGTTGGTGGTGTTGTGGGGTGTGTGTGGTATTGTGGTATGTTAGTGGTGCTATGGAGGTGTTAGTGGTGCTCTGGGAGGTGTTGTGGGTGTGTGTGTGTGGTGCTGTCTGTGTGTATGTGGTGCTCTGTGTGTGTGTACGTGTGTGAGGTGCTCTTGGTGTGTGTGCGCACAGGGTGGTGTAATGCATCTAGTGTGGCAGGATTATGTTAGTGTTAAGGTGCAAGCGCTGCTTGCTTCCTCTCGCTATCAGCTACCGCCTCTGGCTAGCCCTCGTGGCAAACAGGGAAGCAACTTGCATAAGTCCTCCCCTGCCAGTACACAGCCTCTTCAGCATCAAAACTCCTGCTGTGCCTCCTCGTGGCAACAAACGGTAACTGGATGCCACGTGGGCCCAGGTTAGACCAGCAGGGGATCTCGGAACAGCAGAGGGACGGTGCTTAGGCCCACTGGCATGTGGACACGTCCTGGTGCTTACCAACCACTGCCCCCCTGCCTTGCGAATTAAGCTTGGTAGGTATAAGGCTACGGGAGCAAACCCTAAATTAAATATCTGCAGTGGAGCCCCGCATCAGGCAGACATGCCTACAGAGCTCCAGTAAAATACCAACGGCAGTATAGGCAGAAGAGGTGACCAACATGAGAGCCCAATGACAACATCGGCAGACGAAGGCAATGCATAATGGACAGGTTACTAAGGCAAAGCCCAACAAACTGGGCTATCGGCAGTCCATTACAACTCTCCCTCTCCCCAGTCATTGCAACACTTACACCACTGGTTCAGGAAAAGAGAGAGCCAAGATGTGTGGTTGCAGCCTGCGCTACTACCTCACCACATAAATCAACTCATGCGCAGCCATCATCCAAGTCATCATACTTTTCATCATCATGAAAACTCCTATACCCCCAAAAGTTCGATGGCGATGAACGAGTGGCGTCGTGGACATGCAGAGATGACTGCTGGGAGTCTCTCAGTCACAACTCTGCACATGGGCGGCATAGATAAGATGGGATCTAAAAGCAGTGCAAAACGGTACTGTCTGTGCGACTGAGCAGCCCTTTCGAGGAACCACTCTGCTTACCCCACATGGGGAGGGGGCTAAAAAAGGTGCCCTAAGCATAGACTGCCTAAAGAACCAACCTGAATGGGCAGCCGCACCCAGTAAGGTCATCCTAATGAGGGTGAAAACTCAATCATAATCACAGATCAAAACAAAAATAAACTATACAACTTCTTATGGTCGCTGCATGGAATGTCAAGATTCTTCTGGATTCTGGCACAAATGAGCGTCCTCAAAGAAGAACCTCCCTTGTGACAAAAGATCTGGCTAGGTTTAGCATCGACCTAGCAGCCATTAGTGAGTCCCGGCTCCCAGACGAGGGTCGACTCACAGAACGGGTCTGGCTATACCTTCTTCTGGAAAAGTAAGCCTGCTGTGGAGAGAAACCGTATTTTGTGGAGTTTGCTTTGCCCTCCGCCAATGCATCCTGCACAGGCAAACTAAAATGTCTGTTGGGATCAACGAGCGCGTCATGACGCTACGAGTCCCACTGAATCACTCACGTCATGCCTCCTTCGTTAGGGCATATGTCCTAACACTGGATGCAGAGGATAACATCAAGGAGGCCTTTTATGCAGATCTTGACAGAGTGCTAACCTCTGACCCTAGAGAAGATAAGGTTGTGCTCCTAGGTGACATCAATGCCAGAGTTGGCAGAGATGCTAACATTTGGCAGGGAATCCTTGGAAGAAATGAACGAGGGAAGTGTAATCCCAACGGCGTACTCCTCCTCAGCAAGTGTGCTGCACACAACCTCACTATCAACAATACCTTGTTTATGCAGGCCGACAAGTTCAAGGGTTCATGGCAACACTCAATGACTACATCATTGTCAGAGCAGCAGATCGCCGAGATGTCCTCACCACCCGAGCCATGCGAGGCTCAGTCCACTGGGACATTGATCATCGGCTCGTCAGAGCCAAGCTCTCATCTTACGTCGTCCCAAAACGGCGAGGGCAGGAAGTCTCTAGAAGAGGTTTTAGCACTAAGCATATGGAGGATCCAAATGCTTTTAGAGAACAGATCGAAAATGGGTTGATAAATAACCCGACAACAAATAACCCAAATCCCAATGTCAAATGGGATATTCTCGGCACTATCGTGAAAAAAACCTGCAGGGATCCTCGGCCAGATCGAAAGAATACACTAGGATTGGTTTTATGAAAATGACCAGGAAATCAATGCACTCATTGATGATAAACGTGCTGCCTTAACTGACTGGCAGAACAACCCTCAGTCTTGAATCAAAGTGGATACCTTCCGCAAGAAGAAATTGGCGGCCCAGCTCGTACTTTGCAATCTAAAGAACGACTGGTTTAAAAATAAAGCATGTGAAACTCAAAATGTTTGGATATCAACACAAAATGTGCGAATTTTTCATTTCCACTAAAAAAAATTATGGGCCAATCACTCATGACGCAGGCCCACTCCGCTCATCCGTCGGTAACCCCGTAATTAAAGATAAAGAAGGCCTCTTTCAGCCATGGAAATCGTGCTTCCATTCACTGTTCAACCGAAACACCGATGTGGATGTCATGACTACCCAACAGGGCTCTCAGCATTTAGAGCTGACCCACCTCAGCTATCCTCCATCCCTGGATGAGGTTGCTACTGCCATCAAACAGATGAAAAGTAATAAAGCCTCAGGTCCTGTTGGAATCCCAGTCGAGGTGTATGAAAGAGGAGGACTTCTGCTTACTTGCAGTCACCACTCTCTCCTGGAAATATATGGGAAAAGGAGGAAATTCCCAAGCTCTTAAAAATGCCTCCATCATCAATATTTATAAGAACAAGGGTGACTGTGGCAACTACCCCGGGATCTTGCAGCTGCCGTAATTGGCAAGATTATTGCCCGGGTCGTCCTAAACAAACTTCTTCCCGAGGCGGAAAACTTCCTCCGAGAATCTCAATGTGGCTTTAGACCATCACGTGGAACAACTGACATGATCTTTGCTGCCCGCCAGATACAGAAAAAGTGCAGAGAACAGTATCTTGACCTGTACATGCCCTTCGTGGACCTAAGCAAAGCCTTCGACTCGGTCAACAGGGAAGTACTCTGACTCAGCCGTTTTGGCTGCCCACCAAAATTCATCGCCATTGTGAGGCAACTCCACGATGGTATGAACGACAGTGTCCTGCACAATGGCAGCCAGTATGATTTCTTCTCCATCCAAACGGGAGTAAAACAAGAGTGTGTACTGGCACCAACTCTCTTTTCCATTTATTGGCTGCCTTCCTTACTTATGCCATTGCCAATATAGCAAGCAGGGTGAACATCCAGTACCGGATGAAGGGTCTTTTCAACGTAAGACGACTCCAGGCAGGAACAAAGGTGTCGTTAGCTTCCATTACTGAACTTCAGTATGCAAGAAACCTCATCCTTGTCGTTCACACTGAACGCTACCTACAGAAGATCCTGAATACCTACGTCGATGCGTATACACACTTCTGCCTTGAGGTGAATGTATGTACGACTCAGATTCTCTTTCAGCCTCACCTCCACCATTTTTCCAGCTTAACGGTAATACCTTCTCCAATGTCACACACTTTGGGTATATCGACTCCCATCTGCCCACCACTGAGTATCTCGATGAAGAAATTCAACATCTGATCATATGTGCATCTCAAGCCTTTGGCAGACTCTGTACCCATGTCATCAGCTGTAGGGAGCTGAAATTATCTACTAAGTTGCACGTAAATCGAGCAGTGGTGATCCCCACCCTGCTATATGAAAGCGAGACATGGGTCACATGCAGGAGGCACTTGAAAACTTTCACCAACGTAGTCTACGTTCCATTCTCTGAGTTCGTTGGGAAGACAAGAGAACAAATACTAGTATTCTCGCTTACACCAACTGTAGGAGCATCGAAGATACCGTTATCCATGAACAACTACGCTGGTCTGGCCATGTTACCCGTATGGACGACAGTAGACTGCCAAAGCAGCTACTTTGCAGTCACCAACGAATAGTAATCGTAACGCTGGCGGGCAACTGAAAAGGTAAAAGGGTAGTCTTAAGACAAGACAGAAAAAGTGCCAAATTGACCCCGTGTCCTGGAAGAGGAATACCCCACACCGTTACGCTTGGAGGAGCACACCACGAGAAGGTGTGAATACTTCCGAGTTATCCTGAATGCATACCGAGGTAGAAGAGCGCCAACTCCGGAAAGATGGTGCCGCCGCCCCTCCCGCCCTAGATGTAGCTCTCCACACGTGCTACATCTGTGGACGGCACTGCCGATCCCTTATCGGCCTCTTTAGTCACCTCAGAACTAACCAAGGAAGGTGAGAGCCTTAATAACTCATATAATTTTATCATAGCTGGATGGTCGTCATACTTGATTCCGAGTGACAACGAAGTAGTAGTAGTAGTAGTAGTAGTAGTAGTAGTATGTGCGGTGCTCTGGATGTGTGTGGTGTCGGGGATGTGTATGGTGTAGGTGAGGGTGCCGGGGTGTGGGGCTGGGGTGAGTATTTTGTGCCGGGGATGTGGTGCTGGGAGTATGTGTGTGGTGCTGTGGTGGAGCATGTGTGGTGGAGAATGTGTGGTAGTGTCGAGTGTGTGAGACTATTCAGAACAATATAATCTGAACATTTTAACTCAGACCTAGGCTCTTGGGCTAGATATAAACGTGAGAGTACTGTATCCCTCCCGCGCAGTTTGGTGTTGCCTGATGTTCCCCGGTGCTGCTCGGTGTTGTTTCATTGTCCCTGTTGCTGCCTGGTCTTGTGTACGACGGCTGCTGCCTGGTCTAGTACCATTTGCTGCTGCCTGGTCTAGTGTATGACTGCTGCTGCTCGGTTTATGTGGTTGCTGCGCCGGTCAGTGTGATGCTGCTGCCTGGTCAGTGTACGACGGCTGCTGCCTGTCTAGTGTACGACGGGTGCTGCCTGGTTAGTGCAAGACGGCCTGCCTGGTCTAGTGACGACTGGTGCTGCCTGGTCTAGTGTGCGCCATGCTGCTGCCTGGTCTAGTGTAACGGGCGCTCGGTTCAGGCGACTGGTGCTGCCTGGTCTAGTGTATGACTGGTGCTGCCTGGTCTAGTGTATGACTGGTGCTGCCTGGTTCAGGTATGGACTGGTGCTGCCTGGTCTAGTGTATCGACTGGTGCTGCCTGGTAGGTGACTGGTGCTGCCTGGTCTAGTGTATGACTGGTGCTGCCTGGTCTGTGTATGACTGGTGCTGCCTGGTCTAGGTGACTGGTGCTGCCTGGCCAGTGTATGACTGGTGCTGCCTGGTCTGGTGTGACTGGTGCTGCCTGGTCTAGTGTGTATGACTGGTGCTGCCTTCAGTGCGGCGACTGGTGCGTCTGTTCAGTGTACGTCGCTGCTGCCTGGTCTAGTGTATGACTGGTGCTGCCTGGTCTAGTGTAGCACTGGTGCTGCCTGGTCTAGTGTGGACTGGTGCTGCTTGGTCTAGTGTAGACTGGTGCTGCCTGGTCTAGTGTGCGACTGGTGCTGCCTGGTCTGGTGTCGACTGTGCTGCCTGGTCTAGTGTGTGGACTGGTGCTGCCTGGTCAGTGGTATGACTGGTGCTGCCTGGTTCAGGGTATGACTGGTGCTGCCTGGTTCAGGTGTGTGACTGGTGCTGCCTGGTCTAGTGTAGACTGGTGCTGCCTGGTCAGTGTGCGACTGGTGCTGCCTGGTCTAGTGTATGCGACTGGTGCTGCCTGGTCTAGTGTGTGACTGGTGCTGCCTGGTCTAGTGTGTGACTGGCTGCTGCTGGTCAGTGTGACTGCGCTGCCTGGTCTAGGGTATGACTGGTGCTGCCTGGTCTAGTGGAGCAGCGCCTGGTCTAGTGTGTGACTGGTGCTGCCTGGTCTAGTGTATGACTGGTGCTGCCTGGTCTAGTGTATGACTGCTGCGTTTGGTCTAGTGTATGACTGGGCTTGGTCCAGTGTGACTGGTGCTGCCTGGTCGGTAGACTGGTGCTGCCTGGTCTAGTGTACGACTGCGCGCTGCGGTCTAGTGTACGACTGGTGCTGCCTGGTCCAGGTGACTGAATGGTGCTGCCCAGTGTACGACTGGTGCTGCCTGGTCAGTGTATGACTGGTGCTGCCTGGTCTGTGTATGACTGGTGCTGCCTGGTCTAGTGTATACTGATGGCCTGGTCAGCGTGGCGAGCGGCGCTTGCCTGGTGTGTGCGGGTGGCGGCTGCCTGGTCTAGTGTAGACTGGTGCTGCCTGGTCTAGGCGACTGGTGCTGCCTGGTCTAGTGTACGACTGGTGCTGCCTGGTCTGAGGTGACTGGTGCTGCCTGGTCTAGTGTAGACTGGTGCTGCTCGGTTTAGTGTGCAACTGCGCCTGGTCTAGTGGCGAGGTGCTGCCTGGTCTAGTGTGACTGGTGCTGCCTGGTCTAGTGGCGACTGGTGCTGCCTGGTCTAGTGTCGACTGCTGCTGCCTGGTCCAGTAGGCGACTGGTGCTGCTCGGTCTAGTGTATGACTGGTGCTGCCTGGTTCAGTGTATGCGACTGGTGCTGCCTGGTCTAGTGTCGACTGGTGCTGCCTGGTCTAGTGCGGATCTGCGCCTGGTCTAGTGTATGAGTGCACTGGCTTCGGTTTAGGCGACTGGTACGCGTCGGTCTAGTGTGGGCGACCGCGCCTGGTCAGTGTGGACTGGTACTGCCTGGTCTAGTGTACGACTGGTACTGCCTGGTCTAGTGTATGACTGGTGCTGCCTGGTCTAGTGGCGACTGGCGCGTTTGCCAGTGTGGCGACTGGTGCCGTCTAGTGTATGACTGGTGCTGCCTGGTCAGTGTATGACAGTGCTGCCTGGTCTAGTGTGGCGACGGTGCTGCCTGGTCTGGTGTATGACTGGTGCTGCCTGGTCTAGTGTATCGACTGGTGCTGCTGGTCCAGTGTCGACCGCCTGGTTCAGGTGTACACTGGTGCTGCCTGGTCAGTGTGTGCGACTGGTGCTGCCTGGTCTGCGTGCGACTGGTGCTGCCTGGTCTAGTGTATGACTGGGTTTCGCGTGGGTCTAGTGTAGACTGGTCCTGCTGGTCTAGTGTGGGACTGCCTGTCTAGTATGTGACTGGTGCTGCCTGGTCTAGTGTGACGCTGCTGCCTGGTCTAGTGTGATGACTGGTGCTGCCTGGTCTAGTGGCGACTGCGCCGTTTGGTCTAGTGGCGACTGCGCGCCTGGTCTAGTGCGTGACTGGTGCTGCCTGTCCAGGTGTATGACTGGTGCTGCCTGGTCTAGTGTATGACGGTTGCTGCCTGGTCTAGTGTGACGGCGACTGGTGCGCCTGGTCTAGTGTACCGCGGTGTGCTGCCTGGTTCCAGTGCATGACTGGTGCTGCCTGGTCTAGTGTACGACTGGTGCTGCCTGGTTCAGGTGGCGACGGCTGCTGCCTGGTCTAGTGTACGACTGGTTGCCTGGTCCAGGCGACTGAGGCACGGTCTGGCAGGGGGCTCGGTCTAGTGTATGACTGGTGCTGCCTGGTCTGTGTACGCGACTGGTGCTGCTCTAGGTGTATGACTGGCGCTGCCTGGTCTAGTGTATGACTGGTGCTGCCTGGTCTAGTGTATGACTGGTGCTGCCTGGTCTAGTGTACGACTGGCTGGTTGGGCCCAGGTGGCGACTGGGCTGCCTGGTCTAGTGTACGACTGGTGCTGCCTGGTCTAGTGTATGACTGGTGCTGCCTGGTCTAGTACGAATGGTGCTGCCTGGTCTAGTGTATGGACTGGTGCTGCTGGTCTAGTGTATGACTGGTGCTGCCTGGTCTAGTGTATGACTGGTGCTGCCTGGTCTAGTGTACGACGGCTGCTGCCTGGTCTAGTGTATGACTGGTGCTGCCTGGTCTAGTGTCGACTGGTGCTGCCTGGTCTAGTGTACGACTGGTACTGCCTGGTCTAGTGTATGGACTGGTGCTGCCTGGTCTAGTGTGTGACTGGTGCTGCCTGGTCTAGTGTACGACTGGTGCTGCCTGGTCTAGTGTGTGGCGACTGGTGCTGCCTGGTCCAGGTGTATGACTGGTGCTGCCTGGTCTAGTGTATGACTGGTGCTGCTGCTGGTCTAGGTGTACGACGGCTGCTGCCTGGTCTAGTGTGACGACGGCTGCTGCCTGGTCTAGTGTATGACTGGTGCTGCCTGGTCTAGTGTAATGACTGGTACTGCCTGGTCCAGTGTATGACTGGTACTGCCGGTCTAGTGTACGACTGGTACTGCCTGGTCTAGTGTATGACTGGTACTGCCTGGTCTAGTGTACGACTGGTACTGCCTGGTCTAGTGTACGACGGCTGCT
>NW_024713129.1:29804790-29828729 GCF_018991925.1 Homarus americanus | reverse complement strand
AATATATTGACGCCTCTAGTCGGTGACACTGCTGCCTAGATCCCAATGCATAAACGATCATCTTATCTGTACCGCCCATGTGCAGAGTTGTGACTAGAGGCCCCAGCTGTCATCTCTGCCTGTCCTCGTTCGTTACCAGAGGACGTTTGGGGTATAGGAGTTTTGTTGATGATGAGAAGTATGATGAGCTGGATGATGGTTGCGTGTTAATTGATTTATGTGATGAAGTAGAAGACAGGCTGCAACCACACATCTTGGTTCTCCTTTCATGACCCAGTGATGCTAGTATTGCAACCACCATCACCGCCACCACCACCGTGGCCCATTGTCACCACCGCCAACACCAACGCCGTCGCCGCCGCCGCCATCGCCACCACCACAACCACAACTGCAACCACCACTGTTGCCGCTGCCGCCGCCGTTGCCGCTGCCGCCGCCGCTGCCGCCGCCACCGCCGCAATCACGGCACCACCACCGCCGCCATCACCACCGCCGCCACCACCGCCGCCATCACCACCGCCATCACCACCGCCGCCATCACCACCGCCGCCATCACCACCGCCACCACCAACGCCTCGCCGCCGTCGCCGCCGCCGTCGCCGCCGCCATCGCCACCACCACAACCACAACTGCATTACCACCACTGCTGCCTCCCACCGCCGCCGCCGTTTGCCGTCCCGCCGCCGCTGCCGCCGCCGCAATAACCACCGGCACCACCACCGCCGCCATCACCACACGCCGTCACCACCACCGCCGACACCACCATAACTATCACAACAACAACCCCCATCTCGAAAGCACTTTAATTATCAATATTACCTCGTAAATAGCAACAGCTTCATCTTATATCCTCCTCCTCCTGAGGCCTACCACCTAGTTTTCTAAATTGTTATACCGTAATAGCCACTCTGTCTCACCTGCTGTTTCTTCCCCTCCTTCCTCTCCCTTCTCTTCCCACCTACTTGTTTTCTCCCTTTCCCTCCCATCTCTTTCTTCTCCTCCCTTCTCTTCCCACCTGCTGTTTCTTCCCGTTCCCTCACTATCTTCCTTCCCCTCTCTCTCCAACCTGCCTTTTTCTTTTCCTTTCCCTCCTCTCCTCTCTCTTCCCACCTGCTGTTTCTTTCCTTTCCTTCCCTCTCTCTCTTCCTCTCCTCCCATTTCTTCCCTCACCTTCTCCATTTTCTTCCTCACCTTCTCCTCCTTCTCTTTCTCCCATTCCCCTCTTTTTTCTACCCGCTGTTTCTTCCCTTCTCTTCCCTCTCCTCCTCCCCCTCTCCCCTTTACCTTCCTGCTTTTCTCCCTTCCCTCGTCCCTTCTTTCCCTCCCCCTCTCTCTTCCCACTTTTACCTACTGGGAATAACTCATCCGGGCAAAGGTTAATCTACACCACGAAGGTTCCGGAAAACCAACTTTTGAAGTGTAATGGTATGGAAACACAAAAGAAGGCAGAGCATTCCGCAATTTTGTTGTGTGTGTGTGTGAAAGAAGGGTGTACTTTAACGGTTATTCTAGTGTGACCGACATTCACACAAAAACGGTGGGCACCGCGGGCAAGATGTCTGTTACGAGCCCAAGGCTTTGCCGGCGGTACACAGGATGCCAAATCCACCGAACATTGCCCGTTAAAGTACCTGTAAAGAGAGAGAGTGAAGCAACATTGTGGCGAAGAGAAAGGAAGAGAGATTATCGACTAAAGGAGGAGAGTTAATAGGACGAAATGCCTTTGATTCCACCCTATCTAACAGTTGGACAGAAGAAGAGCCACCCCAGATATGAGAGCAGTACCCAAGTTAGGACGAATGAATCCCTTTATAAACTGCTCAGGAGTGAAATAGCTACCTCATGTTTCTTCCCTCCTCCCTTTCTCCCCATTCTCTTCCCTCTTCCCACCTACTGTTTCTTCCCTCCTCCCCATCTCTTCCCTCTTCCCACCTACTGTTTCTTCCCTTCCCTCCTCTTCCTCCCCATTCCCCCTCTTTCCCCACTTGCTGTTTCTTCCCTTCCTCCCTCTCTTCCTCCCCCATCTCTTTCCACCTGCTGTTTCTCCCTCCCTCCTTCTCTTACTCCCCCCTCTCTCTTCCTCCTCCCTCTCCCTCTCCTCCGTCTTCCTTCCCCACACCCACTCCCCTTGTCACCTTTTCTTCTCCCTTCCCTCTGCTTTTCCTTCTCCTCCCTCCTCTCATCCACTACGTTCACCTCCCCACCCTCTTAAATTTACAGTTTTCCTCCCTTCCCTCCCATACTCTCCCTCCTCCCTCCCTCCCACCTCCTCTCCTCCCTCTCCCCTTCTTTCCTCCCCTCCCCGACCACCCTCTCCCACCCATCCTCTACTCTCCCTCCAACCTTCCTCCACCTCCCTCACCTTTCCAGTCCACGCCTCTTCACCCTCCACCTTCCCTCTCCTCTCCTTTCACTCCTCCCTCTCCCCTCCTCCAGGTATACAATCTCTACACTGGGTATTTATCGCAATCATTTGTCTCTGCCGGGTGCCAGGTGGAGCTGCAACAGTAATACGGTCCACAGGAAAGTCATAAGGTAAACTGTCTTGATTTACCTGTGTATGAAAAGGTCAAGAGGCCAGGTCAGAGGTTCAGTCAAGTCAGGTTAGGGTCACAGTATGAGGCGTTTAGCGGCCTCATGCTGTGAGAGGAATCTATCTATCTGTCTGTCTGTCTGTCTGTTCGTCTGTCTGTCTGTCCTAAACAAAGAAGTCACTGACGATGCTATGAGGAAGACATTATAAGGAAGACATTTTGAGGAAGACAGTATGAGAAAGACATTATGAGGAAGCAGAGATATATTGGCACGGGTCACAGGTGTTCCAAAGGTGACGTAAACTCATTAGTGCACCAATTACTAGGTAGCGGTGCGACGTGAGCGACTGTGGCGGTATTACACGGCATGGGTATGGTAGTGACACGGGTTGGCTGCGGTGGTGCTCTGTTGGCTGTGGTGGTGCAGGGACGGTGGTGTACAGGGACTGTGGTAGTACACGGTCTGTGGTGGTACACGGACGGTGGTGGTACAGGACTGTGGTAGTACACGGTCTGTGGTGGTACACGGACTGTGGTGGTACATGGACTGTGATGGTGCACAGGCAGTGGTGGGACGGACTGCGGTGGTACAGGGACTGTGGTAGTACACGGTCTGTGGTGGTACACGGACGGTGGTGGTACAGGACTGTGGTAGTACACGGTCTGTGGTGGTACACGGACTGTGGTGGTACCTGACTGTGATGGTGCACAGGCAGTGGTGGTGCACGGACTGTGGTGGGGCACGGACTGTGGTGGTTCACAGACTGTGATAGTGCACGGACTGTGGTGGGGCACGGACTGAGGTGGTTCACGGACTGTGATGGTGCACAGGCAGTGGTTGTGCACGGACTGTGGTGGGGCACGGACTGTGGTAGCACGGATTGTGGTGGGGCACGGACTGAGGTGGTTGACTGTGATGGTGCACAGGCAGTGGTGCTGCATGGACTGTGGTGGGGCACGGACTGTGGTGGTTCGCGGACTGTGGTGGTAGACTGACTGTGGTGGTGCATGGACTGTGATGGTGCACGACTGTGGTGGGGCACGGACTGAGGTGGTTCACGGACTGTGATGGTGCACAGGCAGTGGTGGTGCACGGACTGTGGTGGGGCACGGACTGTGGTTCACGGACTGTGGTGGTGCATGGACTGTGGTGGTACACGGACTGTGGTGGTGCATGGACTGTGGTGGTACACGGACTGTGGTGGTTCACGGACTGTGATTGTGCACAGGCAGTGGTGGTGCACGGACTGTGGTGGGCACGGACTGTGGTGGTTCACGGACTGTGGTGCATGGACTGTGGTGGTACACGGACTGTGGTGGTACACGGACTGTGATGGTGCACGGACTGTGGTGGGGCACGGATTGTGGTGGTACACGACTGTGGTGGTTCACGGACTGTGGTGGTACAGACTGTGGTGGTACACGGACTGTGGTGGTACACGGACCATAAGGTGCACGGGCTGTGATGGTGTACGAACTGTGGTAGTACACGATTGTGGTGGTACACGGACTGTGGTGGTACACGGACTGTGGTGGTGCACGGACTGTGGTGGGGCACGGACTGTGGTGGGGCACGGATTGTGGTGGTACACGGACTGTGATGGTGTACGGACTGTGGTGGTGTACGACTGTGGTAGTCACGGACTGTGGTGGTACACGGACTGTGGTGGTGCACGACTGTGGTGGGGCACGGATTGTGGTGGTACACGGACTGTGGTGGTACACGGACTGTGGTGGTTCACGGACTGTGGTGGTTCACGGACTGTGGTGGGACACGGACTGTGGTGGTTCACGGACTGTGGTGGTACACGGACTGTGGTGGTGCACGGACTGTGGTGGGGCACGATTGTGGTGGTACACTGACTATGGTGGTAAACGACTGTGGTGGTACACGGACTGTGGTGGTACACGGACTGTGGTAGAACACGGATTTTGGTGGTACACGGATTGTGGTGGTACACGGACTGTGGTGGTTCACGGACTGTGGTGGTACACAGACTGTGGTGGTACACGGACTGTGGTGGTACACTGACTGTGGTGGTTCACGGACTGTGGTGGGTACGGACTGTGGTGGGGCACGGACTGTGGTGGTACACGGACTGTGGTGGTACACGGACTGTGGTGGTACATGGACTTTGGTAGTACACGGACTGTGGTGGTACACAGACTGTGGTGGTACACTGTGGTGGTAACGGCCTGTGGTGGTACACAGACTGTGGTGGTACACAGACTGTGGTGGTGTACGGACTGTGGTGGGGCACGGACTGTGGTGGTACACGGACTGTGGTGGTACACGGACTGTGGTGGTACACAGACTGTGGTGGTACACAGACTGTGGTGGTGACGGACTGTGGTGGTACAGACTTTGTAGTACACGGACTGTGGTGGTACACGGACTGTGGTGGTACACGGACTGTGGTGGTACACAGACTGTGGTGGTACACGGACTGTGGTGGTAGACTGTGGTGGTACATGGACTTTGGTAGTACACGGACTGTGGTGGTACACAGACCGGTGGTACACGGACTGTGGTGGTACACGGACTGTGGTGGTACACAGACTTGGTGGTACACGGACTGTGGTGGTACACAGACTGTGGTGGTACACGACTGTGGTGGTACACGGACTGTGGTGGTACACGGACTGTGGTGGTACATGGACTGTGGTAGTACACGGTGTGGTGGTACACGGACTGTGATGGTACACGGACTGTGGTGGCATGGACTGTGGTAGTACACGGTGTGGTGGTACACGGACTGTGATGGTACACGGACTGTGGTGGTACATGGACTGTGGTAGTACACGGTGTGTGGTGGTACACGGACTGTGATGGTGCACGGACGGTGGTGGTGCACGGACTGTGGTGGGACACGGACTGTGGTGGTTCACGGACTGTGGTAGTATGGACTGTGGTTGTTCACGGACTGTCGTGGTGCACGGACTGTGGTGGTACATGGACTGTGGTAGTACACGGACTGTGGTGGTACACGGACTCTGATGGTACACGGACTGTGGGGCACGCACTGTGGGGGCACGGACTGTGGTGGTACACGACTGTGGTGGGACACGGACTGTGGTGGTACACGGACTGTGGTGGTACACGGACTGTGGTGGTACACGGACTGTGGTGGTACACGGACTCTGGTAGTGCACGGACTGTGGTGGTTCACGGACTGTGGTGGTACACGGACTGTGGTGGTACACGGACTGTGGTGGTACACGGAGTGTGGTGGTACACGGACTGTGGTACACGGACTGTGGTGGTACACGGACTGTGGTGGGGCACGCACTGTGGGGGCACGGACTGTGGTGGTACACGGACTGTGGTGTTGTACGGACTGTGGTGGTACACGGACCGTGGTGGTACACGGATTGTGGTGGTGCACGAGCTGTGGTGGTACACGGACTGTGGTGGTACACGGACTGTGGGGCACGGACTGTGGTGGTACACACTGTGGTGGGGCACGCACTGTGGTGGTACACGGACTGTGGTGTTGTACGGACTGTGGTGGTGCACGAGCTGTGGTGGTACACGGACTGTGGTGGTACACGGACTGTGGTGGTAGACGACGTGGTGGTGCACGGACTGTGGTGGTACACGGACTGTGGTGGTACACGGACTGTGGTGGGGCACGGACTGTGGTGGTACACGGACTGTGGTGGTACACGGACTGTGGTGGTACACGGACTGTGGTGGCACAGACTGTGGTGGTACACGGACTGTGGTGGTACACGGACTGTGGTGGTACACGGACTGTGGTGGTAGACGTGGGTGCACGGACTGTGGTGGTGCACGGACTGTGGTGGTAGAGGGTGCACGGACTGTGGTGGTACACGGACTGTGGTGGTACACGGACTGTGGTGGTGCACAGACTGTGGTGGTACACGGACTGTGGTGGTACACGGACTGTGGTGGTGCACGGACTGTGGTGGTACACGGACTGTGGTGGTGCACGGACTGTGGTGGTACACGGACTGTGGTGGTACACGGACTGTGGTGGGGCACGCACTGGGGGGGCACGGACTGTGGTGTACACGGACTGTGGTGGTACACGGACTGTGGTGGGGCACGCACTGTGGGGGCACGGACTGTGGTGGTACAGGACTGTGGTGGTACACGGACTGTGGTGGTGCACGCTGTGGTGGTAGACGGACTGTGGTGGTAGAGGACTGTGGTGGTGCACGGACTGTGGTGGTGCAATGACTGTGGTGGTACACGGACTGTGGTGGGGCACGCACTGTGGGGGGCACGGACTGTGGTGGTACACGGACTGTGGTGGTACACGGAGGTGGTGGTACACGGACTGTGGTGGTACACGGAGTGGTGGTACACGGACTGTGGTGGTACACGGACTGTGGTGGTACACGGACTGTGGTGGTACACGGACTGTGGTGGTAGCCTGACTGTGGTGGTACACGGACTGTGGTGGTACACGGACTGTGGTGGTAGACGGACTGTGGTGGTGCACGGACTGTGGTGGTGCACGGACTGTGGTGGTACACGGACTGTGGTGGTGCACGGACTGTGGTGGTACACGGACTGTGGTGGTACACGGACTGTGGTGGTGCACAGACTGTGGTGGTACACAGACTGTGGTGGTACACGGACTGTGGTGGTACACGGACTGTGGTACACGGACTGTGGTGGTGCACGGACTGTGGTGGTACACGGACTGTGGTGGTAAACGTGGTGGGGCACGCACTGTGGGGGCACGGACGGTGGTACACGGACTGTGGTGGTACACGGACTGTGGTGGGGCACGCACTGTGGGGGCACGGACTGTGGTGGTACACGGACTGTGGTGGTACACGACTGTGGTGGTGCACGAGCTGTGGTGGTAGACGGACTGTGGTGGTAGACGGACTGTGGTGGTGCACGGACTGTGGTGGTGCACGGACTGTGGTGGTACACGGACTGTGGTGGGCACGCACTGTGGGGCACGGACTGTGGTGGTACACGGACTGTGGTGGTACACGGAGTGTGGTGGTACACGGACTGTGGTGGTACACGGAGTGGTGGTACAGACTGTGGTGGTACACGGACTGTGGTGGACACGGACTGTGGTGGTAACGGACGTGGTGGTGACGGACTGTGGTGGTACACGGACTGTGGTGGTACACGAGTGTGGTGGTACACGGACTGTGGTGGTACGCGACTGTGGTGGTACACGACTGTGGTGGTACACGGAGTGTGGTGGTACACGGACTGTGGTGGTACACGGACTGTGGTGGTAGACGGACTGTGGTGGTGCACGGACTGTGGTGGTACACGGACTGTGGTGGGGTACGGACTGTGGTGGTAGACGGACTGTGGTGGTGCACGGACTGTGGTGGTACACGAGCTGTGGTGGTACACGGACTGTGGTGGGGCACGCACTGTGGGGGGCACGCACTGTGGGGGGCACGGACTGTGGTGGTACACGGACGGTGGTGTTGTACGGACTATGGTGGTACACGGACTGTGGTGGTGCCCGGACTGTGGTGGTGCACGAGCTGTGGTGGTACACGGACTGTGGTGGTACACGGACTGTGGGTACACAGACTGTGGTGGTGCACTGATTGGGTTGGGGCACGAGCTGTGGTGGTACACGGACTGTGGTGGTACACGGACTGTGGTGGTACACAGACTGTGGTGGTGCACGGACTGTGGTGGGGCACGAGCTGTGGTGGTACACGGACTGTGGTGGTACACGGATCGTGGTGGGGCACGAGCTGTGGAGGTATACGGACTGTGGTGGTACACGGACTGTGGTGGTGATGGCCTCTCCTCCCATCTCTGGGCGCCCCCCGACCTCACCCCGCTACCATGTACACATACTGCAAGATTTATGTTTGACGATAGAAAACGAAGTTGTGTTTATTGAGGCAGGGAAGAGGACTTTCTTGGTGTCACATAGTATTGTTGAGTTTGGGTATGATATGAGTGTTATAGTTATTGTGTGTGTGTGTGTGTGTGTGTGTGTGTGTGTGTGTGTGTGTGTGTTCTGCACAAAGGATGGTGTATTGATGTAATGCGTTTAGTATGGCAGCATTATGTTAGTGTTAAGGTGCAGGTACTGCTTGCTTGTATCGCTTTCAGCTACCGCAGATGGCTAACCTCGTAGTAAACAGGGAAGCAGCCTTGCAAAAGTCTTCCCCTGCCAGTACAAAGCCTCTTCAACATCAAGACTCCTGTTATGCCCTCGTGGCAACAGACGGTAACTGGGTGAATCGCAGCAGTGGCCCCAGAGGGATGAAGCATCGGGCAACTGGCATGTGAACACGCCCTGGCCCTACCAACCACTGCTCTGCTGCCTTGCGGATTAACTTTGGTAGGTATAAGTCAAGTTCAATGTAGACTTTGGTATAAGTCTACGGAATAAACAGCGAACGAAAATCTGCAGGGAGCCCCACATCAGGAGACATGCTTACAGATTTCCAGTTAGACCCCAACAGCGGAACAGGCGGAAGAGATGACCAACGGAACCCATCGACTACACCGGGCGGATAAAGGCAATGCAAGATGGATAGGATACTAAGGCGAGACCCAACAGACTGGGCATTCGCGGTCCATTGTAACTCCCCAGTTGTTGCAGCTACCTGCACCACTGGATTAGGAAAAGGAGAACCGGCGTGTGGTTGCAATCTGCACTCCTGCTTCACCACATAAATCAACTCACACGATGCTATCATCCAACACAACATTCTTATCATCATTAAGACCCCTATGCCCTCAAAAGTCCTATGTCGACAGACAAGTGGCGGAGTTGGCGTCTCTAGCTACAATTTGCACATGGGCGGTATACATAACATGGTCGTTTATGCATTGGGATCTAGGCAGCAGTGCAATCTGACCTGTCTGTGCGACAGAGCAGCCTTCCCAGGAGCCATTCTGTTCACTCCACATGGGAGGGGGCGAGAAATTGTGCCCAAACATAGCATGCCCAAAAATACAACCTGACTGGCCAGCTGCATCCAGTAAGGTCATCTTTATGCTGACTAAAACATAATCACAGATCGAAACAAATACAACCTCTTATGATCGTTGCATGAAATGCCAGGATCCTTCTGGATACTGGCACAAATGAGCGTTCTGAGAGAAGAGCCGCCCTTGTGGTAAAACAACTGCTAGGTATAACATCAACAATGCAACCATTAGTGAGTCCTGGCTCTCAGACGAGGGTCGACTCAGAGCGGGTTCCGGCTATACCTTCTTCTGGAAGGGTGCCAGATGCGGAGAGAAACCGCAAATATGGAGTTAGCTTGGACATTCGCCAATCCATCCTACACAGGCTAATTGAAATTCCTGTTGGAATCAACGAGAGCCTCATGACGCTCTGCATCCCACTGAATCTTTCTGTATTCCTTCTTCATCAGTGCATATGCCCCAACACTGGATGCAGAGGATGGCATCAAAGAGGCCTTTACGCCGACCTTGATAGTGCTAACCTCTATCCCCAGAGAAGATAAGGCTGTGCTTCTATGTGACTTCAATGCCAGGGTTGGAAGAGATGCTGTTATATGGTAGAGAATGTAGGAGAAACGGAGTGGGCAAGTGTAATCCCAACGGCCTCTTCCTACTCAGCAAGTGTGCTGAACACAGCCTCACTATCACCAATACCTTGTTTAGGCAGGCCAACAAGTTCAAGGTTCTTAGCAGCAACCACGATCCAAACATTGGCATCTGACTGACTACATCATTATCAGTGAAAGAGATCGCCGAGATGCCCTCCTCACCTGAGCAATGTTTGGCTCAGACCACTGTGTTACAGATCATTGGCTCGTCAGAACCAAACTCTCCCTTACATTGCCCCAAACGACGAAGGCAGCAAGCCTCCAGAAGATCTCTTAACACAAAGCGCCTGGAACATCCAGCTGTAGCACATGCTTTCAAAGAGCAGCTGATAAACAACCCGACAACAAACAACCCAAATCCCACTGTCATCATAAATACCTGCGGCAAGACCCTTGGCCAGATCGAAAGAATAAACCTGGATCGGTTTGATGAAATAATCTCGAAATCAACATACTCGTCGATGGTAAACATGCTGCTTTCACTGACTGGCAGAACAACCCTCAGTCTTGGACCAAAACTGATACCTTCCGCCAGAAGAACCTGATGGCCCAGCGCAAACTTCGCTATCTCATGAACGAATGGTGGAAAAATATATCATGAAATAAAAAAAAATTTGGGAATCACTATAAGATGTGTTAATTTTCAATTCTACTCATGGAGCAGCTCCTTCCACTCATCCGACGGTAACTCCCCAATTAAAGATGAAAAGCATCCATCAGTGCTGAAAGAGAGCTACCATTCACTGCTCAACCGAAACACGGACGTAGATGTCCTGACTATACAGGAGGATAGCCAGCGGAGATGACCCACCTCGTCTATCCTCGATTCCGTGATGAGTGCCTTGCCATCAAGCAGAGCCTGATGTAATCCCATCCGGGTGTATAAAGCAAGGGCTTCTGCTTACCAACCGTTCCTCTCTCTCGGAGAATATATGGAAGAAGGAGAATCCCCACCAAAATTCATCATATAGGTGGCAACTCCACTATGGCATGAACGGCAGTTTCCTGCACAATGGTACAGTCTGAGTTATTCCCCATCCAAACAGGGTTAAAACAAAGATGTGTATTGGCACCAACTCTCTTTTCCATTTCTTGACATCCTTCCTTATTCGTATCAGTGCCAATTTAACCCAGGGGTGGACATCCAGTGGATGAAGGGACTTTTCACCCTTAGAGGACTCTAGGCAGGAAGAAGGTGTCTGCCGCTTCCATCACTGAACTTCAGTATGCAGACGACCTCACCCTCTTTGCTCACACTGAACGCGACCTACATGAAATCCTGAATACCTATACAGATGCATATCTCAAGCCTTTGGCAGACTCCATACCCACATAGATCATATGCAGGAGGCACAGCAAGGCACTTGAAAACTTTCACTAATGTAGTCTACCTCCGAGTTCACTGGGGAGACAAGAGAACAGATGCCAATATTCTCGCTGACACCAACTATAGGGCATTGAGGCTGCCATTATATGAACAACGACGTTGGAATGGTCATGTTACCCGCATAGACGACAGTAGACTCCTAGCTTCTACTTGTACTTTACAGTCACCGAACTAATGGTAAACGTAACACTGGTGGACAACGGAAAGGTACAAGGATAATCTGAAGAAAAACTTGAAAAAGTGCCAAATCGACCCTTCATTTGGCACTCGATCACTCCACACCGAAACGCTTGGAGAGCACAACACGAGAAGGTTTCAATGCTTTTGAGTTTGCCGACTGCATACCGAGGCAGAAAAGTGCCAGAACTAGAAAGACACTGCCGCCGCTCCTCCTGTACTAGTTGTACCCTTCCTCACGTGTAACTGTGGACTGCCCTGCCGGTCCCATGTTGCCACTCGAGTCACCTCAGAGTTCACCAACGAAAGTGAAATCTTTAATAACTCGTGTCATTGTATCATAGCTGGATGAGCGTCATACTCGACTCTGTGTTACAGCAAAGTAGTAGTAGTTGTAGTAGTCAGCAAAATTTACTGAAGGAAATCTGCCACGACGTCAGGTGGAACCGCCCCTCCTTCCATTGGACGGTGAGAACCTCCGTCACAGGACGCGAGCCTTCTTTGACATAAGGATTTATTATCCCATGGTTGCATATCACCGTAACCTAGCTCTTGATGTTGCACAGGGAGGAACGAGAATGATAAGATCAGGGTATTAGGGAGAGAATTCTGAATGTAGATCAGGGTAGCTTCCTCCTCTGGTGTTCACAACCTCTGGTGGGATGGGACCAAGTGCAAGGTGTTTCTATGCCGGACTCGTGGAGGTATTATCTGAACGGAAGCAGCAGCCCAGAAGTTACGTTACAGCCTGGTTTAGATGTCGATTGTCTTTCTCTCTGCTTAGGTCTGCATTGCTCTGCCTCAGGGAACGAGATCTTCCCCCAAAGCCGACAACGGTCACTTATATTGACAATGAGGCAACAGTCACTGAATGCCGCATAGATCGGCGGCTCAACTAATTCAGCACAGTTAGGGCAGCTACTTTTGTATTAGGATATTTAATTTTAAGGAAATAAATGGTGAAGGTGTGGCTATTGGGGGAGGCTGGAGGCCACGATAAAAAAAATTAAAAAGTAGTAGTAAGTAGTGTGTCACCAAAAATGTATATTTACATTCTAATCTCTCTCTCTCTCTCTCTCTCTCTCTCTCTCTCTTTTTTCAAATATAAAAGCAATTACGAGGCATGTCAATAACAGCATTTTCTTGCATGTCTGGTTGGCTGCCTTGGGCAGCGAAAATAACAATTACCCAATCACATCCGTTTTACCTGAGGCAATAACCGCCTAACACACCACACCTCAGTTACCCTAACACACACTCTATTACTCCCTTTCCACTTACTATTAATCCCCCACACACAGGACCCCATCCCCACCCCAGGAACCCCATCCCCACACACCCCAGGAACCCCATCCCACACCCCAGTCGTCCATCCCCCGATACCTGCTGTAGGTTAGAATTAGGTTAGGTTAGGGTGGTGTTAGGTTAGTCTAGATTAGGTAAGGTAGTGTTGGGTTAGTCTAGATTAGGTTAGGGTAGTGTTAGGTTAGTCTAGATTAGGTTAGGGTAGTGTTAGGTTAGTCTAGATTAGGTTAGGTAGTGTTAGGTTAGTAGGTTAGGTACGGGTAGTGTTAGGTTAGTGTAGATTAGGTTAGGGTAGTGTTAGGTTAGAGTTTGTGTTGGATTTAGTCTAGGTTAGGTTCAGGCAGTGTTAGGTTTGCGTAGTGTTAGGTTAGTCTAGTCTAGGTTAGGGTCGTGTTAGGTTAGGTTAGTGTTAGGTGAGTCTAGATTAGGTTAGGGTAGTGTTAGGTTAGTCTAGGTTAGATTAGGACAGTGTTAGGTTAGTCTAGTCTAGGTTAGGGTCGTGTTAGGTTAGTCTAGGTTAGGTTAAGGTAGTGTTAGGTTAAATAGTTAGATTGGACAGTGTTAGGTTAGTCTAGTCTTGGTTAGGGTCGTGTTAGGTTAGTCTAGGTTAGGTTAAGGTAGTGTTAGGTTAAATAAGGTTAGATTAGGACAGTGTTAGGTTAGTCTAGTTCAGGTTAGGGTAGTGTTAGGTTAGTCTAGATTAGGTTAGGGGTAGTGTTAGGTTAAATAAGGTTAGATTAGGACAGTGTTAAGTTAGTCTAGTCTTGGTTAGGGTCGTGTTAGGTTAGTCTAGGTTAGGTTAAGGTAGTGTTAGGGTTTAAATAAGGTTAGATTAGGTTGGTTTAGGTTAGTCTAGTCTAGGTTAGGGTTAGTGTTAGGTTAGTCTAGATTAGGTTAGGGTAGTGTTAGGTTAAATAAGGTTAGATTAGGACAGTGTTAGGTTAGTCTAGTCTAGGTTAGGGTAGTGTTAGGTTAGTCTAGATTAGGTTAGGGTAGTGTTAGGTTAGTCTAGGTTAGGTTGGGGTAGTGTTAGGTTAGGGTAGGTGTTAGGTTAGTCTAGATTAGGTTAGGGTAGTGTTAGGTTAGTCTAGGTTAGGTTAGGGGTAGTGTTAGGTTAGTCTAGATTAGTTAGGGTGGTGTTAGGTTAAATAAGGTTAGATTGGACGTGTTAAGTTAGTCTAGTCTAGGTTAGGGTCGTGTTAGTCTAGGTTAGGTTAAGGTAGTGTTAGGTTAAATAAGGTTAGGTTAGGTCAGTGTTAGGTTAGTCTAGTCTTGGTTAGGGTAGTGTTAGGTTAGTCTAGATTAGGTTAGGGGTAGTGTTGGGTTAAATAAGGTTAGATTAGGACAGTGTTAGGTTAGTCTAGTCTGGGTTGTGGGGTAGTGTTAGGTTAAATAAGGTTAATTAGGACAGTGTTAGGTTAGTCTAGTCTGGTTAGGGTAGTGTTAGGTTAGTCTAGATTAGGTTAGGGTAGTGTTAGGTTAGTCTAGGTTAGGTTAGGGTAGTGTTAGGTTAGGGTAGTGTTAGGTTAGTCTAGATTACGTTAGGGTAGTGTTAGGTTAGTCTAGGTTAGGTTAGAGTAGTGTTAGGTTAGAGTGTTAGGTTAGTCTAGGTTAGGTTAGGGTAGTGTTAGGTTAGGAAGTGTTAGGTTGGTCTAGGTTAGGTTAGGGTAGTGTTAGGTTAGTCTAGATTAGGTTAGGGTAGTGTTAGGTTAAAATAGGTTAGATTAGGACAGTGTTGGGTTAGTCTAGTCTAGGTTAGGGTAGTGTTAGGTTAGTTTAGGTTAGGTTGGGTAGTGTTAGGTTAAATAAGGTTAGGTTAGGACAGTGTTAAGTTAGTCTAGTCTTGGTTGGGGTAGTGTTAGGTTAGTCTATATTAGCGTTAGGGTAGTGTTATGTTTGTCTAGGTTATGTTAGGGTAGTGTTAGGTTAAATAAGGTTAGATTAGGACAGTGTTAAGTTAGTCTCGTCTAGGTTAGGGTAGCGTTAGGTTAGTTTAGAGGAGTGTTAGGTTAAATAAGGTTAGGTTAGGACAGTGTTAAGTTAGTCTAGTCTTGGTTAGGGTAGTGTTAGGTTAGTCTAGATTAGGTTAGGTAGTGTTAGGTTAAATAAGGTTAGGTTAGCGTTGGGTAGTGTTAGGTTAAATAAGGGTTTTAGATTAGGACAGTGTTAAGTTAGTCTAGTCTAGGTTAGGGTAGTGTTAGGTTAGTCTGGGTTATGTTAGGGTAGTGTTAGGTTAAATATGGTTAGGTTAGCGTTAGGGTAGTGTTAGGTTAAATAAGGTTAGATTAGGACAGTGTTAGTTATCTAGTCTAGGTTAGGGTAGTGTTAGGTTAAATAAGGTTAGGTTAGCGTTTGGGTAGCTAAATTTACGGTGAAATATGCTGTAGTAAATCTTCATGTGAGTCTCTGGTCTCGTGAGGTAGAATGATAGTGATGTGTAACCGTCGGGTGTGTGTGTGTGTTGCTCTAGTGATCGACCATGTTGAGCAGTAGGGAAAAATATTGTAAAAGGGAAGTTATTTATTATTTATAAGCAGCAACAACAGCATCATCATCATCATCATCATCATCATCATCATCATCATCATCATCATCATCACATCATCATCATATGAAATGACCTCGTTTTAATGAAAGTAATTATCCATTATATCAAGCCGAAAATACTGTATGTATGAATTAATATGATCGCTTTGTTAACTATCCCCTTCAGCCACCTCCGTAAGCGGAGAGTAGAGGAAGAATAACAAGAGAGTGAATGAATGAGACTGAAGAGGGAGAATGAATGTGACACAGATGGACTGAGACGGAGAGAGACAGAAAGAAAAGTTGATTGGATGGGCTGCGTCTTTGTCTCTCGTTTCAATATTATTCCTCGGATATCGTCAGCATACAATATACTTTTTATTCTTTAGAAGTGAAAACATGCGATTTTTTATCTTTGTCAGTGCTGTTAAAATGTTAGGTGTATGTGCTCCTCTCTCTCTCTCTCTCTCTCTCCAGCCTTCCTCCCTTATCACCCTTTCCTCCCTCTCCACCCTCACCCTCCCTCCCCTTACCCTTTCCAACCAATCTAACCCCCATCCCCAAAACATCTCTCCCATTCCCGTCACCTCAACCATCCCTCTCAACCTCACCCTCCCCAGTCCTCACCCCCAACCCTCCTCATTCATCCCCAATCCTCTCTCGCCCCTCCTCCACCCCCCCTCACCCTTCAACATTAATCTAACCCCTCCTCCACCTCCTCTCTCCCCCACCCCTTTTCTACCTCCTCCCACAAATCTAACCCTTCCTCCATCTATCTCCTCTCACCCCTCCCTTTCTATTTCTTCACATCCCCTCTCTTTCTCCCTCTCGCCCCACTCTATCTCTCCTCACACAGAAAAGGTCAGCATTTCTCTAAGCCTCGGAACGTGCTACAAAATAAACAGGGCATCCATTACCTCAAGTGTTGATACGATATTTTGACTTTTTCGCCCGGACTGTCACCGAGGAGGATGGTCCTAATCTGCCCCGAATCTGCTAACCGACCCTTCCGGGCTATTGGGCGTCGGGGCAGGAAAATGAGGATTAGGGATTAAAGGAGTTCGTGGAGGATTAAGGGAATTAGAGGAGGATTAAGGGGCTGAAAGAGGATAAAGGAGATTTTATGGGGTTGAGGAACTAATGAGATTAGAGGAGGTTAAGGGAATTTGAGAAGGAATAAGGGACTGAAATCGGATAAATGTGATTAGAGGAGGATTAATTGGGATTAAGGAGGATAAATTGAAATATGGGGAGGATTTTAAGGGTTGGGCGGGAGGGTGGATTAATGAGTTAAGAGACATAATGGGGAAAGAAGAGATTAAAGGGTTGGAGGAGTAATGAGGAGATTAGAGGGTTAATAAAGCGGATTGGAAGATGAATAAAAGGGATTAGTTAATAAATACAAATGATTAGCAGATAACTGAATGAGGAATTGGAAAACTGAGAAGAAAAATATAAAAGAGAAAGTGAGAATGAAAGGAAACAGAAAGTAAAATAAGGGTAAAAAGAAAGCAGGTTTGAAAGGAAAAAGTAGAAATATATAAAAGGAAAGAATTAGTTAAGTTATAGAACAGAGATTAAAGAGATTGAGATAGAGGAAGAATTGAAGGAAGAATAGACAGTCAAAAATGGCTAAGGTAAGAGTGGAAGAATAAAATGAAATGGTAGACAAGGAACGAAGTAAAAATGGAAATGGAGAAGAATTGACAATTGGAAAAACTCAAACGGAAAAAAAAGACGGAAATACGGACAATAGGAATAACTACCGGGTATTGAAGAGAGACGAAATATAGAGGAGAAGAGGACATAAAACCACAGTGTGAAAGTGAAAAATGAAGGAAGATAACGGGAGAAATTGGAAGAGGAGAGAGAATGGAAGAAATAATGAGGGAAGTTAGTCTTGGTCATTCAGCCATTGTCACTGATCCTTGGTCACTGAGCCGTTGTCACTGAGCCGCTGTCACCGAGCCTCAGTTACTCATTGTCACTCAGCGGTTTTAACTCAGCCTTGGTCACTCAGCAATTGTCACTGAGCCTTGGTCATTCAGTTGTTGTCACTTAGCCGTTGTAACTCAGCCTCGGTCACTCAAACATAGTTACTCAGTCATGCTCACTCAGCCGTTGTCCATATCGTCACTCAGCCTTGGTCACTCATACTTGGTCACTCATCCTTGGTCAATCAGTCTTAGTCACTCGGCCTTGGTCATTCAGTTGTTTGTCACTCAGCCTTGATCACTCAGCCTTTGTCTCTGGGCATTTGTCACTCAGCTTTGGTCACTCAGCAGTGGTCACTCAATCGTTTTCAATAAGCCATTGTCATAGCCGTGGTCCCTCAACCTTGGTCACTCATCCTTGGTCACTCAGTCTTGGTCACTCAGCCTTGGTCAGTCAGCCTTGGTCATTCAGATATGGGACTCAGCTTTGGTCACTCAGACGTTGTCACTGAGTCTTAGTCACTCAGCCTTTGTCATTCAGTCATGGTCACTCAGCATTGGTCACATACCCGTTATCACTCAGCCGTGCTCACTCAGCCGATATCACTCAACCGTGGCCCCTCAGCTTTGGTCACTCAGCCTTTGTCCTCCAGCATTTGTCACTCAGCCTTGATCTCTCAGCCTTGATCACTCAGCCTTGGTCACTCAGTCGTTTTCAAACAGCCATTGTCCTTAGTCGTGGTTCCTCAGCCTTGGTCACTCATCCCTGGTCACTCAGTCTTGGTCATCAGTATAGGAGATGTAAACAGGGAACAGATACCTCACGAACAACGATGTTATTGAGAAATCCGACTGCGAGAAAGATTTATGAGTAATGATAAGTAGGAATCTTGAGCAAGTTAACAATGTGTATTTGCTCGAAACAAGGCTAACAAAGTACTTGGGTTCATACAAAGGAGTGTTAGTTACAAGACTAGCGAGGTCATTTAAAACTACATCTTGCGCTTGTGAGTTACAGAATGGATATAAAATCCTTGGAAAGAATTCAGAGAATACAAGACTAATCCGGGCAAAAGAACTGAGTACAGAGACAGGTTAAAGCATCTTAATTTGCACTCCTGAGAGACGTAGAGTGAGGGCGATATGATAGGAGGTGTATAAAAAGTCAGGGCTAAACAAAGTGATATAACAAATGTACTCAAACTATCCAACCAGAGCGAACTCTAACACTCTCTTTAAATTAGACAAATTTAGATATAGGCGCGAGATAGGTAAGCACTGGTTTAGTAACAGAGTAGTGGATGAATGGAACAAGTTACCAAATCATCATTAACTAGAATACGCTGGATAGCTTCAAACATAGGTTCTTGACACCAGCATTTATAAGCCAGCGGATACAGGTAGAATATTTAGTTGTAGGTTGTGTAAGTGAGAAGATTGGTAGCGGGCCGGTTAGTTATTTAACCGTTAATATATTCTTAGGGAAATTTTCTAAACAATAATTCTAAGTACAGCTATTTATTATTCAACTCAATATCATGGACACATTTATAGATCATTATATTGACGTTACTATACAATGACTCTCGGACAACACACATGAAATGGATACACTTCCCACCGCATGTAACTCACCCTTATGGATCGCTCTGACAATGACTCACGTGTGATCTGAGGAAGGCCCAGCAGCTGGGGAAGCTGTATGTGCTGCTGGACTATGTCTCCTGAGGGAGTCTGCTAGCTGGAGACTCGGTGCTGAAGGAAGTTTCCCACTGGGAGGATCTGTCGGCCCTTCCCTGTTACGAATGCGAATGCTCAAGGAAGGAGCTGGAGGCCCACATATTGGTGGTCACCAGCCGGAAGATGTCGACACTAATCTGGGTGTGTCTGGTCAAGTGACAGGTGTACTTGCTGGAGGGCAGCTTCTCGAGTAACACGGTCATGTTGCTGGGTTAGCTAATAACGCGGCGGTGAGAACTCTGGTCAATGAGACCGTGACCTCTTGGTCAGGTCTGGATAAGCTGCGTTTGCCCAGGAGTGGTCATGTCGCCAGTCGGTAATGCTTCCTAACTATTAATCTACGACTCTCAACATGGGTTAAAGGAAAATCTTTTCTAACAAATCTGCTGACGTTTTTTAGGAAAGTCTTCGAGGTAGTAGATAATGACTAAAATTACTATGTTATTTACTTAGACTTTAGCAAAGCATTTGACAGAGTACCGCATCAGAGGCTTCTGAAAATTGGCTCATGGTATCGAGGGAATGTTTAAATTGGATAAAATCATGGCTCACTGATAGAACGCAGAGGGTCAGCCTAGATGGTGTTAAATCTGGGAGGAGGCCGTAACCAGTGGGGTTCCCCAGGGTCGTACTAGGCCCACTTCTTGTTCATAATCTACATAAACGATCTAGATACTGGGATCAGCAGTGACATAAGCAAGTTTGCGGATGACACCAAAATAGGGCGGCAAATTAATTCAGGGCAGGATGCAAATGCATTACAGGAGGATCTAAATAAACTGCAGGGGTGGTCTGAAAAATGGCAAATGAAATTCAACACCAGCAAGTGCAGCGTACTTAATATTGGAAGAACAAATACTGTCAATGTATACAGCCTTAACAACATCAACCTAGAGAGTCGACTTGTGAAAGAGACCTAGGGTACTGTAAGCCCGGACTACGGCCTAGAAAACAGTGCGTTAATGTTCGAAATAAGACAAACAGAGTATTGGGTTTTTATATCTAGAAGTGTAAGTAATAAGAGTGCAGAGGTCTTATTGCAACTATATCTTGCGCTAGTCAGGCCGCACCTCGATTATGCGGTTCAGTTCTGGTGTCCTTATTATAGAATGGATATCAATTCACTAGAGTCCGTGCAGCGAAGAATGACGAAAATGATTCCGGGACTTAGAAACCTTCCATATCAGGATAGGTTAAAGAAACTAAACTTGCATTCCCTAGAAAGACGAAGAGTGGAGATATGGAGAAGTATTTAAGTGGGTGAAGGAATCAATAAAAGGGATATAGATAAAGTTCTATAATATCCGAGCAGGATAGGACTCGGAGCAACGGATTTGTTGGGTAAGTTTAGGTTTAGGAGGAGATAGGAAGGAACTGGTTTACAAATAGGGTGGTAGACGAGTGGAACGCTTAGCAACTTTGTAGTGTGCTGGAACGCTGGAAGTTTCAAAAGGAGGCTGGATAGATTCATGGATGATGGTGAGTGGTAGTATCTCTCGACAGGAGCTGCAATGCACAGGCCAACCGGCCTATTGTAGACTCCTTATTTTCTTATGTTCTTATGTACACCGTGTGTGTCTTGCAGGTGTAGTTTCTTTAACACGGTCGTAAAGCCAGGTTAACTCAGTACCTTGTAGCCCTGACTTTCCTGGCAGGTCTTAATCTCTGTAGGGTGTGTCAACTTGCGTGGGTGTACACCTGCTCATCTACTACTGTTATAGGAGCTGTTCTTTCTGGCTGTAGCTATGGTCTGATAAACAATCATTACCTCAGCCTTGGTCTTGCCGTGGGCACTCAGCCATTGTCATCAGTCTTGGTCACTCAGCTGTTGTCACTCAGCCTTGGTCTTTCAGCCGTTGTCAATCAGCCGTTGTCAATCAGCCGTTGTCACTCAGCCGTGTGTCACTAAGCCGTTGTCACTCAGCAGTTGTCACCAACCGTGGTCACTCAGCTGGCCACTCAGCTGTGGTCATTCAGCCGTGGTCATTCAGCCGTTGTCACCAGCAGTGGTCACTCAGCCATGGTCACTCAGCTATTGTCACTCAGCCGTGGTCACTCAGCCATGGCCACTCAGCTCTGGTCATTCAGCCGTGGTCCTTCAGCCGTTGTCACTCAGCTATGGTCATTCAGCCGTGGTCATTCAGCCGTTGTCACCAGCAGTGGTCACTCAGCCATGGCCACTCAGCTGTGGTCATTCAGCCGTGGTCATTTAGCCGTTGTCACCAGCTGTGGTCATTCAGCCGTGGTCATTCAGCCGTTGTCAATGCAGTGGTCCAGCCGGTCACCAGCTGTTGTCACTCAGCTATGGTCATTCAGCCGTGGTCATTCAGCCGTTGTCACTCAGCAGTGGTCACCAGCCATGGCCACTAGCTGTGGTCATTCAGCTGTGGTCATTTAGCCGTTGTCACTCAGCTGTGGTCATTCAGCCGTGGTCATTCAGCCGTTGTCACTCAGCAGTGGTCATTCAGCCATGGTCACTCAGCTGTTGTCACCAGCTATGGTCATTCAGCCGTGGTCATTCAGCCGTTGCCACCAGCAGTGGTCACTCAGCCATGGCCACTCAGCTGTGGTCATTCAGCCGTGGTCATTTAGCCGTTGTCACCAGCTATGGTCATTCAGCCGGTCATCAGCCGTTGTCACTCAGCAGTGGTCATTCAGCCATGGTCACTCAGCTGTTATCACCAGCAGTGGTCATTCAGCCGTGGTCATTCAGCTGTTGTCACTCAGTAGTGGTCACCAGCCGTGTCACTCAGCTGTTGTCACTCAGCAGTGGTCACTCAGCCATGGTCATTCAGCCGTTGTCACTCAGCAGTGGTCACTCAGCCATGGTCATTCAGCCATGGTCACTCAGCTGTTGTCACTCAGCAGTGGTCACTCAGCCATGGTCACTCAGCTGTTACCCATATTTGATCTCAGAAAAAAAAAGTTGAGTTTGTTGTTAAAGGAATAAAACCCCAGTTTATGTCGGGTTGATGCACCTGTGTGTTAATCAATGTTGGTTTTGGTCAGGTTTGTGCACTTAAGAATAAGTCATTTTAATGTACATTTTATTTAATGGAGTGATGTTATGTATGTATGTTTGTATGTATGTATGTATGTATGTATGTATGTATGTATGTATGTATGTATGTATGTATGTATGTATGTATGTATGTATGTATGTATGTATAGTCAAATGTATTAGATATCCGTTATTTCTACAGAGGCAATGAGATAGAGTTAAGGGTAAAATTCCGTAAGGGCGCCTCAGGGCTTCACTCCCCATCACTCCTCATTCACAACAAAGTTCTGTAAACTATTATAGTTTTCTTACCCTGCATTATCCAATCTTCCTTCAAATAACTATAGATAGATAGATAGATGGATAGATAGATAGATAGATAGGAAAGATAGATAGATAGATAGATAGATAGATAGATAGATAGATATTTTATTGACCACATACAAACATACATACATACATACATATTATTATCACTTATCTTTATATTCATACTTATAATACATATACATGGATAAAATATGTACTGTATAATATTGTAACATGTGACGACTCTGTCCCCTGCTCACTCTACCAACATAACCATCACTTGCTCCAACTTGACACCAGGAGAAGAAACTGCTTCACGAAGCTACTCGACCCCAGTGAGCACCGTTTCAGAACCAGTTTCCCATCTGACTATGAGACCGAGGTATAAAGACAAGGGTGTCTGTCTGGTAAACTCAGTCTCTTCTCTACGACGAATTATATTAAGGACTACTGCTGGTGGTGTTGTGATGGGTTGGTGGTAGTGGACTACTGCTGGTGGTGCTGTGATGGGTTGGTGGTAGTGGACTACTGCTGGTGGTGCTGTATTGGGTTGGTGGTAGTGGACTACTGCTGGTGGTGCTGTGATGGGTTGGTGGTAGTGGACTACTGCTGTGGTAGTGCTGTGATGGGTTGGTGGTAGTAGGCTACTGCTGGTGTAGTGCTGTGATGGGTTGGTGGTAGTGGACTACTGCTGGTGGTGCTGTGATGGGTTGGTGGTAGTGGACTACTGCTGGTGGTGCTGTGATGGGTTGGTGTTGATGGACTGCTGCTGGTGGTGCTGTGATGGGTTGGTGGTAGTGGACTACTGCTGGTGGTGCTGTGATGGGTTGGTGGTAGTGGACTACTGCTGGTGGTGCTGTGATGGGTTGGTGGTGGACTACTGCTGGTGGTGCTGTGATGGGTTGGTGGTATTGGACTACTGCTGGTGGTGCTGTGATGGGTTGGTGGTAGTGGACTACTGCTGGTGGTGTTGTGATGGGTTGGTGGTAGTGGACTACTGCTGGTGGTGCTGTGATGGGTTGGTGGTAGTGGACTACTGCGTTAATCCCTGATTCCTTGTGGTTGGCCATCGCAACCATTCTATCAGGTTTTTGTGTTGTATATAGTAGGTGTACTTAATATTTAAAGTAAGAATAATTAAGTAATATTCTGGTGTGTTTTGATAACTGCATAGTTGTGTTTTACTTGTGTTATGTAATGTACCTAATTAACTATATTGATCAATACTTAATATAAATGTTATTTAATGACTCAGTTTACTAAATAATCTTCCTATCCTTTGCATAACTTAAATTTGTCTGTCACGATAAGTGATTCGTGTGTGTGCTATCAAACAGGGAGGTCCTACCGCCTGGGAAGATATTGGAAGCAAAATCTGTTCTCTAATGGTAGACCCTGCTGCCATATGGCATCACAAAATTGTGAGCAAGTCCCAGGTTGGTGATCTGACTTTCTGCCTCATTTACACACAA
>NW_024713129.1:29794790-29799790 GCF_018991925.1 Homarus americanus | reverse complement strand
TTTGCTGCCCACCAGATACAGGAAAAGTGCAGAGAACAGCGTCGTGACCTGTACATGGCTTTCATCGACCTAACCAAGGCCTTCGACTCGGTCAACAGGGAAGCTCTGGTGGACCCTCAGCCGTTTTGGTTACCCACCAAAATTGATCGACATTGTGAGGCAACTCAACGGTGGCATGAATGGCATTGTCCTGCATGGCACCTAGTCTGAGTTCTTCCCTATCTAAACGGGGGTAAAACAAGAATGTGTACTGGTGCCAACTCTCTTTTCCATTTTCTTGGCTGCTTTCCTTACTCATGCCAGTGCCAATTTAGCCGGCGGGGTGGACCTCAAGTACCGGGTGAAGGATCTTTTCAACCAAAGACGACTACAGGCAGGAACAAGGGTGTCGGCAACATCCATTACTGAACTTCAGTATGCAGACGACCTCACCCTTATCGCTTACACTGAACACGACCTACAAGAGATCCTGAACACCTACGAAGATGAGTATGCCCACTTCGGCCTTGAGGTGATTGTACGTAAGACTCAGATTCTGTTTCCTCTTGCCCCTGGTTCAGTCACACCTCCACCATCCAACCAGCTTAACGGTACTATCCTCTCTAATGCTACCCACTCTCAGTATCTCTGCTCCCACCTGTCCACCACTGCAGGCATCGCTGAAGAGATTCAACATCGGATCCGATGTGCATCTCAAGCCTTTGGCAGACTCCGTATCCGTGTCTACAGCTGTAGGGAGCTGAAATTAACTACAGAGTTGCACGTATATCGAGGAGTGGTCCTCCCAACCCTGCTATATGGCAGCGAGACATTGGTCACATACAGGAGGCACCTCAAGACACTTGAAAACTTTCACCAACGTAGTCTACATTCCATCCTCCGAGTTCGCTGGGAAGACAAGAGAACAAATGCCAGTATTCTCTCTGACACCAACTGTAGGAGCATCGAGGTTACCATTATCAATGAACAACTACGTTGGACTGGCCATGTTAACTGCATGGAAGACAGTAGACTGCCAAAGCAGCTACTTTACAGTCACCTAACGAATAGTAAAGGTAACGCTGGCGGGCAACTGAAAATGTATAAGGATAATCTTAAGACAAACCTGAAAAAGTGCCAAATCGACTCTCTCACCAAGGAGACGATCACTCCACATCGTAACGCTTAGGGGAGAACCACGTGTGAAGGTGTCAATACTTTCGAATTAGACCAACTGCAAACCAAGGAAGACAAATTCCAACGCATTAGATGGAGCCATCCACATGTGCAACATATGTGAACGATCCTGCTGGTCCCTGCCGCTTTAGTCATCTTAAAACTCTCCAACGAAGGTGACATCCTTAATAACTCGTATCATTGTCTCATAGTTGGATGATCGTCATACTCGATTCCGAGTGACAGCAAAGTAAAGAAGTAGTAATAGTAGTAGTAGTGGGGGTGTGTGTGTGTCGCCAAGCTGTCCGGATCACCTCAGCTGACTTGTCAAAATCTTTTCTCTGCTGCACCACGAGTCACAAATACTGCTACTACTACTTTACTCTCACGCGGAATCAAGTATGACGATCATCCAGCTATGAGACAAAAATATGAGTGATTAAGGATGACACCTTCGTTGGTGAGTACTGAGGTGGCTAGAAAAGCCGATAAATGACCCGCAGTAACGTCCACAGGCGTTGCACGTTTGAAGTCCTACATCTAGTGCAGGAGGAGCGGCGGCAACGTCTTTCCGGCATTGGCGCTTGTCTGCCTCAGTATGCAGTCTGGCATAAGGATGACCTTACTGGTTGCAGTTACCCAGTCAGGTTGGTTCTTTAGGCATACTATGTTTAGGGCACCTTTTCTAGCCCCCTCCACATGTGGGGTGAGTAGAGTGGCTTTGTCACACAGACAGGACCAGATTGCACTGCTGCCTAGGTCCCAGTGCATAAACGACCATTTTTTCTATGCTGCCCATGTGCAGAGCTGTGACTAGAGACTCCCGGCAGTCATCTCTGCCTGTCCCCATCGCCACTCGTCCATCGCCATAGGACTTTTGAGGGTATAGGGGTTTTGGTGATGATGAGGAGTATGATGAGCTGGATGATGGCTGCGCGCGAGTTGATGTATGTGGTGAGGCAGGAGTACAGGCTGCAACCATACATCTTGGCTTTCCCTTGCCTTGATCCAGTGATGCAAGTGTTGCAACGACTGGGAGGGAAAGTTGCAATGGACTGCCGAAAGCCCAATTTGTTGGGTTTCGCCTTAGTAGCCTGTCCCTCACGCAGTGCCTTCGTCCACAGGTGCAGTCGTTGGGTTCCCATGGTGGTCACCTCTTCCGCATATACCGCCGTTGGGATCTTGTTGGAGCTCTGTAAGCATGTCTGCCTGATGTGGGGCTCCACTGCAGATTTTTCTTTCAGGGGTTACTCCTGTATCCTTGAACCAAACAAGGTTAATCCGCAAGGCACTGGTGCAGTGTTTGGTAGGCGCCAGGATGTGTCCACATGCCATTGGGTCTATGCACCGTCCCTCTTGGGCCTATTGCTGCTCCGAGATCCCCTGCTGGTCTAGCCTGGGCCCATGAGGCACCCAGCTACAGTGTGTTGCCACTAGAAGGCACAGTAGGAGTCTTGATGGTGAACAGGCTGTGTACTGGCAGGGAAGGACTTGTGCAAGTTGTTTCCCTGTTCGCCACGAGGGCTAGCTAGCGGCGGTAGCTGAAAGCGAGAGGAAGCAAGCAGTGCTTGCACCTTACCACTAACATAATGCTGCCACTCTAGACGCATTACACCACCCTGTGCACACACACACACACACACACACACACACACATAAACACACATACACACACACATGCCTCCTATGTAGCACACACCTATCAGTGCTCTGGTCCCCAGCTGCCACTCCCATTCAAGTACAGAGACCCTACATCAGGACCTACACGCCGATTACTGACTTTGCAGTGCGTCTCTTCGGGCAGAGGATAGTTCACCATCCCTGGACTGAAGTACTTAGCGTGGGTGACGTGGAAACCAAATGGACAAATTATACCAACACCGCCATGGAAGCTCACCACCACTTCTTCCCCGAGAAGTCTGTCCGATCTTACCCAGCTGACTTGCCCTGGATCACACCTCGGATCAAAAGACTTATGCAACAAAGAGATAGAGCCTTTTATCTCAATGACCACAACCGCTACAGGTCCCTTCGCAACCGAGTCATCCGCGAAATACGCACCGCAAAGAAGTCTCACTACCCAACCAAATTGCAACACCTGAAGCAGACCAACATCAGTCAATGGTATGGTAAGCTTAAAGAACTCTGTGGACTAAACAATAAGACACACCCCCTCCCCTTCCTTAGCCATCTCACTAATGTTGACGCAGCTGAGCAATCAAATAACCATTTCGCTACTACAGTATATGCCAGACGCTCCCCCGGCTTGACACAACCAGTCTCTCTGCTTACCTACCAACCCCTCTTCCTACTGACTTAGTAGAAGAAGTTGAAGTAGCAAAACGTCTGGACAAATTAAAGTTAAACACTGCATGTAAAGGCCTGGGACTTAGGGATAGAAATCCCTTATCAGACTAATCAGGATCTTAATAAAGGAAAGTCAAGGACCATGGTGCTTTGAGGAATAACAAACAACCGTTTGAGATTGACATCTCTTTACTATAAAAAATATAACACAAAACTCTGACACCACTCAACAAACATCAAGTAACAATTACGGGAGTCAAACAATTAATGCAGTAAGAAGTTAATGGAGTCAAACAATTAGGGGAAGCAAACAATTAAAGGAAGCAAACAATTAAAGGGAAGCAAACAATTAATGGGAGTCAGTAATGAATAGAATCAAACAATTAATGGGAGTCAACAACTGATAGAATCAAACAATAAAAGGAAGTCAGCAATTAAAGGAATCGAACAATAGAATCAAACAATGAACAGATATTTCCTACTACAGTGGCCCTGGGGAAGGTTCTGGAACAGGGTGATCCACACTCAGCGGGAAGCGTCCATTCAACTCCACACTCGAGCGACAGCGGCAGATGTCTTGATATGGTAGGAGAACGCCGGGGCACAGACGGAGGAGATGAACTGACGGTCGTGGTATGTGGTAGTGGTAGATGTCCAGAGAATTGACAGTCGATAGGTGAAGGTCTGGGGACACAGCCCACAAGTCCCGAACCTTGATGAGATCACAGCCAGAATTTGACGAACAGCGGGGGAAGGTAGTGACTGCACTCACGGCTGAGTAGCATCTTCCCTGTGACACTGGTAGGGGGCGAACCTCCTTACCTCCGTCCAACCCCCCCAAGGGGGGGTCGCGTCAGCAAACGAGAGAGTTAGCAGCGGTAACGAGCAGGAAGATCGTTTCCGCCCTTACACGCCACCACCCCCATTGACTTACCAATGAAACTCTTCAAGGAGTTCTCCAAGGAGCTTGCTAAACCCCTCTGCTCCATCATCAATGCTTTTCTAAGTCAAGCCAGATGCCCAGCTGACTGGAATACTTCTTATGTATCACCAGTGCCCAAGTCAACCAGCCCACAATTCTTATATCAGCTACGACCTATTGCAATCACCCCAATGCCCAGCCTAATCTGTGAAATTCTTGTGTTCAACTGGGCTTATGCTGATATTGAAGGAGTCGTACACCCTCTGCAATTTGGTAATATGAAAACTTCCTCCACCACTCACTGTCTTGTCAGCTTTCTCGACTATATATACCGCCATCTCGAGAAACGAAAAACATCTGTAGCTGTCGCCTTCATTGACTTCACTAAAGCATTCGACCTAGTCGACAACAATTTAATCATCAACAAAGCTATCGACCTCCGATTTCGAAGAAGTCTTATACCATGGCTTTCAGACTTCCTTAGTGACCGACGCCAAGCTGTACGCTTCCGAGGGGCTGTCTCCACCTTTCAGTCACTCACCTGTGGCGTTCCCCAAGGCTTATCAATGATGCCCTAAGAGAAACCCCAGCTCGCTGGAAATATGTCGACGACTCC
>NW_024713129.1:29622290-29789790 GCF_018991925.1 Homarus americanus | reverse complement strand
AGGGAGGGGTTGTAGGAGATGGAGGGAGGTGTTGTAGGAGGGGAGGGAGAGGGGGGATGTTGAGGAGAGGGAGGAAGGTGTGTTGTAGGAGTGGATGGGAGGTGTTGTAGAAGGGGGTGAGTGTAAGGGGAGGGAGGGTTGGAAGAGGGATGGAGGTTAAGGAGGAGGGAGGGAGGGGTGTTGTAGAGGGAGGGAGGAGGGGTGTTGTAGCAGAGGATGGGAGGGGGGTGTTGTAGAAAGGGTGTTGTAGGAGGGTGTTGTAGGAGAGTGAGGAGGGGTGTTGTAGGAGAGGATGAGAGAGGTGTGTAGGAGGGAGGAGGGCAGTTGTAGGAGGGGTGTTGGAAGTTGAGGAAGGAGGGGTGATGTACGAGAGGGAGGGAAGGGTGTTGTAGATGGAGGGAGGGGCAGGAGAGGGGAGGGAGAGAGGGTGTTGTAGGAGAGGGAGGAGGAGTTGTAAGAGAGGGAGGGTTGTTGTAGGAGAGGATGGGAGGGGGTAGAAGGGAGGTAGGAGAGTGGAGGGAGGGGTGTTGTAGGAAAGGGAGGAGAGAGGTTAGTAGGGGAGGGAGGGAGGAGGGTTGCTGAGGGAGGAGAGTGAGGGAGGGGTAGTGGGAAGAGGGGGAGGTGTGGAGGCGGGGTAGTGTAGGAGAGGGGAGGAGGCTGTCGTAGAGAGGATAAAAGGGAAGCAGGAGAGAGGATGGGAGGGGTGTTGGGGGAGAGGAGGAAGTTGTGTTGTAGGAGAGGATGGGAGGTGGGCAGGGAGAGGAGGAAGTGTTGTAGGAGAAGATGGGAGGTGTTGTAGAAGGGTGTTGTAGGAGAGTGAGGGGAGGGGCAGGGGAGAGGATGGGAGGGGTGTTGTTGGAGAGTGAGGAGGGGTGTTGGGAGGGAGAGGGGAGGAAGCAGTAGGAGAGAGGATGGAGGGTATGGTAGGGGGGTGTTGTAGGAGAGAGGGGAGGGGTGTTGTAGGAGAGGATGGAGGGGTGTTGTAGAAGGGGTATGAGGAGAGTGAGGGAGGTGTTGTAGGAGAGGATGGGAGGTGTTGTTGAGAGTGAGGAGGGTGTTGTAGGAGAGGATGGAGGGAGAGTAGAAGGGTGTTGTAGGGAGAGGAGGAGTGGTAGTAGGGAGAGGATGGGAGGGAGTTTGTAGGAGGGTGTTGTAGAGAGGAGGGAGCGTGTTGTAGGAGAGGGGAGGGAGGGGCGTTGTAGGAGAGTAGGGAGGGTTGTTGTAGGAGAGTGAGGGAGGGGGTGTTGTAGAAGAGGGGGGTGCTGTGGGGAGGGAGGTAGGAGAGGGGGGAGGGAGGGCTGTCGAAACAGAGGAAAGGGGTGTAGCAGAGGATGAGGGGTAGAGGAGAGGGAGGAAGTAGGGAGGGGTAGGGGAGAGAGGGAGGGCGTTGTAGGGGAGAGGATGGGAGGGGTGTTGTGAGAAGGGGAGGGGTGTTGTAGGGAGAGTGGAGGGAGGGTGTTGTAGGAGAGGATGGGGAGGGGTGTTGTTGGGGGAGGGAGGGGGGGTTGTAGGAGAGGAGGGAGGGGAAGAGGGAGAGTGAGGGAGGTGTTGTAGGAGAGGGATGGGAGAGAGGTGTTGTAGAGAAGGGGTAGTGGTGGGGAGAGAGGGAGGGTGTTGGGGAGAGGATGGGGGAGGGTTGGGAGAGTGAGGGAGGGGTGTTGTAGGAGAGGATGGAGAGGTAGAAGGGGTGTTGTAGGAGAGAGAGGGAGTTAGGAGAGGATGGGAGGGGTTTGTGTGGAGGGGTAGGACGGGTGTTGTAGGAGAGGGGAGGGAGCGTGTTGTAGGAGAGGGAGGAAGTGTGTTGTAGGAGAGGGAGGGAAGGTGTTGTAGGAGAGGGAAGGGTGTTGTAGGAGGGAGGGAGGGGGAGAGGGGGAAGTGTTGTAGGAGGGTGTTGAAGGAAAGGGAGGAGGGGTACTGGCAGGATCGCAGTCGTCTGTTGTGTTATGGTAGTTGCTGGATTGTGTTGGTATATTTGTGTGTTACTGTTAAAGTTTAGAGAGAGTTTGAGGCCGAGGTGTTTGTGGTGTTTTGAGCGCATGGTTATGGATGTATATGGAGGAGTGTAGGTGAAGAAGTAACCTCTGTTGGGTCTTAAGTTTACCATCCACTGAGAGTTAGTAACCCTGCTCCGTCGTGTCATCGTTGGCTCCACTGTACGATGAACTCAAAGCTGGTACCACTGTTCCATCGTGTCATGGTTGGACCCACTGTTCCATCTTATCATGGTTGGTTCCACTGTTACATCGTATCATGGTTGGTACTACTGTTCCATCGTGTCAGGGGGTGGGTAATTACAAGGTCAAGGAGTCTGTAGCCAGTGTTTTTGTCTTGGTGTGTCTGTACATGAGTTTAATGTATGTAAAAAGTATGGTATAGAATCTTTATTTTACGCATAATATAAACAGGAGAGGTACAGTGCAAGGAGTCACCAGCTTAGCCGACACTTCACTCGACCACCTTCACTCGCCCAACTTTAACGTCAGGTACCCATTTACAGCTGTGTGGGTTAGGACTGTCCAGGATCGAATCAACAAGCAAACGATAGAAATCGAGAAGCGTAATCATTTGGTCGTGTACTTTCAAATATTAAAAAAAAGAGTGTTTGGGGGCCTGTTGTGGTATACTGCAACATTGTCAACAAGGTGTGTGTAACAACGTTGTTCTGCTGTTTTACTAAGCTTTTGTTGATTTTTTTGTGATCCAGTTTCCAGGTGCCTTGGATTCTGTGCTTGCTTATATATATATTATTTTTACTACATTGTCTGTGTGATTATCTGTAGAGGAAGGATTGTGGTGGTCGGGCTGTGGTGACACTTAATGCCGTACAGGTGTCGATGACTTGTTGTTTGAGCTCGATGATCGACGGTGAGATGAAACAACAACTCCTTTACATAATGTGTCGTGTCTTGTCTTGTCTGATCGTGCAGGAGGAGGAGGTTTGTGAGGAAGGAAGAGATGTTGGATGTAAAGAAGAAGGAGGTTGATGTTGTGAGGAAGGGAAGGATGCTTACGAGGAAGGGAAGGGGATGTTGGATGTATGTGAAGGAAGGAGAGGTTTAGGAGGAAAGAGAAGAGGTTCACCCTTTTTCCTCCTCTTTCATCCCCTTTACCTCCATTCACCTCGTTTTCCCTTCACCTTCTCTATCTTCTCCATTCCCCTGCCATTCTCTCTCTCTATCACGCCCTCCACTTCTCATCTCCATGCCCCACCTTCTCAAACCTTTCACCTTCCCCACCCAACACCTCCAAGTGCTTTATCAGAGCACAAGTTGCCACGGTAAAAACACAAACCTACTATCACTGGAGTCCTGTGTGCGCGCGTGTGTGTGTGTGTGTGTGTGTGTGTGTGTGTGTGTGTGTGTCTATAAGATGAAATGAAAATACTTCACTTAGCTTTTAGGTCGACACTTTGCATTACAAAGAAAGAACCTTATTCTTTCCTCTTCTTCTTCCTTCTTTTTCTTCCTTTGTTTCTTTCTTTCTTTTCTTCTTCTTTCTTGTTGTTCTTATTTGTTTTCTTCTTCTGGTTGTTCATGTTTTTCTTCTTATTCCTGTTCTTCTTGTTCTTCTCATTGTTCTTGTTATTCTTGTTCTTGTTCTTCTTGTTTTGTTCCCTGTTCTTTTTCTTTTCGTTCTGTTCTTCTCATTGTTCTTGTTATTCTTGTTCTCCATGTTCTTGTTCTTTCTCTGTTAAATTCTTCTAGTTCTTGTTCTTCTTCTCCTTGCTCTTGTTCTTCCTGTTCTTGTTCTTGCTCTTTTCTTGTTTTCTTTTTCTCCTAGATCTTGTTCTTTTTTTTCTTGTTCTTTTTCGTCTCCTTGTTCTTGTTCTTCTTGTTCCTATTTATGTTCTTCTTGTTCTTCTCCTTGTTCTTATTATTGTACTTCTTGTTCCCTCTTTGTTCCTTTTATTCTTCTTCCTGTCTTTATCCTCCGTTCGTCCTAATTGTTTACTACATTCAGAAAAATGTCAGCACCTGGGTCAGGAAATTGTCAACACCTGGGTCAGGAAATTGTCAGCAAATGGGTCAGGAAAATGTCAGCACCTGGGTCAGGAAAATGTCAGCACCTGGGTCTGGAAAATGTCAGCACTTGAGTCAGGAAAACCAAACCGCTCTTACAATGGTGACTGATAATAAAAGAACAAACAGCACACATCCTAGTATATTAACGGTATGTATATATATATATATATATATATATATATATATATATATATATATATATATATATATATATATATATATATATATATATATATATATATATATATATATTTCCACAGCACTGTACCACTACAAATGAGAGAAAGAGGTATGAACATGCATGTGCACGTGTGTGTACATGTGTGCGTGTGTTTGTGTGCATACATATGTGTGTGTGTGTGTATAAACGGTTTATTAATAGAGCAGCCGGTGGCTGAAAATATGCAGACTTACATTTGATTTAGACATAATGATATAATATGCGTTGAATACATTTACAGGGCTGTACAGTACATAAATCAGAGTTGTTTATTATTTTAACAATAGATGGATGGTGCTATTCTTATATCTATCGGTGCAGCCTTTTGTGGGCTGAATTTTGTTGTAGTGGCGGACTGCGCGAGGTGGCAGGGTGGCGATGATGAGGGGGTGCATTAGTTGGCTGCCAAACCTTCCAGTGCTTGGTGGTGGAGGCCACTGAGGATGGCATTTCCAGGGTGGAGAGAGCGTTGATGTAGCCGGAGTATTCTGTGCCGAGCATGATTCTGCAGGCCCTTTTCTGTACCTTCTCTAGCTGGCGTTGTTCGGTGAAGTTGAGAGAAGACGACCAGGCTGGTGACGCATACGTTCGTTTGGGGAGAATAAAGGCGTTGTAGATAGTCCTCAGCTCTGGCGTGGGTGCCCCAAGTGACCTAAGTTGTCGTAGCATGTAGAGACAGTACGAGGCTGCCTTGACTGTGTTATTTACATGGGCCTTCCAGTCCAGTTTGTTGTCTATCGTTACGCCCAGGAGTTTGGCATATTGCACTAGCTGGAGAGGATGGGCACCCACTGTGACTGCTGGGGCTTGCACTGGAGTGGTGGCGGTATTGATGTGCATGACTACGGTTTGGTGTGGTTGATGGTGACCTTGTTCTCCGTAGTCCATGCCTGTAGCCTGTCAGGGTGCCTTGTAGCGATGAGTAGTCTGGTGCAGTCATCCACGTACTTCCACCTGTGAGGAGTGTCCTATAGAGCGTCGTTGATCAGGATGAGGAAGCACAGTGGTCCCATCTTATGTGTGTGTGTGTGTGTGTGTGTGTGTTGGACAAAAATGACTTATTACATACAAAGACATGGGGTGGGTGGGTCGTTTAACAAAAGCTTTCATTACTGGAAGGAGAAGGAACAATGATTGAACATACAAATTATTATATTTTACAGCTGATGGTCCAGGCTGGTCTCTTGCCATACTGTATGAGGTCACGTAGGCCTTATGGTGTAGTAACTCGTCCATAGGTGTTGACATGAAGGACCTCACGTGGTCATGGAGACATCGGGTGGTGTGGTGTTTACGTGGTGCAGTAACTCGTCTATAGGTGCTGATATGAAGGACCTTACGTGGTCATGTAGGGCAGCAGATTAATTCAGGGCAGGATGCAAATGCACTACAGGAGGATTTAAATAAACTGCAGGAGTGGTCAGAAAAATGGCAAATGAAATTCAACACCAGCAAGTGCAGAGTACTTAATATTGGAAGAAGAATACTGTCAATGTATACAGCCTTAACAACATCAACCTAGAGAAGTCGACTTGTGAAAGAGACTTAGGGGTACTTGTAAGCCCGGACCTACGGCCTAGAAAACAGTGCATTAATGTTCGAAATAAGGCAAACAGAGTATTGGGTTTTATATCAGTAAGTAATAAGTGTATAATATGGACACGAAGTAGTACCTTAAGCTGTGTATTCTTATATTACTCTATTAATTATGTATAGTAAAGTATTACAGAACATGTATTAATCCTATGTAATATTTCCATTTATGTATTATGTATTCAGCTTGTGAATGCTGGCATCTGTACATGCCAGCGCAGAGTGATACAGAGAGTTGAGATCGCTAGTCCTTATGGTGAGGAAGCCCACTGTCTATTGTTCCTCTGTATATCTCCCGTACGAGAATAAGAACCTATTTTCAAGATAACAAGTGTTTGCGTATACCCTCCGTAGTGTAGAACATTTTGGGGGTATCAAAGACAAACATAGAATAAGAGTGCCGAGGTCTTATTGCAACTATATCTTGCGCTAGTCAGGCCGCACCTCGATTATGCGGTTCAGTTCTGGTGCCCTTATTATAGAATGGATATCAATTCACTGGAGTCGGTGCAGCAAAGAATGACGAAAATGATTCCGGGACTTAGAAATCTTCCATATCAAGATAGGTTAAAGAAACTAAACTTGCATTCCCTAGAAAGACAAAAGTACGGGGAGATATGATAGAAGTGTTTAAGTGGGTGAAACGAATCAATAAAGGGGATATAGATAAAGTTCTTATAATATCCGAGCAGGATAGGACTCATTAGTTGGATAAGTTGAGGTTTGGGGAGATAGGAAGGAACTGGTTCACAAATAGGATTGGTGGACAGAGTGAATCAAAGCTTAACATGGTGCTGGAAAGCTATAAAAGGAGGCTAGATAGATTCATGAATGATAGAGAGTGGTAGTAACTCTCGACAGGAGCTGCCATGCACAGGCCAACCGGCCTATTGCAGACTCCTTATTTTCTTATGTTCTTATGTTCTTATACCGGGTGGTGTGGTGTCCACATGGTGTAGGGACTTATCCTCGGGTGTTGATATGGCTTAAACACTGTTCAACACTGATCCCATTTTTTTCCGAAACGAAATTGTCACTTTTGACGGGATTATGTGGATATCCCGGTGGTGAGGATGGGTCGGGGAGAGGGACTTGGGGAATGGGCCGAACATTGGACAATGGTTGCAGCTGTAGCAGACACTGAATAGGTCTTGACCTCAGTAAATTGAATGTTCGCATACTTGTCATAACTCAGTGCTGACCTGTATATCGTAATGGTTAAAATCTAACTCAATTCCAATTATTATTTATAACTGCATTTCACTTCTATCAATTACTACATTATTTTATGTTGAAAATTATAATATATCGACTATACTTCTTTATTTAGTTTACTTTTAAATGTAAATGTATAGAGCAGTTATCAGTATGGCAAATCTTTTTATGCAAATTATAATTTTTTTGCACTATGCAAATTTTCCCTCGCATATGTTTTGTTTATATATGCAAATTCTCCTGTACAAATTATATTTTTCTAGTCCAAAATTGTGTGTAAATTCTCAACACGAATTTGCTGTGCTAATTTTTTAAATTTTTGTTGTGTAGGAGTAGTGGAGAGAAGTTTTATTATTATTATTACCATCATCAAAACCCACGTCACACACCATAACCACTGCCAGTCACCATACACCACAGTTACTGCAACCACTACCAGTCACCACTACCAACACTACCAGTCACCACTACCAACCACCACCACTACCACCAACGACCACCAACCACCACCACTACCACCAACACCCAACACCACATACCACCACACACACACACACCAACCACACACACACCACCAATCTCTACCAACCACAATACCACAACCACCAATACCACAATACCACCTATCAGAACGACCACCATCTACCACCAACCACCACTACCAACAACCACTACCACCACCAACCACCACCAACCACAACCACCAGTAACACCAACCACCACTACTACTACCAACCACCACCACCTCTACCACTACTACCACCAACCACCACTATTACCACCACTACCACCACCAACCTCCACCACCTCCACCATCAACCACCACCACCACCTCACCAACCACCAAACACAGTGTGTGAAATGGCACAACACTTCATCTCTAATGGCAAGATAGCCGACATATTAAGATTGTATCCACTTTTTTGCACTTAGTAACTATATCATTTCTCATGTACAGAACCAAGTACACAATGTGCTTGAATACTTCTCACGCAAATGTGAATAACAAAGTGTGTGGCTAGACATACTGCCTCACACGCCTGTACTCACGCATTTGTGAATAAGTTTCTCTTTATGTATAGAACCAAACAAATAATGTAATTGAAATACTATGTAACATTCAGTGCCATAATATCCTGACCACGGGGTTAATTATTATGACCCGTTGTAAACTCTACTCTGTAATCCTTTGCTCCCCTCACAGGATGAATGTGGGGTGCACAATAAACTAGCCGCTGTAAGCGGAAAAATCAAAATCAAATCTCCATCACCGTAACCACCAGTTGTCCTTGAACCCTACACCTCAGCACACAGACTCGCCACCCAGGCAGGTCTCAAGAAACAGTACTGATGCTATGGAATTCCTACAGCCAACCATAGCTTCAGGATCATCACCAGCAGTTAACGAAAGGTCAGCATGGGACAACACAGACGTACTGACACAACAGGTAGCTGCCAACACACCCCGTGAACACACACAAAATAAAGAGATCAATGATTTGAAAAATTAAATTAAGGAAGTCAAAGTTCAGTTTGCAGCTCAAACTGATATGTTAAAGAGCCTCTGCGATGCACCACAGAAACAGAGCATCAGTAACACAGAGCAGTACCAATGGAAAGATTACAATCAAAAGTGAAGACATTCTAACATCAATACCAGATGTGGAAACTCAAGATCCACCAGGAACTAGTGTCCAAGCAGAGGAAAACAGTGATACTGGTAACAGTTCTCTTGATGCCTCTGTGGACATGGTCAGTGAAGATGAACAAACAGAAAATGGTGGTGATGTCAAGTGTAACCAAAGTGTGTTGTTGTCTGCCACTGACAATTGTTGAGCAGGACATGCTCAAATGTTTCAAAAGGTTAAATGGCCTACTTTCCCTGGAGAAGGACAGGAGCAGGAAAGAACAGTATCATACAGTTTTTTTCTTCTTTCCAATTACATTTCATAATGGCCAGTGTTAATACCAGACAAAGATACAGAGCGGTGAAGGTGATGAGTTGGAACATCTCATCCGCTGGAAAACGATACCCTGACCTACACCACAAAGTTGTGACCGACGACATTGATATTGTGTGTCTGCAGGAGTGTCTCACACCTATTGGTAAGCCACGTTTACCCTGTTATGTGTATTATGATCCTAGTTCTACTCACACATGTTTGGCATATGTTAAGAAGTCACTACCGTATGTACACTCGGAAACCATATTCTCTAGCCCACCTGGGTCGGTTGTGGAGGTTAGCACAGTGTCCTTTCTGGACGGGGGCCCACTCTAACTATCACGAGGCAACACACGCACGAACGCACACAGTCATAGTACGGCTGTATAGATGACATTATGTATAAATATTGTATATGGCATTTTATACTCTGCATTATCTTCATTATATATGAACATGAAGAAATAATACCACATCATAGTCATTGCCTGTCCACTGATTTGAAAAAAGCTGAAAAGAATGTTAATAGATTAGTTAGACATGAACGCCCGCTTGTGTGACATTGTTGGGAATCATTGATCAATCGGTGCTTCTCCTAGGTGTTAGCAATAGAGTTTAAGTATTGCTTCGGTACTTGCAATTGATGCTAAGCGATTGGACCCGGTAGTTAGAGGTAGTGATCTATCTCCTTTTGAAAATCGGTATTAGATTCGCTATCCTCAGGATTCTGTTACTACCCGTTTTAAGGACATGTTAAACAAATTTTAGGCATGCAAAGCTCTTCCTGTACATTCCTTTAATACTCCGGCAATATCTCATCGGGAGCCTGGTGACTTATTAGGCTTTTAACTTGTCTATTTGCTTACTAACGCCGTTACCAGTCACTACTATCTCGCTTAATCTGTTTCTTCACTATCTCTGTATGAGTCATTGCCTCATGGAGTATCATGATTTGAAATTTTCATTGATGAAAACTGTTGAAAAAACTTATTCATATTATTGCTCATTTCTCCAAGATCGTTTATCAGTTAGCTCGCCGGTATGTGACTGCTTTGGTCCAATCTTTTTTTCGTTTTTAGTTTGATACATTTGAAAAAGATTCCCTTGGGGTTTGATTTCGCCTCCATTGCTACCTTCAGTTCATTATTCTCTTTGCCTTGTATCTCGGTCTTAACCCTACCGGCCAATATATAATAATCTTGGAGTAAACTTCACCACGTTCATTCTTCTACCTATAACCCTTGTCCAATAATATTATTAAATAATTGTTTATCCAGTTAGGGTCATTGTTGTCTGATCTGGGTGTTCTATATGGTATCATTCTGCCTTTGTGCATTAAGTAAACTCATTATTTAAATTAACGTGGAACCGTCAACCTCCAGATCTCGTGATCAGGTCATCCTCAACCGTCATATTTTGTGGATATCGTTGTCGTATCTCCAGAGCAAAAGAATGAGGTCGCCCACCTGTAGGTACATTGATGAGGTCACCTCACGTGAGATCATGTAATCCATCCCCAAACGTACCCCTTCTCTCCAGCTGCCTTTCAACTTATCAAAGTTTGCCCTTGTGGTCTGGAACTTTAATGGGATTTTCCTTGTTTCTGCTTAATAAATTCTAATTAAAATCTTATTTCTTTAACCCGATCTCTGTTGGCTAGTTCGTTCCTACCTCGACTGCCCATTACTTATGGGGGTTTTCTCTGTTTGACAAAAAGTAAATTGAGTATATTAATGCAGGTGAGGTTCGATTTATATGTTGGCAAACAGTCTGAATTGTTTCGAAAATCCTCTGCTTCTGAGTTTGCCTTAGCAAGGTCAGTCAATCTGCGGCTAAGTTAAAGTCGCCTACTGTACACACATTGCTATGTCTTGGAAGCCCTGTGCGTACAGTCCCAAATAAGTCTTTTCATGCTCTATCAAGATCAGCCAGGTCTATATATTACTCCCCTGCGATTAATTTTTATCTTCCATCGATTAATTCTATCAAATTGTGTATATTCAGTTCGGTTTTGCTGCTTATTCCTTCACACTTCAGATTATCCCTGACAGAGATTGCTACTCCGCCTCACTTCCTAATCTGCCTATCGGTATGGAATAATTTGTAACCTGCAATTTGGTATTCGTCGGAAATAACTCTCGTGAGTCATATCATCTTTCGGTAGTGCTATTATATCAATTTTTAGGGTACATGCCTAACGCCCTGATTTCATCATTTGTTTCTCCCATACTCCTACTGTTTCGCGTAGTAGACATTTAAGTTAGTCGTGTTCTGAGTCCTCTCTTTGAAGAGTTTAGGTTTCAACTCCCCAGCCTAATTTGGTTGTCACTCATTCCTAGCACTATTTCCTGTAACCTTTCACTCTGTTTTACCCGCTCCCTGCAGTCTCCTCCACCTCCGTGCCCATATGGTCCCCTAGCAGTTTAGGAGCTTCTACATCTTTGAACTGCCCTCTCTCGATAGACAGCCAGGGTTTTCCACCCCCATCCCTGAACAGATGTACCCCATCCTTAGCATAAAGGCCCTTTCTGCCGTAAAAGCACAAAGGTCCCTTCTGCAGATTGGGAAAGGAAGTGGGATAATCTGAAGTATGTAATCAATAGGAAAATAAAAACTGAACTGAATACAGAAACAATATTGATAGAATTAAACGATGGTAAGGAAAAATTAATCATAGGAGTATTATATAGACCTTCTAAACTCGATAGAGTTAATGAGCAACTTCTTTGGGATGAAATGTGCTGGGCATCCAGACATAGCAAAGTTTGTATAGTAGGCGACTTTAAATTTCGTCAAATAGACTGGACTGACCTTACGGGTAACAGAGAAGCGGAGGATTTTCTTGAAACAGTTCAGGAATGTTTCGTAAGTCAACATATAGCCGAACCCACCTGGATAATATACTAGATTCAGTTCTCTCAAACAGAGAAACCTCATTTGTAATGTCAAGGCAGGGAACGGTCTAGCTAACAGCAATCACAAAGAAGTGAGATTCAAAGTACAACTTAATGTCAGTCGCAAGGAAAATCCCATTATGGTCCCAGAAGGGCAAACTTTGATAGCCTGAAAAGACAGCTGAGAGAAAGGTTATTATATGACCTCTCATGAGGTGACTTCACACAATGTACCCACAGGTCACTTTACCTGGTAACCTGACAACGATAACCTCACAAAATATGACGGTTGAAGATGACCTGATCACGAGATCTGAGGTTGATGAGTTCCACAACAATTTAGATAATGAGTTACTTAATGCACAAAGGCAGAACATACTATACAGAAAACGCAGATCAATTAACAATGACCCCCAAATGGATAAATAATTATTTTATGAATATTATTGAACAAAGGAAGGCTATAGGTAGGAGATTAAATCATGGTGAGGTTTACCTCCGAGATCATTATAAAGTATTGGCCGGTAGGGTAAGACCGAGATAAGAGGAGCAAAGAGGAATAATGAACTGAAGGTAGCAGGGGAGGCGAAGACAAATCCCAAGGGATTCTTTCAAATGTATCAAACTAAAGCACGAGACAAAATTGGACCAATACATTCAGATACCGGTGAGCTAACTGATAACGACGGAGAAATGAGCAATAATCATAAATATTTTTAACAGTTTTCACCACAAAAAATTTAAACATGATACTCGAGGCACCGACTATAGAGATAGTCTAGAAATAGATTAAGTGAGATAGTAGTGACTAACAACGATGTTATTAACCAAATAAACAAACTAAAGCCTAACAAGTCACCAGGTCCCAATGAGATATTTGCCAGAGTATTAAAGGAATGTAAGGAAGAGCTTAGTATAACCCTTAGCAAATTTGTTTAATATTAGAGGATAGCAAATGTAATACCGGTTTTCAAGAAGGGAGATAGATCACTATCCTCTAACTACTGTCCAATCAATCAGTTTAACAACAGTTGTAGACAAATTGCTGGAAGCAATAACTTTAAACTCTATTCTAAATCACCTGGGGAAGCACAAGTTGATCAAAGATTCTAAACATGGCTTCACAAGTGGGCGTTCGTGTTTGACAAATCTATTAACATGGAACTAAATCCGATTGGGGTAACGTAACTAGTGGAGTGCGCCAAGGCTCATTACTTGGACATTACTATTGATTATATACATAATAATAATAATAATAATAATAATAATAATAATAATAATAATAATAATAATAATAATAATAATAATAATAATGGTTGCCCCTTGTGTAACGAGGATGGCAGGCCCAAGGGTCACCTAGGCCTGAGTTAACGAGCTATATGACCCAGTGTCAAGGAATAGTCCGAGAACACCGGACAACTCGCCAACTGCACTGGCTAACCATTACCCCTGAATACGATCCGCAAATCGATTGACATACAGGTTCCCAATTACTGATGGGTAGACAGAGGCAAATGGTGTATAGAAAGTAGTCCATAGCTTCACCTGCCCGGGGAAATGGCAAAGACATAGGCGTAGACATAGATAGAGGCGTAGACAGCAACATAAGTAAGTTTGCTGATGACATTAAAATATGGTGTGTAATTAAATCTGACGAGGACTCCACAAAACTCGCATGGTCTGAGAATGGCAGATGAAATTTAATGTGGACAAATGTAAAGTACTTACTCTAGGAGATGTAAACAGAGACACCAGATATCAGATGAACAACGATGTTATAGAGCACTTCCATTGTGAGAAAGACTTAGGAGTAGTGAGAAGAAGGAATATTAAACCAAGACAGCAATGCGCATTTGCTCGAACAAGGCTAACAAAGTACTTGGGTTCATACAAAGGAGTGTTAGTTACAAGATTAGCGAGGTTATCTTAAAACTATATCTTGCGCTTGTGTGACCTCACTTGGATTACGCAGTTCAATTCTAGTCACCGTACTACAGAATGGATATAGAATCCGACAAACAGAGAAGAATGACGAGACTAATCCTGGGCATTAGGAACCTGGAGCAGAGACACGTTAAAGTATCTTAATTTGCACTCGAGAGACTCAGGGTGAGGGGCGATATGATAGAGGTGAATAAATGGAAGTCAGGGCTAAACAAAGGTGACATTACAAAGGTACTCAAACTATCCAACCAGGAGCGAACTCGTAACAATGGCTTTAAATTAGACAAATTTAGATCTAGGCTAGAGATAGGTAAAGATTGGTTTGGAAATAGAGTAGTGGATGAATGGAACAAATTACCAAACATCATCATTAACTCGAATACGCTGGATAGCTTCAAACATATGTTGGATAGATATATGAGCGATAGGGGTTGGGTGTAAATGGGACTGTCCAGTATGGGCCAATAGGCTCGCTGCAGTTTCCACCATTCTTATGTATGGGGTGCACAATAAACTAGCTGTCGTCCGCAGCAAATTTAAAAAAAATAAATTCAACCACTACTAACTTTCACTACTAACTACCACTCCCAATCACCACCACCTACCACTACCAACAATACCACCACTACCAACACTACCACCACCAACGATATCCAACCACCACCACCACCACCACCAACCACCACCAACACCACCACCACCAACCACCACCAACACCAACCGCTACCAACCACCACCACCGTCCCTCCATCCTTCTTTCCTCACACAGCCAAACTGTGGAATGCTCTGCCTTCTTCTGTGTTTCCACACTCATACAATCTGTCTCACTTCAAAGAGCTGGTTTTCCGGCATCTTCCTGGTGTAGATTAATATTATGTTTTTGTTTTTTTACTCTTTTTTTTTCTCGCCCCCCAGTCCCCGTTGTGGGTCAGTGACCTGTGCCCTGGTGGGCTAATCCCCGTAAAAAAAAAACACAAAAAATCTCTCTCTCTCTCTCTCTCTCTCTCTCTCTCTCTCTCCTCTCTCTCCTCCCCTCTCTCTCTCTCTCTCTCTCTCTCTCTCTCATGCAGTTTCATTAACTTTTCTCCAGTCTTGAAAGACAATGATAAGAAATAGACAAATTTCACCAACTTGCTTCACTTACTTCACTTGCTTCATTAATTCACTTACTCAATTCATTAACATCACTAACTTCACCCGCTTCACTTACTTCACTTGCATTATTTATTTCACTTGTTTCATTTGCTTCAATTGCTCCACTTATCCCATTCGCTTCACTTTCATCACTTCACTTACTTCACTTTCTCGCTTCATGTAAGTCGGAAGCCTCATAATCTCCGTGGTTAAAAGATCGCCAGTGCGAGCTAAGAGGCAAGGGATCATCCGTCAGACGTTTGTACCATTAGCGCTTGGCACTACTGGGGTGGTAGTGAGGTTGTGTGCTAATTTGAGGGGTAATGGGGTGTTAAGGGTTGTTAGGGGTTGTTAGGGCGTTTTTAGAGGTTGTTAGGAGGGGTTAGAGGTTGTTGAGTTTTATTATGGGTTGGTAGGCATTGTTAGAGATTGTTAGGCGTTGTTAGAAATTGTTAAGCAGTGTTAAGGAGTTATAGGCCTTGTTAATGGATGTTAGGCGTTGTTAGAGGTTGTTAAAAGTTGTTAGGGGTTATTAGAGGTTGATAGTCCTTGTTAAGGGGCTATTGGAGATTGTTAAAGTTTGTTAAGGGTTGTTATGAGTTGTTATGGATTATTATTATTTTGGGTTGTCTCAAAACAACATAACCTCAGCCGTTGGTCACAGTGAGATATGCAACCTGTTATATAAAGCTTCATTTAACCTCCTTGATGACAGCCGGAGTGGACGTATGGTGGCATCAATACTTCACCTGACTTCATAACACCGGACTACCTTGTGAGTGTGTGTGTGAGTGTGTGTGTGGTCTGGTCTGTTTCTCTATCAGTGTAAAAGAGAGTGTTGTCAGGTCAAAGGTCACGCTACAAGTTGGATGAAGTCTGGGAGGTCCAGTTTATTCTAGGTCATGACCCAAGCGTCGAGTGGAGTGAGACGGAAAGGTCATTCAGTAGTCCAGTTCATAATGTGTTTATGTTAATTTTGAGGGAGATATTTGCTCCACAGTACTATGGACTTATGGAAATGTTGGGATATACTGAATATATAATTACTATGAGCACACTTTGCTGTTCGTGTTGAGTTCAGTCATCTCATCACTATCGTACAAAACAGAGTTCTCAAAGTGAGTCTTCGTCATTTTCACACCGTGGTACACAGGCAGAGCTCGGTACACTATGTGGTACACAGTCAGAGCTCGGTACACTGCGTGGTACACAGTCAGAACCCGGTACACTGTGTGGTACACAGGCAGAACCCGGTACACTGTGTGGTACATAGGCAGAACCCGGTACACTGTGTGGTACACAGGCACAGCTCGGTACACTGTGTGGTACACAGGCGGAGGTGGGTACACTGTGTGGTAGACAGGCAAAAGTTGGTACACTGTGTGGTACACAGGCGGAGGTGGGTACACTGTGTGGCACACAGGCGGAGGTCGGTACACTGTGTGGTACACAGGCGGAGGTCGGTACACTGTGCGGTATACAGGCAAAAGCTGGTACACTGTGTGGTACACAGGCGGTGGTCGGTACACTGTGTGGTACACAGGCGGTGGTCGGTACACTGTGTGGTACACAGGCGGTGGTCGGTACACTGTGTGGTACACTGTGTGGGACACAGGCGGAGGTCGGTACACTGTGTGGTACACAGGCGGTGGTCGGTACACTGTGTGGTACACAGGCGGTGGTCGGTACACAGTAAGTTGTTTGACCTGCAGGAACATCTTTGTGAGGAACAGTCTCCCTTACACTGGTATCTTACCGCCTCGATGATAGCCTCGGGTGCTGGCGGAACATCAGTGGTGGTCGGCTTCAGCTGGTCATCGTAGTAGCCGTCCTGCCAGGAGAACTTTCTGGGCAATGCTTGCCTGGCCCCAAACTCTAAGGATCTGCTGCTTGAGGGTACCAATTGTCGGTGGTAACTTGTCACTCTCAGCCATGTATTTACAAAACCAGTATCATCGCAACTTCTGAATGTATTTTATTTGGACTCCCTTTGGATAGTAGGCAGCACACATAAACTTGTCTGTGGTAGGTATCACATAGCATCCTCAAGCCTCTTTGATGCTATCTTCAACCCCAAGGAAGATCTTGAACCACGTAGCCTCGCCTACTCTTGCAAACCTCCCTGTGTTGTCAGCTCCAGAGAAAGCGTGAAATGCAGACAAAGCCTTTGCCTTTTCGGGACCAAGAGCATCCCAGAACGGTTGGATCTGTTGACTACCCTATGCCATGGAGATGGAGGTGTGCCTTGGCAACAAATCTTAGTTAGCTATGGACAAGACAAGAACATCTGTGTCAGCTGAGAAAAATGTTAGTTGTATGTCTTCTGGGTCTCGCCTTGTTGCAGCTCCAACAAGCCATATCATCAAGGTCCCTTTCGTCTCTTCAACCTGGTTGTGCTCTTCAAGGACTCATACTTATATGTGTTAAACACAAGAATGACTTCATCAAAATTCAGCGTGAGGTTCATCAGTCTGTGGCCTAAACCCAGCACTCTCACTTTTCGGTCTGTACGTGACCTGCCTCTTGGACTTGAATATAAATATCAGGTTTTGACTCACTGTGAGGGCAGCCCTGTCCACCACATGTGTACGAACTTCAGTCTCCAGTTTGTCTGCTGGCCCTTTCATGATCCATCGAATAGGTGTATAGAGTTCCACGGGCATATCTTTCAATGTGCTGGAAGCTGTAATGAAACTTTGTGGGGATTCTGTCTTGGCGAATTCTTCAATGATCTGGCGAACTGGCTGTGCACATCTGTAGAGTTCGCCATGTTCCTGGTGTCATCAGAAATAATGATAGACTGAAGCATTTTTGCCTCATGGGCTTCTGGGGTTCGGCAGTTGCTCTGCAGAACGGATCTTACACGTGATAATTCAGACAGTATGTTGTCTTTCAATGTTTGATGCAAGCAGGATATGAATTGCCAAGGCCTTTTCTCCACCCAACATGCTCACCTAGCACGTGCAATGCCAAGGAGCCTTATTTTTCCTGCACTCTCTGTTATGCAACCTTCTAGCCCCTTGTGAATTTGGACAAACTCGCCATCATGCAGTAATGTTCGCTCCTTTACTGCAGACACCAATATGTGGGAGGAGTCTAATCTAGGCTGCAGCACCAACTGGCCAGCATCTTGGCATACTACATGTATATGTACCGTTTCCAGTTGATTGTCTCATGCGATTGCCATTCACCATCATTGTTGTGGTCATGCTATTTGGTGGACTGTACAGTTTGTTGAATCAGTGCAGTCTTCATCACAACATACTCATTATAATTACAGTATGAATAGGTTTGTACACATAATTTATGTGTGTCTTTCTTTGTGAATATGATAACATGATTTACACACATCATTATAAATGTTTCATATATATATATATATATATATATATATATATATATATAATCAACACCTCAACCCGCCAGGATTCGAACCCACGGCCCACGAGCCCATGACTGTGACCGGGGAATGCTAACCGCTGGACTAATGATATATATATATATATATATATATATATATATATATATATATATATATATATATATATATATATATATATATATATATATATATATATATATATATATATATATCATAATTGAGAGAGACATCGACTTAAAATAAATATAAATATACCGGTATAGTATTTTTAGCAACAAGTCTTGACAAGTCTTGGAATATAAAGTGAACTATTAGGAGGAGCGTTTTCATAGGAATACTCTGTAATAGTAGTTCCTTTGATTTTCTTGAAAAAAAACCTGTTCAAATAGCTACTAAAATTAGAAGCCTAGCTAGCTTAGTATTGGAGGTATTGTAGACAATGTTGTTAGTAGTTGTCATTATGTAAATCTAAGATGCTGCCATACAGACTTTGAAGAAATATGTATATATTTTTATTTATTTATTATTATATATATTTTTTTTTTTGGGGGGGGGGTCCAGGATATCCTGAAGTTTCCAAAAATGTACAGTTTTCCTGATCTCCAAAACGAATTAACAAAGCCTCTTATCTGTATACATAATGAACCAGATTGTCAGTGAGTAGGTTAGGTTAGGTTAGGTTGTACCGGCCATGGGCAGTTGCTAATCCACCACTTTGAACTAGAGTGAAGGCTGGTCACTGCACTGCGGCTTCACTCTTGTTTCTGTTGATTGAAGATATTACTTCCTGTGTTTCGCCAGGAGTAACACCTGATATGTGTTTGTGTTTGTCTCAGTGTTAATGCTCGCAGTAAACACTTAGCACCTTTTTCCCTTTATTAGTAAAATATACTTATGTCTTTGAATAATCTGATGGATTTATCTACGGATTAATCAACACAGGACTACGAGAGAATATATATGCTCAGGGCTGGAGCCGTCAGTCACACGTCTGTCAGGTGTGAGGTGAGGTATACAGTCTGAGTCTGGTTGGAACGCCGGTGACTTGCATGCTTACTCGATGGTGTAATGGACTGTGGAGGTGACCTGAATGTCATCTGCAACTTGACAGGTAAAGACGAGAAAACTGTGAATTCCTGTGTGGAACATAACAGGATATGATGATGTATACTGTAAATCTCTGCCCCTAGTCCAGTTAATCCTGGTATTGTACAGGATATAATGATATCATGTAAGTAGCCCACATTTATACAAGTGCTAATCTACATGTTGACAGAGGCTATTAGAAGGTTAGGTTAGGTGAGGTTGAGTTTCATAAGCAAGGTGAGAACCGGAGAATTTGGTTGGGTTAAGATAAGATAGGTTAATTTAAGTTAGGTTAAGTTAGTCATGTTATAACAGGGCAAGTTTGTTTAAGTTAGGTTGGGTTAAGTTAGGTTAGGTAAGTTAGGTTAGATTAGACTTAGGTTAGGTTGTATTAGGTTAGGTTGTGCTAGGTTAGGTTAGGTTAGGTTGTGTTAGGTTAGAATAGGTTTTGTTAGGTTAGGTTAGGTTAGGTTAGGTTGTGTTAGATTAGCTCTGTAGGTTACTACACAGACCTGGATAAATGACCGCTAGAGCCAGACAGAGAACACATCAACAGACAGACAGACAGACAACCTCCCAGGCAGCACCATTACTCGGCAGTATTGTATATTGGTCGTACTTGAAGCTTATTTATGAGCATAATAAACCACGTTCACGGCCACCTGGTTATACCCTCACTGACGGCCGCACACAACTACGGCCCGTGTGCAAGTTTACCGTTTTGTAAGATGCATTTCCTACAGGGATAACCTAACTTAACCTAACCTAACCTAACACAACTAAATATAACCTAACTCAACCTAACCTAACCTAACCAAACACAACAAAATATAACCTAACACAACCTAACCTAAACTAATACAACAATAAACTAAACAAGATCGTGAAGAACATTGCTATTCATTACTCAACATGTTCTTACAAATGAAACTTTATTCCTGCACTAAGCTGGACCTTCTTCACCTTTATTCCTGCACTAAGCTTGACCTTCTTCACCTTTATTCCTGCACTAAGCTTGATCTTCTTCACCCCAGTTAACACTTCCATCTTTCCGTTAAATAAAAGAAAGTGTTTTTATTCCTGTGGTACACGGAGGCGTTGGTGAGTGACCTGCTGTTGTCATAGTTACGCCGGAGAGAGAGAAATAGACAGTGAAACAGACAGCCAGAGACAGAGAGAGAGGAAGAGACACAGAGACAGAGAGAGACTGACAGAGAGGGAGACACACAGACAGAGAGAGACTGACAGAGAGGGAGACACACAGACAGAGAGAGACTGACAGAGAGGGAGACACACAGACAGAGAGAGACTGACAGAGAGGGAGACACACAGACAAGAGACAGAGACAGAGAGGGAGACACACAGACAGAGAGAGAGACTGACAGAGAGGGAGAGACACAGACAGAGAGAGACTGACAGAGAGGAGACACACAGACAGAGAGAGAGACTGACAGAGAGGGAGACACACAGACAGAGAGAGACTGACAGAGAGGGAGACACACAGACAGAGAGAGACTGACAGAGAGGGAGACACACAGACAGAGAGAGACTGAAAGACAGAGAGGGAGACACACAGACAGAGAGAGACTGACAGAGAGGGAGACACACAGACAGAGAGAGACTGACAGAGAGGGAGACACACAGACAGAGAGAGACTGACAGAGAGGGAGACACACAGACAGAGAGAGACTGACAGAGAGGGAGACACACAGACAGAGAGAAGACTGACAGAGGGAGACACACAGAAGAAGACTGACAGAGAGGAGACACACAGACAGAGAGAGAGACTGACAGAGAGGGAGACACACAGACAGAGAGAGACTGACAGAGGGAGACACACAGACAGAGAGAGACTGACAGACAGAGAGAGAGACAGAGGAGACACACAGACAGAGAGAGACGACAGAGAGGGAGACACACAGACAGAGAGAGACTGACAGAGAGGGAGACACACAGACAGAGAGAGACTGACAGAGAGGAGACACACAGACAGAGACTGACAGAGAGGGAACACACAGACAGAGAGAGACTGACACAGACAGAGACACACAGACAGAGAGAGACTGACAGAGAGGGAGACACACAGACAGAAAGAGACTGACAGAGAGGGAGACACACAGACAGAAAGAGACTGACAGAGAGGGGAGACACACAGACAGAGAGAGACGACAGGGAGACACACAGACAGAGAGGGAGCACACAGACAGGAGACGACAGAGAGGGAGACACACAGACAGAGAGACTGACAGAGAGGAGACAGAAAGAGAGACAGAGAGGGAGACACACAGACAGAAAGAGACTGACAGAGAGGAGACACACAGACAGAGAGAGACTGACAGAGAGGAGACACACAGAAGAGAGACTGACAGAGAGGGAGACACACAGACAGAGAGAGACTGACAGAGAGGGAGACAGACAGAGACTGACAGAGAGGAGACACACAGACAGAGAGAGACTGACAGAGAGGGAGACACACAGACAGAGAGAGACAAGAGGGAGACACACAGACAGAAAGAGACTGACAGAGAGGAGACACAGACAGAGAGACTGACAGAGAGGAGACACACAGACAGAGAGAGACTGACAGAGAGGAGACACACAGACAGAGACACACACAGACAGAAGAGACTGGAGAGGAGACACACAGACAGAAGAGACGACAGAGAGGGAGGCACACACAGACAGAGACAGGACAGAGGAGACACAGACAGAGAGAGAGACTGACAGAGAGGGAGACACACAGACAGAGAGAGAGACTGACAGAGGGAGACACACAGACAGAGAGAGACTGACAGAGAGGAGACACAGACAGAGAGAGAGACAGGAGAGGGAGACACACAGACAGAGAGAGACGACAGAGAGGGAGACACACAGACAGGAGAGACACACAGACAGAGAGAGACTGACAGACACACAGACAGAGAGAGACTGACAGAGAGGAGACACACAGACAGAGAGAGACTGACAGACAGAGGGAGACACACAGACAGAGAGAGAGAGACTGACAGAGAGGAGACACACAGACAGAGAGAGACTGACAGAGAGGGAGACACACAGACAGAGAGAGACTGACACACAGACAGAGAGAGACTGACAGAGAGGGAGACACACAGACAGAGAAGAGACTGACAGAGAGGAGACACACAGACAGAGAGAGACTGACAGAGAGGGAGACACACAGACAGAGAGAGACCTGACATATACAGAGACAAAGACAGACTAAAAGAGGAGGAGAGAGAGAGAGAGAGAGAGAGAGAGAGAGAGAGAGAATAAAACAGAAAATGAGAAAAGATTAGACACACACACACACACACACACACACACACACACACACACACACACACACACACACACACACACACACTCACTAAACATGTAATATTGATATTGAAACAGTTTATTTAGCCAAAGGAACACAGATACAGAATCGAAAAAAAAATCATAATTTTAACATGGCTGAGCCAGTGAGAGCCTGAGCTCCCTTGTAGGCACCTGATATATACTGTACATTTATCGATATGTGTTTTGCCAGACTCCAACACTGTCACTTCGATACCTGAAATGTAAAGAGAATATTTTTGTGTTTGTTATTGACACTATGGCAGAGGTGTGTGTGTGTGTGTGTGTGTGTGTGTGTGTGTGTGTGTGTGTGTGTGTGTGTGTGTGTGTGTGTGTGTGTGTGTGTGTGTGTGTGTGTGTGTGCGCACCCAGATAAGATCACACAGCCCACACAAGTAAGATCACACAGTCCACACAGGTATGATCACCCCCATGTATGTTATCCCCAGGTCTGTCAAGGCTACACGTATTTAGTCCGTTCTGAGAATACACACACTGCAGCTCTCTTTGAAGAAACTGCAAAGGATGCCAAGCGAAAGCATGTGACGATATAAATGGATAAATATAGGAACTATAATAGTAGCAAAGAGATGGGTACGAAGATGTGTATAGGAAAGATGAAGTGAGCAGTAAGAAGGTAGTGATATTATTAGTACAGAGTCTTGTACCTGTTGCTACACACACACACACACACACACACACACACACACACACACACACACACACACACACACACACACTACTACTTTATTTTTTTTTTAAATGTGGCCTCCAGCCTCCCCCAATAGCCACACCTTCGCCACCATTTAATTACCTTAATATTAAATATCCTAATACATAAGTAGCTATTCTATCTGTGTTAAATTAGTTGAGCCGCAGATCTATGCGGCATTCAGTGACAGTAGCCTCATAGTCAATATCTGTGGCAGTTGTCGGAGTTGGGGCAGAAGCTCTCGTTCCCCTGAGGCAGAGCAAAGCCGACCGAAGGAGAGAGAAAGACAGTCGACATCTCATCCAGGCTGTAACATAACTTCTGGGCTGCTGCTTCTGTTCGGAGATCACCTCCGCGACTCTGGTGTAGAAACATCTTGCACTTGGTCCCATCCCACCAGAGGTTGTGAACACTAGAGGAGTGAAGCTGCCTTGATCAACGTTTTGGATTCTCTCTCCATATGCCCTTATCTTGTCGTTCTCGTTCCTCCTATGTGCAGCATCGAGAGCTAGGTTACGGTGACATGCGGCCATGGGATAAAAAATCCTGATGTCGAAGAAGGCTCGCTGTCCCCGCGTCCAGAATCCTCGAGCACTGACGTCAACACGGGCTTCGTTAGATGTGTTTGAAGTCCTATGTTGGAAGATCTCACCATCCAATGGAAGGAGGGTCGGTTCTGCCATGACATCCCGGCAGATTTCCTTCAGCATAATTGCTGTAAGGTCCCTTACCTCGTCATGCCTCATGCATATGAAGCCCCCTTTCTTGCACACCATGGCATGATCGCCGTCATAGGAAGAGCCACACACGCATTGGGAGGGCAAACCTTCTACTGGCAGACCGTACCTTAGAGCAATGGCATCTGTAAATTCTTGTTTGTTAAGACTGAAACCATTTGCCCTTATAGGTAACGTAGTTAACCAGTTCGAGGCGCCCACCTCCTGCGCTATTTCTACTTTTTTTTTCAAATTTTCTGGAACCTGCAGCAACAGTTGCTGCATCTTATCATTTTGGCAGTGCTGTCGATCTGTCGTAATGGACCTACGAATCTCGTTTACTTCACTGGTCTCGACTTCCCCTGTTGCGTTCTGGGCTATTATGTGGTCCGTGAGCGCTGCCGTGAGCTTAAGTGAATTTTGATGTTCGGTGGCTGCAATCTCCTCTGGATTGGTTAGTCCCATCCCTCCCAGTCTTGATGGAAGTGCAAGAAGTGCTCTTTCTGCTGGGGTTAAGTCAGTGTGTTTCACTAATTTGGGAATGAACTTGACACTGATAGCTTCTTCCAGAGGGTGGAGGAGGTGTCCGATATCAGGGATAGTACACATCAGGTAGTTCCAACGATGCTTGACTCACACTACTACTACTACTACTTTGCTGTTTCTCGGAATCGAGTATGACGATCATCCAGCTATGATACAATGATATGAATTATTAAGTTTGTCACCAAAGTTGGTGAGTTTTGAGGTGACTAAAGAGGCCGATACAGGACCCGCAGGGTCATCCACATTCGTTGCACATGTGGAAGTAATCGTCTTCCAGGTGAGGGGGTCGATGCTTTGGTAGTCTACTGTCGTCCATGCGGGTAACATGGCCAGTCAAACGCAGTTGTTCATGGATAAGGGCAGCCAGGATGCTCCTGCAGCTGGTATCTGCAAAAATACTGGCATGTGTTCTCTTGTCTTCCCAGCGAACTCGGAGGATGAAACTTAGATTACGTTGGTGAAAATTTTCAAGTATCTTGAGGTTCCTCCTGTATCTGACCCATGTCGAGTTGCCATACTGCAGGGTGGGGAGTATCACTGCTCGATTCACGTGCAGCTTTGTAGATAATTTCATATCTCTACAGCTGAAGACACGAGTACGGAATCTGCCAAAGGCTTGAGATGCACATCTAATCCGATGTTGAATCTCTTCATCGATGTCCACGGTGGTGGACCGGTGGGAGCCAAGGTACTGGAAGTGGGTAACATTAGATAGAGAAGTACCATTAAGCTGGGTGTATGGTGGTGGTGTGGCTGAACCAGGGGCAGGCTGAAATAGAATCTGAGTCTTACGTACCTTCACCTAAGGGCCAAAGTGTGCATACGAATATGCGCAGGTGTTCAGGATCTCCTTTAGGTCGCGTTTAGTGTGAGCGACGAGTGTGAAGACGTCTGCATACTGAAGTTCAGTGATGGAAGCGGCCGACACTTCTGTTCCTGCCTGGAGTCGTATAATATTGAAAAGTCCCTTAATCCGGTACTGGATGTTCACCCCACCGGCTAAATTAGCACTGGCACTAGTAAGGAAGGCAGCCACGAAAATGGAAAAGAGAGTTGGTACCAGTACACAACCTCGTTTTACCCGTATTTAGATGGGGAAGAACTCAGACTCGGTGCTATTTTGTAGGATACTGCCGTTCATTCCATCGTGGCGTTGCTTCACAATGACAATGAATTTTGGTGGCCAGCCAAAACGACTGAATGCTTCCCAGTTGACCAAGCCGAAGGCCTTAGTTTGGTCAATGAAGGCCATGTACAAGTCACGGTGATGTTCTCTGTGTATTTCAGGCAGCAAAGATCACGTCAGTGGTGCCACGTGATAGTCTAAAGCCACATTGAGATTCTGGGAGGAAGTTTTCCACCACAGGAAGACGTCTATTAAGGAGGACTCAAGCGATAATCTTGCCAGCTACAGACAGCAGTGTGATCACACAGTAGTTGCCACAGTCTGACCGATCTTGGGAGATTTCCTCCTTCTTAATTATATTCTCCAGGAGTGAGTGGAGACGGCTGGTAAGCAGAGATCCTCCTGCTTTCTACACCTCGGCTTTGATTCCATCAGGCAGTGGGTCTTCATTATTTTTCATCTGCTTGATGGCAGTAGCTACCTCGGAGGATATCTGAGATGGGTCAGCTCTGGGTACTGAGGAACCTGCTGGGTAGTCAAGACATCCACATCGGTGTTTTTCGTTGAGAAGCATATGGTAGTAGGGTGTGTCATAGGAGGGAAGATCAGCTAAAACTAATGGCCCATCACTTTTTTGGTAGATTTTAGTGTATATAAACAGAAAATAATTTCAGTTTCAATATTTTGCAACCTTTTGCTTGGTAAATTTTAGCGTGAAATTTATCGAAAATCTAACGTACAGCTGCATTAGTGCATTACAATTAAATAGTGAACATTGCTTTCTGACTTCATTCTTTAACAACCCAACTAACAATATTTTTTTCTGTTTCAGATTCTGATGCATTTATAAGTTGATAATATTTGCGATGGCTGCTTGTGTCAGGACGAGGAACCAAAATCCAGCCATCTCAGTCACTATCTTGGGTCTGGGAGAGAGCTCCTGAAGTCGGAGTTGCCTACATTGAGAGATGCTTTGAGATACGGTGTTTTAATCAGGCAAATCAGTGAAAAGAACCAAAGAACTTACACAAACAAAGACATTGCCAGTGATATGACCAAAGCTGTCTTGGCACAGTACACTCTGGCTAACGCTCAGTTCAAGCCTCCAGTCATAACAAGTCAGAAGAAGATTAGTGAGAGACTGCTAGCCAGTTGGGAAAAGGCAAGAGATATCTCTCTTGGGAGAGGAAAACTTGCAGTTAAGGACAGCTTTGCCAAGCAACTGGACCAGTTATTTGACATAATTACTTGCAAGTGCCCAATTGTTCTCTGTCCTGAGTTTGGATGCGATCGTGACTGTAAATCCGAGGCCCACATCTCCTGTATTTGCAAGTGAACTGCATGAACTGGCATTTGTCAAAGCACAGAGAGAGAAGACTGGCAGTATAGGGGCTCTCATGATTTCTAGCCAAGATATTCCGGAGTCCAAGAGACAGGAGGCTGCCACAGAGACACAGAAGAGGAGAAGAGTTGCCGAGGAAAAGAGACTTGAGAAGGCCCAGGGTGAGGTAAAAAGGCCGATGATTGGAGTCAAGCTGATTCAGAGTTTAATGACTTCCCCATGGCTGATCCGAGTGCTGACCAGGAGAATGGTGACTTTGTCCCTAACCCAGAAAATAATGATCCCAAACCTTCCAGGCATAAGATTCGAAATAGGAAAGATATCCCGAGCATAGCTCTGGCCAGCATGCGACACCACACTGGTCTCAGAGAAACTGCAGAGATAGCAACAGCTGCCTGGATTGACGGTGGTTTGATAACACCTGATGACGTTCACCTGGTGATAGATCATAACAAAGTAAGGAGAGCTCAGGAGAAACTTGTCAGTAACCTAGAAGAGGAGTTTGATAAGGGGATAAGAGAAAATGGAATCAATTGTTTGTTCTTTGATGGGAGAAGGGATGACACTAAAGTGTTCATGAAAGTTGGAGATTCTGACAAGTTGTTCCCTGCCATGGTGAAGGAGGAACACTACTCCTGCTGCAGTGAACCAGGAGGGAAGTATTTGTGGCATTTCACTCCAGAGAAAGATAACATCAGGAAACCAGCTGAGATAGTGGCAGATAACATTGTGAACTGGCTCAGAGAGAGGAACGTAGACCAGACCCTGCAGGCCATTGGAGGGGACAGCACCAACACGAACACAGGGTGGCAAGGGGGGTCATACAGTGGATAGAGCGGAAGATTGGGAGGAAGCTGGTCTGGATTGTTTGTGACCTCCACACCAACGAGTTGCCACTCAGACATCTGATCCAGGAGCTGGATGGCAAGACTCTTTCAAACAACAGATGGTCTGGTCCTCTTGGCAAGATGCTGGACTCTGCCACTGAGTTAGAAATAAATCCGAGCTTTGAAAAAATCACAGTTGGCCCTCCACTCGTTGAGCTTGCACATACTGTCATTGACGACCTGAGTACTGACCAGTGCTATGGTTACATGATTTGCAGTGCCATCAAAACTGGGGTCATGCCTGATAGACTTGCTTACCTGCAGATAGGTCCAGTCTCACATTCTAGGTGGCTCACAATGGCTCTCAGGTTCTGCAGAATTTGGGTCGCTCATCATAAACTGAAAGGGAACCAGCTTCACAACCTGAGACCTATTGTCCAATTCATCGTGAGTGTCTACTTGCCAAATTGCTTCAACACCAAGGTCAAGTCATCGTTCTCCGAAGGTCCGAGGCATGTTCTCTTCCAGCTTGAGCTGCTGAGGAGACAGCCAAGGAAGGTTGTTCAGATTGTGGAGCAGACTGTGAGGAGATCTTCCTGGTATGCTCATCCCGAGGCAGTTCTGCAGACAATGCTCTGCAGTAAGGATGAGGAGGAGAGAAGAGTGGCAGTCAAAAAGATCTTGGTGTTGGTAAAAGGGTGGGAATACTGAATTTTCATAAGATTTCAAGTTAAAATTTACCTAGCAAAAAATAAAAACTTTTCAAATCTGAAGATATCACATGATTCTGCACATAGAACTACATCATTAATACCATGGGCCGATTTTTCAAACTCAAAAAAAAAATTCGCCTCCGTATGACACATCCTAATATGGTAGTGCTCTATGCAGCGCTGACAGATGCCTTCTCTGTCTTTACCGTTGGATGAGCGGGCTCTTGGCTCATCCAATGGTAAAGGCAAAGAAGGCACGTCACACCATGAGTAGTTGGGTCATATACTGTATTTCTTTAGCGGAATTGAAAAATTCACGCATCTTGTGTTTGTCTGTAAGAAGTTTTTGCATTTCACATGCTTTATTTTTCAACTATTCGTTTAGGTTGCGAAATTCGCTCTCGGCCGCAGCTTTCTTCTTATGGAAGGTTATTCTGCCAGTCACTTAAGACAGCAAGTTGATCATCGACGAGTACGTTGATATCCTGGTCATTTTCATCAAACCAATCCTGGTGTTTTCTTTTGATCTGGCCGATTGTCTCATCGCAGATTTTTGTTTCGACAGCTTTGTTGGGACCCCATTCGATTGAGGGCTCTTGGTTGTTTGTTGTTGGGTTGTTTATCAACCCATCGTTGAGCTGCTCTCTCAAGGCATGTGCTACCACAGGATCCTTCAGTCGCTTGATGTTAAAGCATCTTTTGGAGGCTTGTTGCCTTCCCCGTTTTGTGGCGATGTGAAGGAAAAGTTTGGCTCTGACGAGGCGATGATCTTTATCACTGTGGTCTGAGCCACACATGGCTCGGGTGACAAAGACATCTCGGCAATATCTTTCCCTGAAAATGATGTGGTCAATGAGATGCCAATGTTTGGATCGTGGGTGTTGCCAAGAACCCTTGAACTTGTCGGCCTGCCTAAACAAAGTGTTGGTGATACTGAGGTTGTGTGCAGCACACCTGCTGAGAAGGAGTTGGCTGTTGGGTTTACACTTGCCTGCTCCTTTTCTCCCTAAGATTGCCTGCCGTATGTCAGCATCTCTGCCAATTCTGGCATTGAAGTCACTTAGGGGAACACTTTTATCTACTCTGGGGATAGAGGTTAGCACTCTGTCAAGGTCGAAGTGAAAGGCCTCCTTGATGTCATCCTTTGCATTCATTGTTGAGACATACTATATGCACTGATAAAAAAGGCACGACTTGAGTGAGTTAGTTGGATTCGGAGCGTCATGGGGCACTCGTTGATCCCAAGAGAAATTTCGGTTAGCCTTTGTAGGATGGATTGGCGAATGGCAAAGCCAACTCCTTAAAGGCGCTTCTCACCGCAGAAGGTATAGCCGGACCCCGTTCTGTGAGTCGACCCTCGTCTCGGAGCCAGGACTCATTAATGGCTGCTATGTCGATGTTATAACTAAAAAGCTCTTTTGCCACAAGGGCAGGACGCTCGTTTGTGCCAGTATCCACAAGGGTCTTGTCATTCCATGCAGCGACCAAAGAGGTTTGTTTAGTTTGTTTTTGCTTTGATCTGTGATTGTGATTATGTTTTCGACCGCATAAGGACAACCTTAGTAGGTGCAGTTGCCCAGCCAGGTTGGTTCTTTAGGCAGCCTATATTTAGGGCACCTTTTATTGCCCCTCCCCATGTGGAGCAAGCAGAGTGGCTTCTGGAAAGGTTTATTCAGTCGCACAGACAAAAACGGATTGCATTGTTGCCTAGATCCCAGTGCATAAACGACCATCTTATCTATGCCCCCTATGTGCAACGTTGTGACTAGAGACTCTTGGTAGTCATCTCTGCCTGTCCCATCGCCACTCAGCTGTCGCCATAGGGCTATTGGGGGATAGTGGCTTGATGATGATGAGAGGGAAATAGAGTGGATGATGGCTGCGCGTGATTTGATTTATGTGGTGAGGCAGGAGCATAGGATGCAACCACACATCTTGACTTTTCCTTTTCCTGATCCAGTGGTGCAAGCAGTTGCAACGACTGGGGAGAGAGAGAGAGAGTTGCAATGGACTGCTGATAGCCCAGTGTGTTGGGTTTCGCCTTAGTTGTCTGTCAATCATGCATTGTCTTCATCTGCCGGTGTAGTCGTTGGGTTCACATGTTGGTCACCTCTTCAGCTTATACCACCTTTGGGGTCTTATTGGATCCTGATGCGGGGCTCCACCACAGATATTTCGTTCGGGGTTTACTTCCGTAATCATACTGTATACCTACCGAGGTTACTCAGATATGCAGTGGGACAGTGGTTGGTAAGCACCAGGAGATGTCCACATGCCAGTGAGCCTGTGCAGCGTCCTTCTGGGACCCACTGCTGTTCCGAGATCCCCTTATGGTTTAGCCTGGTCCCACGAGGCACCCAGTTCCTGTGTGTTGCCATGAGAAACCACAGCAGGAATCTTGATGGTGAAGAGGCTGTGTACTGGTAGGGGGAAGGCTTGCTCAAGGTTGCTTCCCTTTTCACCAAGAGGGCTAACCAGCGGCAGTACCTGAAAGTGAGAGAGAGTAAGCAGTGCTTGCACCTTAACACTAACATAATGCTGTCACACTAGACGTATTACACCACCCTGTCTACACAGACACACACTTCCTGCTGCCTTCATAGGGTAACGACGTGTGTAGTCGGCGCTGCCCGCGAACGCGGCCGTGGTCTCTTGACCATGGAGACAGCTGCCAGCCCTGTCTGTCGAGCCCTCTCCTTCCCATCTCCTCCTCCCCAACTGGATTTATCAACAACCTCCCACCAACAGTACATTGCAAACACTGATGATCAACCCACAACTGATATACAAAAGTGACAATTTCAACTCGAAAGAGAGAAACAACTGTTAGTGACAATTGTGCTTAGCGGTCAGTGTTGATCTGACCACTGACGTGACACACTCAGCTCGCGGTACACCTGCCACCCCCAACACTGGATGAGAACCCGAGAAACACTCCAAACTACAGCAGGAGAGAAATGAGGACTCCCTACTCCACCCAGGTGAGGAACTATGAATTCCTAACTACTTCACATGAGGAACAAGAACCATCTCCAACACCATGTGTGAGCTGGAGGACCTACCCGGACCACGTGGTGCATCTACAGCTGTAGCGAGGTAGCGGCTTAACAGCCAGGCTTGGCGGCGACATCAGGTCACAAAAATGTCTACAAGACCAGCTCTCACAGTACCAGATCTATAGTTAATCTATGTGTTGACTCTATGTTTCTTATGTTTCTGTATTTAAAGCTTTTGGCAGTCAAGTGACCCACTCCCTGATTCCACCATAAGAAACTTATCACCTCTGTTCATTGAACATTTTCAGCCTTCGGGCTGCCAAGTTATCTTAACAAACCGATAATTATTATTATTGTGATTATTATTATACATTAAACATACGTGAATATCACAATAAATATACGCAAATATCATACCAAAACACCAGCGCTTCAGGGGTAAGCGATCTGTCGTCTTCTTGTTGACATTTGGGTTCTCGGTCCCACTGAATAATGATGACTGGCCGGAGGTGTGTTTGTTGTGGTGGAACCTTGTGGATGTGGAGGTGGTTTGGACTCTCTTGTCTGAGTATGTGAGGTGTGTGTGTGTGTGTACTTTTAGATGTAGGTCTTTGTAGGTGTAGGTGACTGAGTACGTGTACATAATGTCATAACTGTGTAGGTATGTAACAATACGTGTAAGGAGATTGAATATATTCTTGTGCAAAAGTTTACACCCATCACACTCACCAGATCCTCTCTTCCTCCACCACACCCTCCCCTACACCCACCTCACTCTCCCCTACACTGACCACACCCTCCCCTACACCCACCTCACTCTCCCCTACACTCACCACACCATCCCCTACACTCACCACACCACCCTCCCCCCTAAGCACCTGTCACACCCTCCCCACACTCATCACACCCCTCCCTACAATCACCAGATCCCTCTTCCCACCACACCTCCCTACACCACCACACCTCCCTCACACTCATCACACCCTCCCCCACAATCACCAGATCCCTCTTCCCCACCACACCCTTCCTCACACCGACCACACTCTCCCTACACCACCACACCCCTCCCCCACTCCCCACCACACCCCTCCCCCACACCCACCACACCCTCCCCACACCCACCACACCCTCCCCCCACTCCCCACCACACCCCTCCCCACACCCATCACACCCTCCCCACACCCACACCCCCCCCTACTCCCCACCCCACACCCCTCCCCCCACACCCACCACACCTCCCCACACCCACCACACCCCTCCCCCACACCCACCACACTCTCCCCTACTCCCACCACACCATCCCCTACACCCACCACACCTCCCCCCACACCCCACCACACCCTCCCCACACCCACCACCCTCCCCACACCCCCACACCCCCCACACCCTCCACCCCATCTCCCCCCACCACACCCTCCCCACACCCACCACACCCTCCCCACACACACCCACCACACCCTCCCCACACCCACCACACCCTCCCCACACTCACCACACCCTCCCCACACCCACACCACACCCACACTCACCACACCCTCCCCCACACCACCACACCCTCCCCCACACCCTCCCCTCCCCCCTCAATCACCAGATCCTCTCTCCCCCACCACACCCTCCCCACACCGACCACACCTCCCCCACACCCACCACACACCCCCCCCACACCCACCACACCCTCCCCACACACCCACCTCACCTCCCCACACTGGGACCACACCCTCCCCACACCCACCACACCCCTCCCCCACACCCACCACACTCCCCTCCCCCACACCCACCCCACTCTCCCCCACACCTGACCACACCCCTCCCCACACTCACCACACCTCCACCACACCATCGCACCCTCCCCCCACACCCACCACACCCACATCTCCCCCCCCCACACTCCCCACACCTCCCCACACCCTCACCACACCACCACTTATCGCACTCCTCCCCACACCTCACCACACCCTCCCCACACCCACCACACCCTCCCCACACCCACCACACCTCCCCACACCACCACACCCTCCCCACACCCACACACCCCTCCCCACACTCACCACACCCTCCCCACACCCACCACACCCCTCCCCTACACCCACGACACACCTCCCCACACCACCACACCTCCCCTACACCCACCACACCCCTCCCCACACCCACCACACCCCCTCCCCTGACACCCACCACACCTCCCCCCCACACCCACCACACCCTCCCCCCCCCACACCCACCACACCCTCCCCACACCCACACCCCTCCCACACCTCACCACACCCTCCCCACACTCATCACACCCTCCCCCACACCCACCACACCCTTCCCCCACACCACCACACCTCCCCCACACCCACCACACCCCCCCCACACCCACCACACACCCCCACACCCACCACACCTCCCCACACTCACACACCCCTCCCCACACCACACCACACCCCTCCCCCACTCACCACACCTCCCCCACACCCACCACACCCTCCCCCACACTCACCACACCCCTCCCCTACACCCACCACACTCTCCCTACACCCACCACATACACCCTCCCCCACACCCACCACACCCCCTCCCCACACCCACCACACCCCTCCCCCCACACCCACCACACTCTCCCCTGCTGACCCACCACACCCTCCCCACACCCACCACACCTCCCCCACACCCACCACACCCTCCCACACACCCCCCACATCCTCCCACACACCCCCACCACACCCTCACCCCCACACCACACACCACACCCCACCTGCACCCACCACACCACACACACCCTCCCCACCACACCTCCCCACACCCACCACACCTCCCACACAGCCACCACACACCCACACCCCCCCACACCCACCACACACCCCACACACACCCTCCCACACCCCCCCCCACACCCCACCACCACCCCCACCCACACCCCACACCCACCCCCACACCTCCCCACACACCCCCCCCCACACCCACCACACCTCCCCCACACCCCACCCTCCCCCCACACCCTCCCACACCCCACCTACACCCCACCCCACCACACCTCCCCACACCCCCCACACACACACCCACCACACCCACCACACCCACCACCACCCCCCACACCCACCCACACACCCTCCCCCCCACACCCACCACACCCCTCCCCACACTCACCACACCCTCCCCACAACCACCACACCCTCCCCCCCACACCCACCACACCCTCCCTACTCCCCGCACCACACCTCCCCACACCCACCACTTCCTCCCCCACACTCACCACACCCTCCCCTACACCCATCCCACCCTCCCCACACACCCACCACACCTTCCCCCACACCCACCACACCCTCCCCCCCCACACCCACCACACCCTCCCCTTCCGCCACCTCACCACACCCTCCCCACACCACACACCCTCCCCACACCCACCACATCCCCCACACCACCACACTCCCCCCACCACCACACCGTCCCCACACCCACCACACCTCCCACCACCACACACACCGTCCTACCCCACACCCTCCTACCACCACACCACTCCCCCCACCACACACCCCACCCCACCACCCCCCTACCCACCACACCGTCCCCCACACCCACCACACCTCCCCCACACCCACCACACCTCCCCCACACTCACACACCCTCCCTGACCTTCCCACCCCTCCCACCACACCCTTTCCCACCACACCCTCCCACCACCACACCCACCACACCCTCCCATCACCACACCCCCCACACCCACCTCACACCCTCCCCTACCCCACACCCACCACACCCTCCCCCACACCTCCCCACTGCCACACCCCTCCCACACCTACACTCATCACACCCTCCCTACACCCACTCCACACCCTTCCCTACACCCACCACACCCCTCCCCTACACCCCCGGCAATATTTAGTAATTTTTTCTCCTCTAAATGATTCATAGCAATTTGTTTGATCGTCTCCTCTCCCTCCTCTCTCCCTTCCCATTTCCACCCCTCACTATTTCCTCCCTCTACTACTCTAATTCCTACTTACCCTCCCTGACCTTCCCCCTTCCTGTTCACTACTCCCTCTCGTTAATACTCTCCTCACCCCCTAACTACTCCCCTTTACTCCTCCCTACTTCCCCTTCCCCTTCAATACTTCTCCCTACCTTACCTCCTCCCTTCCCATTTACCCTTCCCTTCAATTTATTTCTATTTCTTCTTCCCCCTCTTGCCGTCTCTCCCCCACACGCCTCGTCTAACAGTAACTACATCATTCTAATCAGCTTTGGATCACTCTCTCAGTCTTTTCTCTTCCTCAAGTCTGTGTTTTTGTATCGTACTGGAACTAGAGAGAGAAAGCCAAAATATTCTCTCTCTCTCTCTCACAGCTGTGGCTCTAATGCTCCCCCTTATCACAGTTAATGCCCCAGAAAACACCCTTATCGACTGTCCCAGACCACTTGTGCTGCCTGACCCTTGTCGGGGATATGAGATTTAATGGTGTTTAATGGATGACTGCTTCTGTGTTAACAACTAGATTATGATTTACATACATACATACATACATACATACATACATACATACATACATACATACATACATACATACATACATACATACATACATACATACATACATACATACATACATACATACATAGAATGAGGGAGAGAGAGACAAAGATAGAGATACAGAGACAGACACAGACAACAGAGACAGACACACGCGGAGACAGACAGACAGACAGAGACAGTACCCACAACACACACACTACTGACACCTGCTGTGAAATCAATGAACAGCCTGTCAGGTTCTATGTCTAAAGTTGTATGTGATATTAAAAGAAATGTGATAACTGCCAATGAGAACTACTGTCGTATCGAATTTGTGTGGATTCCGTCCCATGTTGGAATTAGGTATCATGACCGTGTTGATAGACTGGCCAATGAGGCATGTAAGAAAGAAAATGTTGACCGTGACCTTGGCCTGTCCAATGCTGTAATTAAAAACATTCAAGTCAGAATCATGAACTCTGATCTAGAAGAAGTGAGAAATGCAGAGAGACCTGACAGTTGTAGCATTAGTAAATATGACAAATTTTGTGACAAGAGGTACCGGTATGGCCAGCATAAGGACAGAACCAGACAATGTGATGTAGTCGTGGCCAGAATTAAGCTAGGATACAGACACATCTGGCAAGTTAGTAACGCTGTACCCATAGCGGAACACTCAGCATGTAAACTTTGTGATAAACCTTTAAAGCATACACTTGAACACTATATTATTGATGTGACAGTGTCAAAGACTTCAAGCCACCTGTCTTATTGTATCATGAACTTTGTAATTACTACATTGAATCGGGGGTGTTTGGGGACATTCTTGCTGTTTATCCCAAATTTGCTAGCCCACACTGATTAGTTTTCAATTAGAATATGACGTCCAATGTAGATGAACCACTGTCTTGCATGGCAGCGAACAGTGACATCACCCACATGACTCTGACCTATATATAGTGCTAATGAATATGATGCATTTCTTTGTGTACGAACCTCTGTCCTGCATGGCAATGAACAGTGACATCACCCATCATCATCATCATCATCATCATCATCATCATCATCATCATTATTATTTTTTTCCCCTTTTAGCTGATGTTAATTGTGTTGTTCCTATTATTATCTTCTATTTCTGTTTTTCCTTATAATTTCTCTTACTCTTTTATTTGCTCATTTCTTTGCCCATGTTGTGAATGATGCATCCCGGAAACTCTCTCTCTCTCTCTCTCTCTCTCTCTCTCTAATCCTCTTACTTCATCTTCCCTTCCTTTTCTCTTTCTATCCATTTTAACTCTTCTCCTTCCCTCTCCATCTCTCTCTGTCCCTCTCTAAACCCTCTTCAGTCCCATTCCGTCCATCCTCTTTCCTCTCTATTCCTCTGTCTCTCTCTCTCTCGTTATCACTAAACCGTCTCCCTCTCTTTTCCATCCCACTCTCTCACACAGAACCAGACATTGTGGCTTATTGTATCATGTACTTAGTGCCGGATTAACCATGAGGCACTTGAGGCACTGGCCTCAGGCCCCCTGACTCTAAGGGGCCCCCAAATCCAAACATTCTCGAAGTTGAAGCGTATAAAACATGAACTTCGTTCAACGATGTCCTAGCAACGTCTCAATTGTCTGTCTCTTATGAACATTAAATGTGTTATTTTGCAGAAGCTTAATATTGATGAAATCATTGATAAATTTGGGTATATTTTGTTCTTGTTATTTATATATACCTTGAGGGGAGGGGGCCCCAAGTTGATCTGTGCCTCAGGCCCCTATTAAGCTTAATCCGGCCCTGCATGTACTATATATAATTACTACAGTACTTTGAATCAGGAGTGCTTGAGGACATTCTTGATATTTATCCAAAATTTGCTAGTAGTATATGAACCTCTGTCCTGCGTGGCAGTGAGAAGTTATACCATCCTCAGTGTCAAGACCTGACTGAATTACTCAAAATAGGCAAAATGTACTCCAAGCTGTGTCAATAAATCTGTTAACCGTTAAATCTATCTTTCCCTATCTGTTCTCCTTTCCTCTCCCTTCCTCCCTTTCCACCCCGCTTCACACCCCTCTCTCTCCACCCCACTTCACCTTCTTCTCTTTTCCATCCCTCTCCCTCACTTCCTCTTTTTTCCGACCCTCTCAAATCCCTCTCTTCTCCATGGATTAGAGCGTGGTTACAGGACAGGAAACAGCGAGTGAGCATTAACGGCACTAAGTCCCATTGGAGCAACGTCACAAGTGGAGTTCCCAAGGCTCAGTACTTGGACCATTATTATTTATTATATACATAAACGACATAGATATCGGCATAGACAGCAACATAAGTAAATTTGCTGATGACACTAAAATAGGACGTGTTATTAAATCTGACGAGGACTCCGCACAACTACAGGAAGATCTAAACAAATTTTTCGAATGGTCTGAAAAATGGCAGATGAAATTCAACGTGGACAAATGTAAAGTACTCAGTATAGGAGATGTAAACAAGGAAACCAGATACCAGATGAACAACGATGCCATAGAGAAATCCGACTGCGAGAGAGATTTAGGAGTAATGATAAGTAGGAACCTTAAGCCAAGTAAACAATGTGTTTTTGCTCGTAACAAGGCTAATAAAGTACTTGGGTTCATACAAAGGAGTGTTAGTTACAAGACCAGCGAGGTCATCCTAAAACTGTATCTTGCGCTTGTGAGACCACACCTGGATTACGCAGTTCAGTTCTGGTCACCGTATTACAGGATGGATATAGAATCATTGGAAAGAATTCAGAGGAGAATGACAAGACTAATCCCGGGCATTAGGAACCTTGAGTATAGAGACAGGTTAAAGCATCTTAATTTGCACTCCCTCGAGAGACGTAGAGCGAGGGGCGACCTGATAGAGGTGTATAAGTGGAAGTCAGGGCTAAACAAAGGGGACATTACAAAGGTACTCAAACTATCCAACCAGGAGCGAACTCGTAACAATGGTTTTAAATTAGACATATTTAGATTTAGGCGTGAAATAGGTAAACACTGGTTTGGAAACAGAGTAGTGGATGAATGGAACAAGTTACCAAATATCATCATTAACTGGAATACGCTGAATAGCTTCAAACATAGGTTGGATGCTTTTATGAGCAATAAGGGTTGGATGTAAACGGGACTGCCCAGTATGGGCCAATAGGCCCGCTGCCGTTTCCTCCATTCTTTTGTTCTTATGTTCTTATCCCTCTCTGTCCGTTCTCCTCCCCGTGGGGTCCCAGAAGGCGGGGAAGGACTCTCTGTGACTCATCAGATTATCAGGCATGGTAAACAGGCCGTCTCACCAGCTCTACCCAACTCTCCCCAGCAACCCCGTTTCACACAACATTTTATTGCCTATCTATCATCATCTACTCTCTCTTCCTTTGATTATCTACTCTCCCTCTCCCCAACCTCCCCCTCTCCCCTACCACCCTCACCCCACCCCTCTCCTACCCCCCACCCTAACCTCCTCCTCCACCCCTACCTCCCTTACCCCTTACCCCCCTCACCCCAGCCTCCCCCTCACCCCAACTTTCCCCTCACCCCAGCCCTCCCCCACCTCTACCTCCCCCTCTCCTCTACCTCCCCACCACCCTCTCTCCCTAAGCTATGTTCACTGGGCGAAAAATTGGATTCTATCTCCAGGTCTCTGAGTCTTCCTGTTACACTACTACCTCATGTACAGCCCCCACCACCCTTCATAATACAGCCTCCACCACCCTCATAATACATACCACTACCACCACCACCTCATAATACAGCCTCCACCACTACCTCTGTACAGCCCACCACTACTCCTCATAATACAGCCTCCACCTCACCACCCTCACCTCATAATACAGCCACCACCACTCACCATATTACAGCCTCCACCACTACCCCACACAGCCCACCACCACCACCACCACAGCCACCACCACCACCACACCACTACCCCATAATACAGCCACCACCACTACCCTCATAACAGCAGCCTCCAGCCCAGGCCCACTCCATAATACAGCCCACCACTACCCTCACAATACAGCCTCCACCACTACCTCATAATACATCCTCCCACCACTACCTCATAATACAGCCTCCACGATCACTCCACACATGCCACCACTACCTCATAATACAGCCACCACCACTACCACCACTACCTCATAATATAGCCACCACCACTACCACCACCACTTCCTCTACCACCTTATAATACAGTCTCCATCACCTCCACTACCCACCTCATAATACAGCCTCTATCACCTCCACCACAATCAACCAGCATCAACTACAACCCATCACAGCTTACCACCACCCACCACAACTCTATAAAACTCACCACACTAAGCACTCCGCATCACAACCCGCTACAAACCACTATAACCCATAATTACACACTACAACTACCACCAACCACCACTCACCACAAACGACGGCCAGCCACCAGAACCCATAACCACCAACCACAACCCCTGCCACCAACCTCAACCCACTACCCTCAATTATAACCCACCACCATCAACCACAACCCATTACAACCCACCACAACTCACCACAACCCACCACAACCTGCCATAACCCGCCATAACCCACCACAACCCGCCATAACCCAACATAAACCGCCACAACCCACCACCTCCACCAGTACCCACCACCTCTACCACTACCCACCATAACCCACCGCTTCCACCACTACCCACCACCACCAATAACCTCCACCGCTACCTTCCAGACCTCCCACAGGCGGTGTTAAGAGATCCATCAGTGTAGATGGTCTGTGTGATGTTATCATCAGTCTGTAGTGTGTGTACTGTATGTGTTAAAGAGCTCTCACTTTGGCAGTGTGCTGGAAATAAATACTTTGTATAATGATATTTAAGGCGGATATGTTGGTATCGTGATATCGAAGGAAACTATCCGCCAGGGTTGTAGGAAGTGCTGTTGTGTCTCAACTTTGTACAGATGGTCTAGTGACTAGTCCAAACATCTTCATATGTGTAGCTGTAGTTTAGATTCATTTAGACTCACCAGTCTCATGGTTCATACCTTCTAGGAATTTTAAGGAAACATTGTTATCAGGCTCACCACGCAAAAACCCCAGGGCTATCATGAGGTTGACTTCAATTATTCTGTCTTTGACACTGGATATACCTAGTTCATTCCTCATATTAAGTACTTTAGTGCTCATGGGGCCTCCGAAGAAAATTCTGAAAGTTTTAGTTTGCATTTTTTCGAGCTTGTCAATGTCTTTCCCGTCACGAAGGACCAGGGCTGGGTGCGTGGTAATCTATCAGAGATCCCACCTCCTCCATTACTACCCACCACAACCCACCACAACCCACCATCACCACAACCCACCACAACCCACCATCACCACAACCCACCACCTCCACTACCACCAACCACAACCCACCACCACCCACCACAACCTACAACCACAACCCACCACCTCCAACCATAACCCACTGACTCCACCAGTACCCACCACCTACACCACTACCCATCACTACCCACCACAACCTACCACAACCCATCACATCCACCAATACCCACCACAACCTGACCCTTCTTCTAGCACTGTATGAAGCTTGGTACAGGCGTGAAAAGTTACCTTGTGTGCCTTAGTTATTTCGGTACCTCGACCCTATAAAAGTGGACTGTATAAGTACCATAACCAAACTGTATAGAGGAAAATACAGTGTGACGTGACACAGTGAGATTACATTTTTTTTAGATTGCCCCCGAGAGAGCTTGTTTATTGGGCACCCCCTTACATCCTGTGCAAGGTGAAGTGCAGAAGCGTTTACAGCGCCCATCTGAGAAGCATGCTAAGTTCATGCTTGCCTTTATGACTCGTGCATTAAGGGCGTAAATGCCGGAAGGGTCATGGGTTTTGTCAGCAAGTTACATAAAGTGACAGAATGATGAGTATGTGGGGGGAAAATTCCTGGCATAATTTATCTGTTTATGACAAAGTGTGGCAGGTCCCTAATAATGTCAAGTGCCAGGCCATAGGCATTGACAAATATTAAGGGACATACCTTTCAGTGTGATTGTGATGGCGTGTACGTTGGTAGTGTTGGTTTCAAGGGGATGTCGAGAGGTTGGTAGGGGACATCCTTCTTGGTGTAGTTACGTAGTCCACTAGCATGTCCTCATGGTGGTCACTTGATGTGGAGAGCTGGAGTGGATGGGCCCTAGGTGCCGGCATGCCGGTAGAGGACGGTGAGCCGGGGGTGATGTCCCCAGGTCCATGAGCAAGCGCAGCTTGCGGTGGGTGGACGGGGGCAGCAGGGCACACCGGGGCAGGCTCGGTAGGTGCCACGCCAGCAGTAATGCCAGGCAGCAGTCGAGTAGGCCGTGAGCAAGAGGGGCACATAGAGGGGCTACCAGCTTGTGTCACACCAGAAGAGGATGGTGACTGGGTAGCAGCTTAAGGCAGGGGAAGTCTGTGTAGGTTGGAGATGGCGGTACAGAGTGTATCAAAGAGTTTTTCAATATGGTTGGTAAATTCGTGGAAGCGGGATGTGATCTGTGCCGTGTCACCGGAGGGGGGTTGTGGGGGGGCACCGGTGGGAGCACAAGGCCTAACAGCGTCAGAATAGAGACGGGGAGGAGGCCCAGTAGTAGTTGAGTTAGGAGGCGGCCGGGACTGGTGTGTTGCAGGCAGGTGAGGCCAGGCAGGGGCATGTGTTGTTGAAGAAGGCATTGCCAGAGGAAGGGACGCAGAGGAATGCGGCCCAGTAGGCTGGGGGGGAGGTTGAGGTTGACGCAGCCTTCGGGGAGGCTTTTCTCCTGGGACAGGCGGACGTTTGGGGAATTGCCGTGAGTCAGCATTGTGCCAGCCACCACAATTATAACACCTGGGGTAAACAACATAGCCCACACCACCCCCAATGAGGTGGTCTTTGATTTTTTGGGCGCAGACGAAGGAGTGATGGTTACGTGAACAGAAACGACATCTGGGACGATCACGTCGGCAGCAGGCGGTGAAGGTGTGACCCACTGAGAGCAGGTGACACCAAAAAGCAGGCCCGGGGTGATATGGTTCTGCATACAGTGGAGGGAGGACTGGGTGGGCCTCAACAGTGGTTGGGCACTCCCTTCCTTTTCATTAAACTATGACAGCTACTTGTGGGGTCTTCCCTCACTAGTGTCGAAGTATACTGAGTATATGTGGATTAAAATTATGAGCATCTTCGACTTCAGCGTATAGGGGGAATTGTTTAACTAGGATATGGCAACATTCCGCTGCGTCCACAGATGGAGGCACGAGGACAATCCCGTCAAATCCAACGGTACTAAGTGTTTCATAGACCTCTGGTGTCTGACACTTGATAAAGTTGCGGTTCTTACCTTTTCGGAATTGAATGGTGAGAAGGTGTTGTCTCAAATGCTTTGTTGTCCAATTAAACCGGTCCTCGACGGTTTTCAGTGAGTGCAGATTCAGCTTACTTGGTTGGTTGGCAGAGGGGCGGTGGTGAGGGGAAGCTCATTGCCCTTGGCATTGGTGTTGCCACTCCGGCAAGTGTTTCCCATAGAAACATTACTGTTACTGTCACTATCACTGAGGTCTGACTCTTGCAGGCTGTGGGATGCAGTATATCTGAAATGTCTGTATCCATGAGAGAGGGGACGCCTCTTCTGGGGCGTTTATGTACACCCCGCCCCCCCCCATCGCTGGCAACACTTGCCGGCGAAGGGATAGGTAGAGACTGAGGTGGCCTTTGTGTGACGATCGGAAGGACAGGAGCACCTATGGGCACACGTCTGTCCCTGTACATGGTCAGACCGTGCATACGTGACACAGTGAGGGTGGCACCCGGGCCTCTGCCATCAAGGTTGAGATTAGAGGTCAGGCACTGAGATGCCAGCGACTCGTCGCCTACCTCCCTCTTACGTATGAGACTACAGAGGTCAACTTACCTCGCATCGTAAGAGGGTTATGCCTCCCAGCCACCGTTGACCGCTTGTGTGCCACATACTACTGAATAATCAAACTTATATTTCGTGCGTTGTGAAACAGAGTGTTATACTTAGTGACTTCACATCAGTGTCAGTGAGCTATGACCTCGTGTAAAGTGGCATTTGTGAGTGTAGTGCAGTGATCAATGTGACAGCTGTTGGCACTCCACAGTGCCCCTACACTTATGCCCTTATTCCACGCACGTGATCCGTATTAAAAGCTCCTCAACTATAAGTACATACGGTCGAGTTTTATCATACCACCATGGCTGAGTCAACCGTTGAAGACACCGCCGACCACTCTCTAGAACAGCAGCAGGGAGAGAGTGATGCAGTCAACAGAGATCTTGACTCTGGAGATCACACCGACGCCATGGAGGGGTTTCAAATAGTCCAATCCAAGAAGCAGAAGTTACAACGTGCAGAGAGGCAACGTGACCAACAATAGCCCTCTCTTTTCCCTAAAAGAGCACGCCTAGACTTCCCTGACACCACGCCAACCACTGACAAATATGCATGGTTGCATGAGGCAGCAGCGAGACACCCAGAAGCTCAGTTCTCACTCACAGTTCACACACAGGGATATGTTATGCTGCAGAATGATACAGTCATCCTAAGTGACCTTGTCAACAATGAACTAGCGTGAATAACTATGCAACATATACCATTGACACCAAACAGGACTACCATAATAATCAAAGAACTTGACCAGTTCCAAGACCCTGTAATGCTCGAACAAGATGAGAACATTACAAGGCCAAGGAGGCTCAGAGGTAAGAATGCAGTTATTGCTGATTAGAGAGGATCTGAGGACCCACCTAGGTCTCTCACTGTCCCTGGTGCTTACCGTTATCTAAAATTAGACATCTATCAGCCTCCATCCCGGTGATGTTACAAATTTCACCGATGGGGCCCTGTGGTTCATGGTGTGGTTTCTGTGCAAGACCACACACAACAAAGATCTGTAGTGAGAAGATTACTTCAGGTGAAACTGTACAAAAACACTGCATCAACTATAAGACTGATGGGGTCCCTACATGGCACTACAGTACAATTGCCCTCAAGCCCCCCCCCCCACCCCCAGGGACCAAACCCGCCACCTAGGCAGGTGTCAGGCAGCTGTATTACTATAGGTGAGCAACCTCGGAACAACCCTGGTTTACCGCACCTAACCGACCGGTACCAGCTGTTAATAGCTAACCTGTATGGAGTGACACAGACGCAGAGTTGCAACAGGAAGTTACCAACGCCCCCACTGAAGACACAAGCAACGTAGTGAACACTGCCATGGAAAATAACATACAACTGCTTAAAGATAAACTGGCCAAGAAAATGAAGTGAAAACAGATCATTGCGACATCGCAGAGGGACTAAGCAACGTGATTTTTCAGCAATGCAATAATTGTAATAGAAAAGATTATCCGGAAAAGACAGTGCCAGATGTGGAAACTCAAGATCCACCAGGAACTCCTGTCTAAGCAGAGGAAAACAATGATACTGGTAACAGTTCTACTGATGCCTGTGTAGACATAGTGAAGATGAACAAGCACAGGCTGAAAATGGTGATGATGTAGAGTGTGCCAAAGTGTGTTAGTGTGTTTCACTGAAATATAACATCTGGTGAACTCCAGAAATTTTTCAAAAAGGTTGAAAAGCCCTTTTTATGAAGAATAGCCCACGGGGCCTGGGGACGAAGAAAATAAGAGTAAACAGAAATTAAAAATAGCGAAGAAGACTATATTAATCTACACCACGAAGATGCCGGAAAACCAGCTGTTTTAAATGAGACAGAATATATGAGTATGGAAACATAGAAGAAGGCAGAGCATTCCATAGTCTGTCTGTGTGAGGAAAAGAGGATATACTATAATGGGTTATTCTAGTGTGACCGACATCCACACAGAAACGTTGGACACCACGGGCAAGACGAGTGTTACGAACCCACTGCTTTGCCGGCGGTACACAGGATGCCAAGTCCACCAAACATTGCCCGTTAAAGTACCTGTAAAAGAGAGAGAGAGAGAGAGTGAAGCAACATTGCGGAGAAGCGAAATGGAAAAGATATTATCGACTAACAGTTGGATAGAAGAAGAACCACCCCCAGATATGAGAGCAGTACTCCAAGTTAGGACGAATGAATCCCTTATAAACTTGAAGCAACTGCTCAGGAGTGAAGTAGCTACGGCATCTGTACAGCATTTCCAGCTTTCGGGAGGCAGCTTTAGCAATGTTGTGGATGTGTGGCTTCCGTGACATATTAGAGGAAATGGTGAGGCCTAGCATATCTATTTTAGAATTTGGCAGAATGATTGCGTCCTGAAATGTGATTAGTGGGAGATCATCTATTTTGGAAAGTGTAATTGGTAAATACTGTGTTTTATCACTTTTGAATTTAACCAAATTTCTACCTCCCCATTTGGAGATGCTGCACAGATCCGCATTGAGAAAGACGTTCAAGATGACGGAGAAAATGAGAGTTTAAGATAACTTCGAAATCCTTAGAGAGGGATGAGCCGAGGCATCCTTCAAAGAAGAAGGAAAAGTTTGGGTTTTGAGACAGAGGCAAAAGAGGCGAGCAAGCACAGGGGCCAGAATTTTAGCACACTCCTTCAGAACACTAGGGGGTATTCCGTCTGGTCCATGCGCCTTACTCACATCCGGATTGGATAACACACCAGCATAGGTTCAGTAGAAGGAGCAGGAGTAGGGGGGGTAGAGTTGGAATCGTCTAAGGTGGAGTTAGAGGGAGTGCCGAAGTTGTTACAGATGTTTTTGGTGGAGGACCAGAAGGAATTACTAGAGTAAGAGTTAGTCAGTTCAGCGGTCTTTCTTTTTATAAAATTCTGCTTGGCCCTACGAAGAATAGCCTTACAACGATTCCTAGAAGTAATGAAAGAGGAGTGGGTAATAAGAGAAGGAGATAGTTCATAACTTGATACGCCCTATCTCTCTCTCCCTACATGCAAGAGAACAGAAACGATCAAACTATGATTGCAAAGTGAAAGTTTTAGTAGAAGGGAGAGACAGCATGTACATGGGAAAAACAGAATCATCAGTGCTTTCTGCTTCTTTCCAAATATAGTACATAATGGCCAGTGTTAATCCCAGACAGAGATACCCTGACCTACACCACAAAGTTGTGAGTGAGGACATCGATATTGTGTGTCTGCAGGAGTGTCTCACACCTGATGGTAAGCCCCCACCCAGTCTGCCCCATTATGTGTATTATGATGCTAGTTCTACTCACACATGTTTGATGTATGGTAAGAAGTCACTCCCGCATGTGCCTCTTGTATCCAAAAAGACTACCAGCTTCCAGTACCATGGGATCACTATGCACCTGGGTAGCTCCACCCTCAACGTTCTAAACGCCTATGCTCCCTCAGATCAGCTTCACTTCACAGATCTCCCAGACTTCGTACACACTGAACCCACTGTCCTAATTGATGACCTGAACACTAGACACAAGAAATTAGGTGACCCCACCACTAACACCAATGGTAGGAGACTTATCTCATTACTAAACGCATATGAAGGTGTTCAAATCATTGGTGAGAGTGAGCCAACACACATCTAAGTTGGGGCTTTATTCTATCAAACACAACTCATAGCTCCGATGTTGTCACTGATCTTATGTCTGATCACAAACCAATGAGACCCCTTCTGGTGAAAAACTTAACAGACGTAGACTAGCAGTTAAGCAAGAACGTGAAAACCAGTTCATAGACTTCATCCATGACTGGTACAAGGATTACAAGCCTGACAGTTACCAAAGTCTCCATGACGATATTATACATTCTTCCCCAATAATGGCTCCACCAAAAAGAGGATGAAACTTGGTCAGCATAATAGGAAAAGACTACCGGAGTATTATGATGACCCCAAACTGAAAGAACTTAAGTCTATTGTCAAGTAGACTGGTAAGGGTTGCAAACACCTCAGAACACCTCAAATGTTCAAACTGTTTAAGCTTCCCTCGCTTTTGTCCGGGAACGAGTGAATGAACTTAAACAGAATACATGGGAAAAAATATGCCACCTGCCTAAACTAACACACTCCTCTCAACAAAGCCAGAAGGGACATAAACACAATCAGAGGTAAAAACAATAGACACGTCTCCCATCCAAACCCGTTGCAAAAATCGAATGAGCTAATAACAACGTGGGCTATGACGTGTTATCAAATAGGACTCGAGAGCTCCTTGATGCGAATTCTGTCGAGAGAGATAATCTCATTATTATACTGGGCAAACAGCACGATGAGTGTGATGTTCCATATAGTGAGTGAGAGCTTGACGCCGCCCTCGCTAGAGATAGGTCTACTACCACTGGAGAGGACGGAGTCACCTACAACATCGTTGGACTACTAAGTGTACCGGGCAATCCATTAATGAAATTGTACAATATGAGTCGTGCCGAGGGCCAACTACCCACAACATGGATCAACAGTATTGTTGTACCAATACCGTAACCAGGACAGCCTGATGTATTTCGTCCCATATCACTAAGCAGCTGCCTGTGTAAAACCTTCGAGGGGATGGTTCTTGGTAGACTCTTATACGGAATCAGAGAACACGTGTCTCCTAACATAAATAGCTTCACCTATGGTAAAGGTGTACATAATTGTATCACCACATACAATACACTTCTTGACCTAAAAGGTGCATTTGATGTTCCCAAAGGCAACTTATATTGTACGAACTATTTAAAATGGATTTGGGAGGACGGCTGTTACACTGGATAAGTGGTTACCTAACCAACATAAGAGCTGCAGCACTGTTTTGCTGGTTACTAAAGTGATGTTAAAGATATGCAACTTGGCAGCACCCAAGGTGGAGTACTTAGTCCTACTTTGTTCAATGTTCTTATGAACGCATTATTAAAGTCAATCCCAGACAGCCCCATCAATACTACTGTTAGCTATGCAGATGACATTCTTATACATACTAAAACTCATCGAGAAATGCAAACCACCCTGAAACATATACAGTCAGTCTATTAGAACCTTGGTCTCATCATCTCCACTAAGAAAACTAAAGTATTCAACAAACAAACTGGTAACCTCAAACGTGGACCATCAAAGCTTAAGATCGGTAACAACACTATTGACTATGTCTCTTCTCTTATATAACTCGATGTCCCTATCCCCTGTACCTCACCTGCCATACAACAGCTAATCAGCCAATGTACTGATAGGTTAAAACCACTTAAATGTGTAGCGGGGCACAACCCACATTATGGCGCTAATATCAGATTTGTCTAAACAATGTTCCTAGGCTAAATAAGATCTCTTGGAATACCACGTGGCAGCACTGGCCCTTCGTGACGGGAAAGACATTGACAAGCTCGAAAAAATGCAAAATAAAGCCCTTAGAATTATTTTATGCTGTCCCATGGGCACTAAAGTACTTAATATGTGGAAAGAACTAGGTATACCCAGTGTCAAAGATAGAATAATTAAAATCAACCTCATGATAGCCCTGAGGCTTTTGCGTGGTGATCCTGATAACACTGTTCCTAAGAAACTGATCGAATATATGAGTCATGAAACTGGTGAATCTAAATGGATCCAAACTACAGCTACACATATGAGGATGTTTGGACTAGACCAACTGTACAAAGCTGAGACACAGCAGCATTTCCTGCCACCTTGACGGACAATTCCCTTCGATATCACAACACCCACGCATCCGCCTCAACAACTGACCACACATAATCCTTATCTCCAACACACTACCAATGTGAGAGCTCTTGACCACATACATAACCTGCAGACTGAAAATAGCATCATACAGACCATCTACACTGACGGCTCTCTTAACACTGTCTGTGGGAGGGCTGGAAGTGCTGACACTGTGACTCACCTTAACGGTAATGTAATAGAGAAAGGAGCTAGAATTTGTAACTATGCATCAACTCTGCAAACTGAACTATTTGCCATACTCACAGCCCTGAAACTTGCTGAAGACACTGCCACTGACAGTCTCGTCATCACTAACTCGTTTTCCTCACTACTTGCTCTTGATATCCTTAACTGAGATTGACTCTGACGCCAGACACAAGCATATGTGTCTTATTGACGGGGATATCAGGATCAAGCTGTTGTGGACCCCCTCTCACATAGGCATTAGTGAACATGATAGAGTTGATGCCTTACCTAACTCGCATCCAACAATAACAATGTTGAGTATAATCTAGGACTGTCAAACAGAACCTTAAAAACTGTAATCAGAAAAGAGCTTTCTGATGAATTTGAAGCCAGTAGACAAATGCTAACAGGCACTAGCCAATCCATTGTTTACCATGACGAGATGTATCAAGTAAAACATGCGAAAAAAAAGTAAGCGTAAAGTGTGCGCCCATCTTGTACCTTATCAAATTTCTATGTACCGACTTCAACAAACAATGCCCTGGAAATACTCTGTAACATTCATTACCATAATATCAAAATCACTGTGGTTCGATAAACGCCCTCTACACTGTAATCCCTTTTGCTCTACTGCTGACAGTATGAGTGTGGAGTGCACAATAAACTAGCTGCTGTCCACGACAAATTTGAAAAATTCAACATACAAAAATTAGCCGGCTTGTGTAGCAAAAAAAAAAAAAAAAAACTAATTCCTGGTCTAGAATAACTGCATATTTTAGGTCATACCAGTCTAACATGTATAGGACAAATACATAGAAATATTTGACCAGTATTTGCTTAACCTAATTTACGTTGTGTATGCAAATTAGATATGACGTCATAAATATTTTTATTTTATTTTATTTTGAAGATTATTTTTATAGTGAATAGAGCTAAGGTTATGGTGTGTATAGTTAGGTTAGGTTAAAGTGGGTGTAATTTTGTGTGTATTCTATACATCTCTACACACACACACACACACACACATACATACACCGAAGGGTCAAGACGTACCTGGCGCTCCTCTCGGAGCAGCCAGGTCAACTGTTATGTTGGCCCATACCAACTCCCTCCCCTGAACCCTCCTCCCCACCGGAATATCAACAAGTTCACGCCAGAAGTTACTATTTCATTTAGGAAAGAAATGGAACCAGTGTTAAACAGAGGCGAACAGTGGTGAACAGTGCTTAAGTCAGTGAGAACAACTCAACAGTAACAGTGGTACCCAAGTTGACCTTTCACACAGTGAGGTCCCAGGTACCCAGTGATAACGGCCCGTGAGACCCAACTACCAGCGATGTCTTAATCCGTCTACGATAGGAAGGCCTGGAACCACACCTCACTCATATAACACCATCTGTGAGGGAATTACTACACCACGTGAGGCCCCTCATAACACCATATGTGAAGGAGTTACTACACCACGTGAGGCCCCTCATAACACCATCTGTGAGGGAATTACTACACCACGTGAGGCCCCTCATAACACCATCTGTGAGGGAATTACTACACCACGTGAGGCCCCTCATAACACCATCTGTGAGGGAATTACTACACCACGTGAGGCCCCTCATAACACCATCTGTGAGGGAATTATTACACCACGTGAGTTCATAACACCATCTGTGAGGGTTACTACACCACGTGAGTTCCTCCTAACACCATCTGGGAGTTACACTACGTGTTTGCTGTTCAACACCTACATTAATCTGTATGTTCACTGTATGTTCCTTTACCTTTCTCTAATGAAGGCTTTTGTTAAACCACCAATGTATGTAATAAGTCATTTATGCCCAATGTATATTTTCAGCCTTCGGGCTGCAGAACTTTTTCAATAAACCGTTAATTATTATTATTATTATTATTATTACACATAGCCTCTGAATGTTACTCCCTATCACTTCTTTATTTCTATTGTTTTTCCTCTTCTCTCACATTTCTCTATTCATTTATTATATCTCGTTATCTATCATAAATATATTCTCGGCCGCTCTCGACCAGGCCATTAGGCCATTTTCTAAGCTAGTATTATTTGTTCATTACGGCATCTTGAGAAATGCTGGTATTTAAATTAGAATAAATGCTACTGTAAGTCTTTTATTTTCTGATAGACATATTTTTTATTGTAAGATAATTAATCAGTGGCGTAAAAATCTCCTATAGACAAAATGTTTCAACACTTTCATTATTGCAAACATTGATTTATGACGCCCTAGGTAATTTGCAACACAATGATGTGAATTATGAAAAAAAAAAAACACAATGAAATTGGTGTTCAATTTTTTTTATTAAATTATACTATTAATACTAGATTTGTTCGACCCACCGTGACCCACCGGGCCCCACCAGGACCCACCTCGACCAACCATGACCTATAGTGACCCACCGTGACCTACCATTTCCCACCTCGACCCACCATGACCTACTGTGACCTACAGTGACCCACCATAACCCACCTCGACCCACTATGACCTACCGTGACCCATCATCACCTACCATGACCCACCCCGACCCACCATGACCTACCATGACTCACCGTGACCCACCATGACCCACTTCGACCCACCATGATCTCCAGTGACCCACTGTGACCCACCAGATCCACCTCGACACACCATGACTCACCTCGACACACCATGACTCACCTCGACACACCAGACTCACCTCGACACACCATGACTCACCTCGACACACCATGACTCACCTCGACACACCATGACTCACCTCGACACACCACCTCGACACACCATGACTCACCCTTCACGCGGCTCACCTCGACACACCGCGAACCTCGACTCTCACCTCGACACTCACCTGATGACTCACCTGACACACCATGACTCACCTCGACACTGACACACCGAGCTCACCTCGACTCCATGACTCACCTCGTGACTCACCTCTCACCTCGACACACCGCATGACTCACCTCGACACACCATGACTCACCTCGACACTCCACGAGCTCACCTCGACACACCATGACTCCTCGACACACCATGACTCACCTCGACACACCATGACTCACCTCGACACTCCTCGACACTCCATGACTCACCTCGATGCACACATGACTCACCTCGACCACCACTCACCTCGACTCACCTCGACACACCATGACTCACCTCGACACACCATGACTCACCTCTGACACATCCACCTCGACACTCCGACTCACCTCGACACACCATGGCTCACCTCGACACACCATGGCATGACACTCACCTCGACACCACTCACCTGACACTCACCTCGACACACCATGACTCACCTCGACACACCATGACTCACCTCGACCACCTCCACCTGGCTCACCTCGACACACCATGACTGACTCACCTCAACACACCATGACTCACTTGACCGACACACCATGACTCACCTCGACACACCATGACTCACCTGACACACCTGACACACCATGAATGACTCACCTCGACACACCATGACTCACCTCGACACACCATGACTCTCCTCAACACACCATGACTCACCTCTACACTCCATGACTCACCTCGACACGCCATGACTCACCTCGACACGCCATGACTCACCTCGACACACCATGACTCACCTCGACACACCATGACTCACCATCGTCACTTAATAGCTTTTTCGTCTCTTGTCTTCACTTCGTCTCTCTCTAGTGAAGGTGAAATACTTAATAAGCAGACACACACACACACATATATAAACATACACATATAATGGATGCCGACGAGGATGGCCGACCCAAGGGCCACCTAGGCGTGAATTTGTTTAAGGTGTAGAAGCTGTCGCCAACACAACAACCACACCCTGAGGTAACGAGTTGCATGAACCAGTGTCAAGGAATAGTCCGAGAAGACTGGACAACTCTTCAACTGCACTGGCTAAACATTACTCGGGAACACGATCCGCAAACCGATTAACATCCAGGTTTCCAATTACTGCTGAGTAGACAGAGGCGAATGGCGTAAAGAAACTGCTCCATAGTTTCACCCTGCCCGGGGATCGAGTCCGGGTCCGCTCGCTTGCGAGGGGAGCATGCTGACCATTACACCACAGGTCGCCATAACACACACACACACGCATATATATATATATATATAAATAAACATACACACACACAAATAAACATACACACACACACACACGCACACACCCCACACACGCACACACCCCACACACAGCCCCTACACACACCCTCACACGCGTCCCCCCTACTACCCACTCACCCCATACACAGAACCCTCCACACACACACCCCCAACACACACACACCCCCAACACACACACCCCCAACACACACACACCCAACACACACACACACACACCCCCAACACACACACCCAACACACACACCACCACACACACACACACAAACACACACACCCCAACACACACACCCAACACACACACCCCCAACACACACCCCCAACACACACCCCCCGACACACACACACACACACACACACACTCCACACACACACACACACACACACACACACACCCCAACACACACCTCCACACACACACACACTCACACCTCCACACACACAAACACACACACCCAACACACACACACCTCCACACACACACACACACACACACACACACCCAACACACACACACTCACACACACAAACAATAATAGACACTGTAACAAGGTGCCGTACAATCAGTGTTCACAAGCCCATGAGAACAACACTGCCCAGAACACAGAAAAATGCTTTATTAAATGTTCACACTCAGCTGCTCAACAGGGAACAGCGTCCAGTATGTCCCGGAAGTGCTGTTAATGTACCGCTGCACGCTAAGGGGGCGGGGGAGCTGTTTCTCTTGTTCATGTTGTTTTAAATGTGTCTGCAGCTGTTTTCTGTGTCTCGTTGCTGTTATATATGTGTCTTTGGCTGTTTTATGTGTCGCTTTGCTGTTTTTAATGTGTCTTTGGCTGTTTTATGTGTCTCGTTGTTGTAATAAATGTGTCTTTGGCTGTTTTATGTGTCTCGTTGTTGTAATAAATGTGTCTTTGGCTGTTTTATGTGTCTCATTGTTGTTATAAATGAGTCTTTGGCTGTTTTATGTGTCTCGTTGCTGTTATAAATGAGTCTTTGGCTGTTTAATGTGTCTCGTTGCTGTTATAAATGTATCTTTGGCTGTTATAAATGTGTCTTTTGCTGTTTTATGTGTCTCGTTGCTGTTATAAATCTCTCTCTCTCTCTCTCTCTCTCTCTCTCTCTCTCTCTCTCTCTCTCTCTCTGTCAGATAACTTTACTCTTTGCTAACGCCGCTAGTAAAGACGGCAAGGGAGATAAGAGAGAGAGGGAGAAGGGGGCGAGTGAGAGGGATATAGAAGAGAGGGAAGGAAAGGAGAAGAAAGAGTAGTAATCGGGAGAAGGAGAGGAGTCGGGAGAAAGAGGAAAGGGTGGGGGGGGGGAAGAGAAGGAGGGCGAAGGATAGGAAGAGGAGTGGGGGTAGAGGAGAGAGAGGGGAGGTAGGAAGAAGAAGGGAAAGAGAGATAGCTGGGAGTGGAAGGGAGAAGAGGATAGAGACCTGGGGGAAAGGGAGAGAGAGTGGAGAGGGGAAGGTGAAGGAGAGTGGAAGGGGACGGGAGGGAAGGAATTCTTGGATTCTTGTACCAAACCAAAACAAAAAGTAAATCTTAAGTTTATTTTAAAGTTAAACTAACATTACCAATATCAGACTATCTAAAGACCCTGATGTTAATGTTAATGTTTACCTGAATGTTGGATGTTGATACTATTGAGAGACTGAGATACAGAGAGACAAATAAGGAGAGACAGAGACAGAGAGAGACAGACAATGAAAGAGAGACAGAGAGATATAATGACACACACACACACACACACACACACACACACACACACACACACACACACACACACCAGCTCACTGATCATGTCAATATTTAAGAGGTAGCAGGCAGCGTTGGTCCTTGTGTTGAAACAGCTGTACAGTATATTAAGAACACACTTACTTAAACATTTACTCATCAGGCAGTGAATGTTGAGATGAAAGTTTGTGTTTTGTGAATATTTAAGGTGAATATTATAAGTGTTGTGAGTATTTAAGGAGAATATTTTAAATGTTGTGAATATTAAGGTGAATAATTTAATATTTTACATAAAGAATATATCACGTGTTTTCTTCTCCCCCTCGTAATGTGAGAACTGAGAGACAGACAGACAGACAGACAGACAGACAGACCTTTCATTTCTCTTAAACATAGAGAAGTAAGGATTAAATTGTGTCAGATTCATTTGTTTGTTTGTTTTGTTTGTTTAGTTATTTGTATGTTTGAAGTTATCTTTTGTTTCTTTAATATACAGTAAGTCTTTCGCCTCTACTGACCTGACTGGTTACCTTATTCACTCGGGAGGCTATTTGGTTGATGATGTCATGGCTAATCAATTGACGAAATGAGATGATGACTTGTAATAAGGTAGTTAAATGTACATATAGCATTATGAGGCAGTATGGGGCATTATAAGGCATTTTGAGGCATTATGAGGCTTTATGAGGCATTATGGGCATTTTGAGGCACTAACATTAATTAATTATGATAATCTTTGAACAGTTAAATCGCCATAGGTATATAGATCACCGTAATCACCTACAACAATTATTAAGGATATCTACAGTACACAGGTGCGCAGAAGTTAATTATGAATAATCCTTTCTGCTCTACAGGTAACAGGTGTGAAGGACAGATTACAGGTGTCAATACGTACACCTGTCACCCACATTTGTCAACTACGCCTGCTATCCTCACGCACACACACACACATACTGTAAGTATTTCTGTCTAATTAATCATTAACCTGTAGATGTGATACGTATTATTTACTAATACTGTAGCTAATAGTTTTGTGGGTCTTTGAGATCCCTGCCAAATTAATAAGAAATTAATAGATTCACGAAATATATTACTACTGCGAGTACTACTTTTTTTTTGCTTATTTATATGGCTTCCAACTCCCTCCCACAGCCATACGCCCTCCACCGTTTAATCCCTAACTATCCTTAAACAAAAGTAACTACTCTAGCTGCGTTAGTTATGCCGCAGATCTATGCGGCATTCAGTGACTGTTGTCTCATAGTCTATGTTTGCGACTATTGTTGGTTTAGGGGCCGATGATCTTGTTCCCCTGAGGCATAGCAGAACAGACCTGAGTAGGGAGAAGGATAAACGACACCTTAACCAGGCCACAACATAGGTTCTGGGTTGTTGCTTCTGTTCTAATAACATTTCAGCCAGTTTAACATAAGAAGCACCTTGCGCTAGGTCCCATCCCACCTGATGTTGTGAAAACCAGAGGAGTGAAGCTGCCTTTGTCAACAATCTGGACTCCCCCAGCTTACACTCTGTTCTTGTTGTTCTCGTTCCTCCTGTGCAGCCTCGAGAGACAATTCTCAGTGACATGTGGTCAAGAGATCGAATATTCTGATGTCAAGGAAGTCTCACTTTCCCACGTCCAGAATGCTAGAGCACTGACGTCCACATGGGCTTCGTTGGTTGTGTTGGCAATCTGTGGAGGAAGCGCTCACCGTCCAATGGGAGGAGGGTCGCTTCCACAGTGACATTGCGGCATATTTCCTTCAGCATATTCGACTGTGAAGTCCCTCCATCTGTTGTAATTTAATGTCGAAATTTGTGAAGTTCGTTGGTGTCTATTTCACTAGCCACATTTTAGCTACAGAGTTTTGATGTACAGTAGTTGCCAGCTTCTTCGGGCTAGTGATCTTTCTATTGAGATTAGGTGGTAACTTTACACTAATGATGGCATAAGAGTCCCTAATGGCTTCTTCTAGAATCTAGAAGACGGAGGAGAGGTCTGAGTTCAAGACTAGTGTCATCAGGTAGCTACAACGAAGTTTAACACCGTTGCTCAGTTTTAATGATTTCTGACAGAGTTTTAATTGTCTTCACCCACTTGTTAACATTTCTCGCCATGTACTCGGTCTTGAAATCATTCGCGCCGATTACCACACCTTGGTGTCTTTGGCCTTCCCTTGTTATTTTGACTTCACTTCCATTGAAGATCACTATTACTACTACTACTAATTTATTTTTTTTTGACGTGGCCGCCAGCCTCCCCCAATAGCCACACCTCCGCCGCCATTTTATTACCTTAATATTAAGTATCCTAATACATAAGTAGTTATCCTAGCTGTATTGAATTAGTTGAGCTGCAGATCTATGTGGCATTCAGTGACTGTAGCCTCATAGTCAATATCTGTAACTGTTGTCGGCTTTGGGGCCGAAGATCTCGTTCCCCTGAGGCAGAGCAAAGCCGACCGAAGGAGAGAGGACAGTCGACATCTCATCCAGGCTGTAACATAACTTCTGGGCTGATGCTTTGTTCGGATATAACCTCCGCGAGTCTGGCGAAGAAGCATCTTGCGCTTGGTCCCATCCCACCAGAGGTTGTGAACACTAGAGGAGTGAAGCTGCCTTGATCAACGTTCTGAATTCTCTCCCCATATGCCCTTATCTTGTCGTTCTCGTTCCTCCTGTGTGCAGCATCGAGAGCTAAGTTACGGTGACATGCGGCCATGGGATCAAAAATGCTGATGTCGAAGAAGGCTCGCTGTCCCCGTGTTCAGAATCCTCGAGCAATGACGTCAACAATGGCTTCATTGGATGTGTTTGAAGTCCTATGTTGGAAAATCTCACTTTCCAATGGAAGGAGGGTCGGTTCTACCCTGACATCACAGTAGATTTTGTTCAACATATTTGCTGTGAGATCCCTTACTTCTTCATGCCTCATGCATATGATGCCCCCTTTCTTGCACACCATGGCATGATCGGCGTCATACGAAGAGCCACACACACATTGGGAGGGCAAATCTTCCACTGGCCTACCGTACCTTAGAGCATTGGCATCTGTAAATTCTTGTTTATTGAGGCTGAAACCATTTGCCCTTATCGGTAACGTAGTTAACCAATTCGAGGCGCCCACCTCCTGCACTATAGCTACTTTTTTTTCAAATTCTCTGGTACTTGCAACAACAGTTGCTGCAACTTATCACTTTGGCTGTGCTGTCGTTCTGTCGTAATGGACCTTCGAATCTTGTTTACTTCACTGGTATCCACCTGCCCCTGTTGCATTCTGAGCTATTATGTGGTCCGAGAGGGCTGCCGTGAGCTTAACTGAGTTTTGATTTTCGGTGGCAGCAATCTCCTCTGAATTGGTCAATCCCATTCCTCCCAGTCTCAGTGGTAGTGCTAGGAGTGATCTTTCTGCTGGGGTTAAGTGAGGGTGTTTCACTAATTTGGGAATGAAATTGACGCTGATAGCTTCTTCCAGAGGGTGGAGGAGGGGACCAATATCAGGGATAGTGCACATCAGGTAGTTCCAGCGATGCTTGACTCCATGAGTGAATGCCGCAACAGCTGCACGTGGCTCTCTGTTAGCAATCTCAGACAGAGCTTGGATTTTCCTGACCCACTCATTCACCTTTCCCGTTACGTACTCTGTCTTGAAGTACGTCGTGCCGATTACATTACCTAGGTGTCTTTGGCCATCCTTTGTTATTTTGACCTCACTTCCACCGAACACCTCCATTGCCCGTTCATAATGTTCTGGCTTCACAATGAGGAAGGACTTGCTGGCGTTTGGGTGGTATCCTATTTGTGGACCTCGTGATGTTACCAGGTCCCACCACTTTTTGATGTCCTCCACTTTTCCTGCTCCTGTAAGGTCGTCAGCTTACGTCATTTGCTTGACTGCAGTTGTTTCAAATTTTACTGTGTGTTGGAGCACAGATAGGCCTATTGCGTATATTGCCATTGCAACAGGGTCCCCCTGCGTTGTTCCCTCGGTTGACTGTATGATGGTATCACCTCTTAGAGCCTTGTTGTTTACTATATAGAGGTCTGATGGATTCCTATAGAAGTTTTCAACATACATTGCAAAGCTTGGACACTTGATCTTGATGTTGTGCAGTGCGGCCTTGCGGTTAAGTATGTTGAATGCGTTTGAAGCGTCCACCAGGAGAACGGCCTCACAATCACGCTGCCCAAATATCGTTCTCATGGCGTGAATGGCAACTTCCCCTCCAGCCTGGTGGCCAGCACAAACTTGCAGGTTCCCTGCTGCTGCCCTGACATCATCCTTTACCACCTCCATTAAGCATTTTCCGATGATCCGCCTCAGCACTTCCTCCACCCGTATAGGCCTACATCCTGGATTTTTATCCAGGGGAATGAGGCGGCAGGCCGTCAGAGTATGGAGGTGTTGGCAGCACGAGGATGCCAGCTTTCTTGCAAGGACGGCAATGGCAGTGCAGAGATCACTTGCTACAGGGCCAAACTAGTTTGTGCTGAGGATGACTGTCCAACCGTTTGCATCCAGACCTGAAGGGCCGGCACCTCCCTGAGTCTTCAGTGCCTTTTTCCAAACCATCCCTCCTGTTATTTTCTCGAACAGGACAGCATTTCGTGGGATATAGTCACCCTGGAATCTGATGCCTTCGTCTTCACTTGCAGGGGAATGTTTTTCTTTCAGTTGTTTTAATGTCTCTCTGTTTATTGATAGAACCCCACCGGAGGATTCCACTGTGAGAGATCTTACCGCCAAAGATACTTTTCCCACACGCATTTTGTTTCCAAACTTTCTTGCAACGTCATCGGTGTTTTGCTTTCCGTCTCCTATCAATTTTAGTCCCTCCTGCAGTGTTCTTGTTTCACATAGGAGATCACCAAGGGCCCCATTCTGACACATTGCCAATCTTCTCTTCATTGCTGCCGCATTTTCTTTGTGCTTAGTCTTTGTGTGTGTCCTCTGACAGAATAGATGTGGTATTATTGGCAGTATTTGAAGAGCTAAAGAGGCAAGGAAGCAGTCCAGAGTGTGCTCAGCAATGAGGCGAATCATCTCCCGAATTATTTCTTTGGTGGCCGCACACTTGGGTGGTTCAAACAAGTTAGCTGGCGACCACCTGACAATTTCTGAATAAGTTGTTTAACCCATATGTTCGCATTTTCCATCGACATGCCATTCCACTCTGGTGGCTGTCTCTCATTCACCTCGTGGACATCTGCTACTATTGGAGCAGCGTTTATTAGTACTACATTTTCAGGTTGAGTAGACTCACTGCTATCATTTAGGATATCATTGGGCGGTTGGTCGGCTCCCTGCCATGTGGGTTCCGACAATTGTTTCCCTTTCTGCAAACCACACATGGTCGGTTGTTTCTCGCACAATCACAGCTAGTGTAATTTTGGTTCTGGCTATCACAAACGCAACAATGCCTGTTACCCGGCATAGTGTTCCGCACTTTGGGCGACAGTTACATCCGCCTCCGACATCTGCTTTGGTCCCATACAGAAGAAGGAACTAGTTCTTATGAGGAAAGGACGGAGAGGTGACAGGCTGGACTGCTGTGTCCGGGGAGTAGGGGCATACGTACGCGCGCGCGTGTGTGTGTGTGTGTGTGTGTGTGTGTGTAGGCCACCCCCTTGAGGGCGACAATCCACACATCAGAATGATACACTGGGAGCAAGAATTGTCACACCTAACACTTGTTTATATATCCTTGGCAGAAATAACCACTATTTCTATGGTCGCACTGATGTAATATTACCTGGAGAAGCACCGATTGATCAATGATTCCCAGCATGGCTTCACAAGCGGACGTTCTTGTCTAACTAATCTATTAACATTCTTTTCATCAGTTTTCGAATCGGTGGACGAGGGGCACAATTATGATGTGGTATATCTCGACTTTAGCAAAGCCTTCGACAGAGTCCCCCACGAAAGACTAATTAGAAAGGTAGAAGCTCATGGCATCAAAGGTAACATCCTTAAATGGATTAGGGCGTGGTTACAGGACAGGAAACAGCGAGTGAGCATTAACGGCACTAAGTCCCATTGGAGCAACGTCACAAGTGGAGTTCCCCAAGGCTCAGTACTTGGACCATTATTATTTATTATATACATAAACGACATAGATATCGGCATAGACAGCAACATAAGTAAATTTGCTGATGACACTAAAATAGGACGTGTAATTAAATCTGACGAGGACTCCGCAAAACTACAGGAAGATCTAAACAAATTTTTCGAATGGTCTGAAAAATGGCAGATGAAATTCAACGTGGACAAATGTAAAGTACTCAGTATAGGAGATGTAAACAGGGAAACCAGATACCAGATGAACAACGATGCCATAGAGAAATCCGACTGCGAGAGAGATTTAGGAGTAATGATAAGTAGGAACCTTAAGCCAAGTAAACAATGTGTTTTTGCTCATAACAAGGCTAATAAAGTACTTGGGTTCATACAAAGGAGTGTTAGTTACAAGACTAGCGAGGTCATCCTAAAACTGTATCTTGCTCTTGTGAGACCACACCTGGATTACGCAGTTCAGTTCTGGTCACCGTATTACAGAATGGATATAGAATCATTGGAAAGAATTCAGAGGAGAATGACAAGACTAATCCCGGGCATTAGGAACCTTGAGTATAGAGACAGGTTAAAGCACCTTAATTTGCACTCCCTCGAGAGACGTAGAGCGAGGGGCGACCTGATAGAGGTGTATAAGTGGAAGTCAGGGCTAAACAAAGGGGACATTACAAAGGTACTCAAACTATCCAACCAGGAGCGAACTCGTAACAATGGTTTTAAATTAGACAAATTTAGATTTAGGCGTGAAATAGGTAAACACTGGTTTGGAAACAGAGTTGTGGATGAATGAAACAAGTTGCCAAATATCATCATTAACTCGAATACGCTGAATAGCTTCAAACATAGGTTGGATGCTTATATGAGCAATAGGGGTTGGGTGTAAACGGGACTGCCCAACATGGGCCAATAGGCCCGCTGCAGTTTCCTCCATTCTTATGTTCTTATGTTCTTATATATACTCACTTGGTCGGCTTTCACAACATGAAGTGACCGTCACTTGGGGGAGGCGAGCGCAAGCGTAGAACACTTGGTCCCATAGGGGCGAGAGTCTCGATGCCATCCCTGCCAAAGTAGGCCTATCGACACTGGCACTGGCACCTGGGACCTACACTAGCCTTCCCACCAAATACTCACAACTCGCTTGGTGATCGTCGGTGAACACACGGAATATTTGCGATTAATGCCGTAAGGGATGAGAAGAACCTTCGGTGGCAATGCTTAGGGTGACATCCGATATTCACCGACACACTGTGAAATTCCCGCTCCCACACTCTGAATATGTGACGTCCAATAACACTTTAGATCAGGGAAGACACACACACACACCCACGCCGCGCTGGCCCTACTACTACTACTACAGATCCTGAGGTGGCGATTAACTTCAAAATCCGCTTCCTTTCACAGCTCAAATTACGATGTTCTTGACTCTGGGAAATCCTCATACACCTATTTAGTCGATTCAAGCGGGGAAGAAGTTTTTGGAAGACGCTACCTGTCGTCTCAAAGGTAATCGTGTGTGTGTGTGTGTGTTGGGGGAGGGAGTGGCTGTGGGCTTATGGTGGGTGATTAAGGGTGTCTTTTCGTCTCTTCTCTTCTCTTCTTTTCTCTTTTCTTCTCTTCTTTCAACACTTTGAGAGGGTTGGCAACCCTTCTCTCTTAGGCTGGCCAACAAAAAAGTAAAGAAGGTTGTAAGCGAGATCATTCTCTTATAAACATAAACAAAGGTAATATCCTGAGTTTCAACAAGTTTATTCTTCTAAAACCTTTTTAAGTTTACACAAGTTTAGTTTTTTTCAGAGACTCTGTATATAACGAGAGAAACTTTTTATCTCTACACGATATTATTACGTTATATTGTAAAGTGAGAAATGACGGCGATAAAATGCCAATAAACAAAGACTTTTTTCATCTTTTGAGAAAAGTTCGGCAATTTTTACCTGATAAATCAGCTCCAAATTTTATGGAATTGAAGGAGAACGATCCGCGTTTACTTATACATATTTTTTCCAGGTGAATTCTGCTGAAATAGTCTCTTTAACGGCGTAGTTTTGGTTAAATACGTGAAAAAGGTGTACATGTGAGGTCCATCACAGCCGAGAGTATAGTCACTTCACCTGTCCTGCTTAATTGATCAGACAAACAAGTCCTCTAACATAAACAAAAAACATAAAGTTAACTTTGTGATTTAAAGCAGTAAGAAATCAACAAAATTACCAGTTTGGTTTAAATACGCCAATATTATAAGAGATTCCCACCATCTGACTTTTACTCTCACCTGACTCGATATTGCCTTATGAAAAAATATAACATTCTGGAGTTTTCTAAGTTTTTCATTTAGTTACTGCTCTACGGGTTTTATTTTTAGATGTAAATAAATAACAGCAGGATATTCCAAACATTATTTTTCATTTCTCTGTAGTTTATCGTTTACGGGAGGGGTTTGGGCAAGCGAAGGTTCCTCGACTTTTCGGGTGCGAGTTCCAATAATATCTGAGCGAGGCATCACACCCAACGCTGCGAAAAAGTGTTTAAAAAAACGATTTGGCCGATTCACTTGGCAAGGGTTTTGTGTGTGTGTGTGTGTGTGTGTGTGTGTGTGTGTGTGTGTGTGTGTGTGTGTTTGTGTGTGTGTATGTGTGCGTGTGTGTGTGTGTGTGGTGGGCCTGCTGAGGGGTTAAAAATCGCTTTACCTTCAGAAACTATAAAAATCTTTTCTCTTCCCTTCCCGAGAAAAAATAAATAAACTCAATAACACAGATAACAGCTGAAATAGAAGGATGAGATACGTTGTTGTTTTAATGTAATACGTATTTACAACTGAGGCCACATTTCCTCCGAGATTGTCACGTTTAAAAATTGAATCTCTAGCTGGCGACAACACAATATATCTCTTTACGGTAGAGACCCTGAGGAATAAAGACGCCATTAAAACATAGCAGCTATACAAGTTTTCTCACGGTCTCAACAAAAGAAGAGGAATTTAAACCGATGCGTCACAGAGAATCCATCTTTCTGTCGTAAACTGAGGCAGACGATTATGTTCTCACACCTTCACTTAGAGTTTCTGTGGAATAAGGACGTCATTAAAGTACCATCGTTGTTTTGTTACCTAAAATGAGACAATTAAACAAGTTGTCTCCTCACAGCGTCAACAAGCGAGTCGCAGAGGAATCCATCTTTGCATCGTAAACTTAGACAGATGGTTACGTTCTCACACACTCCTCTAATACCTTTAATTAAACCTAAATATCTCTCGTATAAATGTTTGATAGTTGAAGCTCAATTACGATCCACACACGTTGGCACATTTTATCGTTGAATTTTTTACAAACATTTTCAGAGTTGTGGAATTTGTTTTTTTCTTTACGTGTGAATGTCCGGGATATTGTGTGTAGGGGGGGAAGGGGGAAGGAGGGTGGTTAGGAAGTGAGAGAGGCGAAGAAGTGAGGGAGGGGGAGGAAGTGAAGACTGGGAGGAAGAGAGGGAGGGAGAAATTGAGAGTGGTTGGGGAGGCAGTGAGAGAAAGGGAAGAGGGGGAGGATGTGAGGGAGCGGGGAGAGGAGAGAAATGGGGAGAGGAAGGGGATTGACGGAGGAGGGAGGAAGTGAGAGAAATGGAGGAGGGGAGGAAATGAGGGAGGGGGAAGTGAGGGAGGGGGAAGTGGGGGGGGCATGAAGGAGGGGAAAGAAATGGGGAGGGGGCGTAAATGAGGGAGGAGGGGGAGGAAGTGAAGGAGAGGGAGGAAGTAGGAGGCGGAGAGGAAGTAAGAGAAGGGGAAGAGGGGAAGGAAGTGAAGGAAGAGGAAGGAGAGGGAACCTGGTAAGAGAAAAACACAAACTTTTTCTTGGTAGTTTGACGACAAAAAAATTAAGTTGTAAAACTGGAGGTGAGGAGTGTCCTTACAATCCCTCACCCAGCCCTCACCCAGCTCTCACCCAAGAACCTCACCCAGCCCTCACCCAGCCCTCACCCAACTCTCACCCAAGAACCTCACCCAGCCATCACCAAACTCTCACCCAACCTTCACCCAGACCTCACCAGGACCTCACCTAACCTGCACCCAGCCCTCACCCAACCTGCACCCAGCCCTCACCCAACCTGCACCCAGCCTTCACCCAACCTGCACCCAGCCCTCACCCAACCTTCACCCAGACCTCACCAAACCTTCACCCAGACCTCACCAAGCCCTCACCCAGCCTTCACAGCCCTCACCCAACCTTCAGCCAGACCTCACCAAGCCCTCACCCAGACCAAGCCCTCACCCAGACCTCACCCAGACCTTACCAAGCCCTTACCCAACCTGCACCCAGACCTCACCCAACCTTCACCCAGACCTCACCAAGCCCTCACCCAGACCTCACCCAACCTGCACCCAGACCTCACTCAGCCTTTATCCAGACCACATCCAGACCGCCCGTAAATCTCACCCAACCCTTAACCAACGCTCAGTGAGTCATCTGGGAGAGTCACCAGTGATTCACCAGTGAGAGTCACCAGTGATTTACCATTGATTCACCAACGAGAGTCACCAGTGATTCACCAGGTAGAATCACCAGTGATTCACTTGGTAGAGTCTGCAGTGATTCACCGGTGAATCACCACTGATTCACCAGTGATTCACCGATTCACCAATGATAGTCACCAGTGATTCACCGATTCACCAATGATAGTCACCAGTGATTCAGCAGTGATTCACCAGAGAGTCACTAGCGAGTCACCAGTTATTCACCAGGGAGAGTCACCAGTGATTCACTATTGAGAGTTAACAGTGATTCATCAGTGAGAGTTACCAGTGATTCACCAATAACAGTCGCCAGTGATTCACCTGTTTTTCACCAGGGAGAGTCACCAGTGATTCACTATTGAGAGTCAACAGTGATTTACCAGTGAGAGTCACCGGTGATTCACCAATGAGAGTCACCAGTTATTCACCATTGAGTCACCAATGAGTCACTGGGGAGAGTCACCAGTGATTTAACAGTGAGAATCACCAGTCATTCACCAATGATTCACCAGTGATTCACCAATGAGTCAACAATGAGTCACCATTGATTCACCGTGGAGAGTCACCAGTGATTTAACAGGGAGAATCACCAGTGATTCACCAGTCAGTCACCAGTGACTCACCAGTGATTCACCAGTGAGTCACCAGTAACATACCAGTGAGTCACCAGTGATTCACCAGTGATTCATCAGTGAAAGTCACGAGTGATTCACCATTGAGTCACCAGTGATTCTTCAGTGAGTCACCAGTCATTCCCCAATGACAGTTACCAGTGATTCAACAGGGAGAATCACCAGTGATTCATCAGTGAAAGTCACGAGTGATTCACCATTGAGTCACCAGTCATTCACCAATGACAGTTACCAGTGATTCAACAGGGAGAATCACCAGTGATTCACCAGTGAGAGTCACCAGGGAAAGTCATCAGTGAATCACCAGTGAGAGTCACCAGTGATTCACCAGTTATTAACCAGTGAGATTCACCAGTGATTCGTCAATGATTCACCAGTGAGTCACCAGTTGTTCACCAGTGAGTCACCAGTGAGTCACCTGTGAGTCACCAGTTATTAACCAGTGAGATTCTCCAGTGATTCACCAATGATTCTCCAGTGAGTCACCAGTGAGTCAGCAGTGAAATTCACCAGTAAAATTCACCAGTGATTCATCAGTGATTCACCAGTGATTCACCAATGAGAGTCACCGTTGATTCCCCAGTGAGTCACCAGTGATTCGCCAGTTAGAGTCACCAGTGATTCACCACTGACAGCCACCAGTGAGAGTCACCAGTTATTCATCCGTGTGTCACCAGTTATTCATCGGTGTGTCACCAGTGAGTTACCAGTGAATCACCAGTGAGTCACCAGTGATTCACCAATGAGATTCACCAGTAGAGGGAGAGAGAGAGAGAGAGAGAGGGGGAGATAAAGAGAGAGAGAGACAGAGAAAGAGAGAGAGAGATGTGTGTGTATATCTTTACTTATTTAGTTGATTGTCTCACTGAAAGCTATTATCTCTCTCTCTCTCTCTCTCTCTCTCTCTCTCTCTCTCTCTCTCTCTCTCTCATATATCCACCACTCTTTGACTTTCATCCATCATGAATTTTCCCAAAATCAATGAGAGGGAAAAAAATCTTGAGTTGGTTCCTGGGCGGGCGGAGCGACACACACCCAAAAATTAAACCCCAAAAATACTGGACCAGGAGAAAATTGCGGAGCTAAACTTTCCATGAGTTTTGGTCCTGTATTAGCGATGTTGGGGGAGGGATGGGGGTGGTGGGCAGAAGGGGAAGGGTGAGGAGATGGGGAAGGGGAGCTGATAGGGAAGGGGTATGAGGAAAGGGGAAGAAATGCATGACAAACTATTGTACTAGTGGCAGCTAAATGACCATATGTGTGTGTGTATGTGTGTGTGTGTTTTACCCACTTTCGATATTTCGGCTCCCACCTGTCCACCACCGCGGACATCGATGAAGAGATTCAGCATCGGATCAGATGTGCATCTCAAGCTTTTCGCAGACTCCAAAACCGTGTCTTCATCTGTAGGGAACTGAAATAATCAGCAAAGTTACACGTATATCAAGCAGTGGTCCTCCCCACCCTGCTATATGGCAGCGAGACATGGGTCACATACAGGAGGCACATCAAGGCACTTGAAAACTTTCACCAACGTAGTCTATGCTCCATCCTCCGAGCTCCCTGGGAAGACAAGAGAACAAATGCCAGTATTCTTGCTGAAACCAACTGTAAGAGCATCGAAGCTACCAATATCCAATGACAACTACGTTGGACTCGCCATGTTACCTGCATGAACGACAGTAGACTGCCAAAGCAACTACTTTACAGTCACCTAACGAATAGTAAACGTAACGCTGGCAGGTAAATGAAAAGGTATAAGGATAGTCTTAAGACAAACCTGAACAAGTGACAAATCGACCCCTCACCTGGGAGACGATTACTCCACACCGTAACGCTAGGAGGATCACCAAAGCAGAAGGTGTGAATACTTTCGAGTTAGCCCCACTGTATAACGACGCAGACAAGCGCCAACGTCGGGAAGACACTGCCGCCTCCCTCTCCCGCACTAGATGTAGCCCCCTACATGTGCAACATCTGTGATTGACCCTGCTGGTCCCGTATCGGCCTCTTTAGTCACCTCAGAAATCACCAACCTAGGTAACATTCCTTAATAACTCATTTCATTGTATCATAGCTGGCTGATCGTCATACTCGATTTCGAGTGACAGCAAAGTAGTGTGTGTAAATAATAATAAACGGTTTATTAATAGAGTTGCAGCCGGTGGCTGAAAATATACAGACTTACATTGTGTGTGTGTGTTTGCACACAGGGTGGTGAAAAACGTCTATTGTGGCAGCATTATGTCAGTGTTAAGATACAAGCACTGCTGTTCACTCTCGCTTTCAGCTACCGCCGCTAGCTACCCCTCGTGGCGAACAGGGAAGCAACTTTCATAAGGCTTCCCCTGTCAGTGCACAGCTTCTTCACCATCAAGACTCCTGCTGTGCCTCCTCGTGGCAACACACGGTAACTGGGTGCCTCTTGGGCCCAGGCTAGACGAGCAGGGGAATTTGGTGTAGCAGTGGGCCCCAGAACATCCTGGTTCCTAACAACAATTGCCCGCTGCCTTGTGGATTTACCTTGGTAGTTATAAGGCTACAGGAGTAAACCCCAAACGAAAAATCTGCGGTGGAGCTTCGGATCAGGCAAACATGCTTACAGAGCTCCAACAAGACCCCAACGGCAGTATAGGCAGAAGAGATGACCAACGTGGGAACCCAACGACTACACTGGCGGATGAAGGAAATGCACCATGGACAGGTTATTAAGGCAAACCCAACAAACTGGACTATTGGCAGTCCATTGCAACTCTCCCTCTCCCCAATCGCTGCAACACTTGTACCACTGGATCAGGAAAAGCGAGAGCTAAGATCTATGGTTGAAGCCTGCACTCCTGCTTCACCACATTAATCAACTCACGCACAGCCAATATCCAACTCATCATACCTCACATCATCATCAAAACCCTTATAACCCCAAAATTCCTATGGCGATGGACGAGTGGCGACGGGGACAGGCAAGAGATGACTGCCGGGATTCTTTAGTCACAATTCTGCACAGCAGTGCACTCCGGTCCTGTCTGTGCGACTGAGCAGCCCTTTCAAGGAGCCACTCTGCTCACCCCACATGGGAAGAGGGCTAGAATAGGTGCCCTAAACATTGGCTACCAAAAAAAAAAATGCCTGACTGGACAACCGCATCCAGTAAGGTCATTCTTATGCAGTCGAAAACACAATCAAATTCACAGATCCAAACAAAAACAAACAATACAACCCCTCATGGTAGCTGCATGGAATATCGGGACCCTTCTGGATACTGGTACAAATGAACGTCCTGAAAGAAGAATCGCCCTTGTGGCAAAAGAACTGGTTAGGTATTACATCGACATAGCAGCCATTAGTGCGTCCCGGCTCCCAGATGACGGTTAACTCACAGAACGGGCATCTGGCTGTACCTTCTGGAAGAATAAACCTGCTGCGGAGAGAAACTGCATCTATGGACTTGGATTTCCCATCCCCCAAGGCATCCTACACAGGCTAACTGAAATTCCTATTGAGATTAACCAGCATCTCAAGATGCTCCGAGTCCCACTGAATCACCCACGTCATGCCTTTTTCATCAGTGCATACGCCCCAACACTGGATGCAGAGTATGACATCAAAGAAGCTTTTCATGCCCACCCTGACAAAGTGCTAACCTCTATCTCCAGAGAATATTAGGTTATGCGCCTTGGTGACTTCAATGCCAGAGTCGGCAAAGATGCTGACATTTGGCAGGGAACCATAGGGAAAATTGGTCTCGGCAAGTGTAATCCCAACGGCCTACTCCTCAGCAATTGAGCTGCACACAACCTCAATATCACCAATGCCTTATTTAGGCAGGCCGACAAGCGACAAGTTCAAGGTTTCTGACAACACCCACAATCCAAACATTGACATCTTATTGACTACATCATTGTCAGAGAAAGAGATCGCCGAGATGTCCTCATCACCCGTGCCATGTGTGGCTCAGACCACTGCAACACTGATCATCGGCTCACAAGAGCCAAGCTCTCACTTCACGTTGGACTAAAACGGCGAAGGCAGCAAGCCTCCAGAAGAGGTTTCTAATATACTATAGGACTAACCGTGTGTCTGTCTGTTCTGGCCAGCCGCACCGGCACAATCGTTTTTCATCAAACTTCGTGGAAAAATTTTAAAAAATTCGTAGAGTGGAACAAGCCTGGTTCCCTGTCGATGGTTTCTTTAGGAACGCATTAATTAACGATTTTATTTACGCTGGCAACAGATGTCTGTACGCTGTCAGCCGGCCGGACGATTGCAGTTATCGTATGGCTCCCTCCTCCTCCCCCCACTTTTTCTCTTTACTTACTTTTTTTTAATGTTGTTTGGATTAGTAAAGGAAGGAAGATGAGTAAATAGAAGAAAGAAGGGGAAAAAGACAATAGTTAGAGATAACAGGTGGGGGAACCGAGTTTCATCATGCATCTGGATGCGCAGTTTCAACTTTACCAGAGCATTTTCGGAGCTTCCGAGGCTACAGTGTGTACTTATTTCTCTCCTTATGGTGAATATTTCTTTAACTAATTATTCTAACCTTTATTCTATTCCTTCCTATAGTATATTAGATACTGTAAGTATCACGACCACGACCATGATTATAACAACCACGACCATGATCATAACCACGACCATGATTATAACAACCACGACCATGATCATAACGACGACCATGATTATAACAACCACGACTATGATTATAACAAACACGGCCATGTTTTTAACAACCACGACTATGATAATAACAACCACGACTATGACTATAACAAACACGCCCATGATTATAACAAACACGACTATGATTATAACAACCACGACTATGATCATAACCACGACCATGATAATAACAACAACCACGACTATGATTATAACAATCACGACCATGATTTTAACAACCACGACCATGATTATAACAACCACGACCATGATTATAACAACCACGACTATGATTATAACAACCACGACCATGATCATAACCACGACCATGATTATAATAACTACGAACATGATTATAACAACCACGACCATGATTATAACAACCACGACTATGATTATAACAACCACCGACCATGATTATAACATTATATGATTATAACAACCACGACTATGATTATAACAACCACGACCATGATTATAACAACCACGACCATGATTATAGCAACTACGACTATGATCATAACCACGACCATGATAATAACAACAACACGACCATGATTATAATAACTACGAACATGATTATAACAACCACGACCATGGTATAACAACCACGACTATGATTATAACAACCGACATGATTATAACAACCACGACCATGATTATAACAACCACGACCATGATCATAACCACGACCATGATTATAACAACCACGACCATGATCATAACGACGACCATGATTATAACAACCACGACTATGATTATAACAAACACGGCCATGTTTTTAACAACCACGACTATGATAATAACAACCACGACTATGACTATAACAAACACGCCCATGATTATAACAAACACGACTATGATTATACCAACCACGACTATGATTATAATAACCACGACCATGATTATAACAACAACCATGACTATGATTATAACAATCACGACCATGATTTTAACAACCACGACCATGATTATAACAACCACGACCATGATTATAACAACCACGACTATGATTATAACAACCACGACCATGATCATAACCACGACCATGATTATAATAACTACGAACATGATTATAACAACCACGACCATGATTATAACAACCACGACTATGATTATAACAACCACGACTATGATTATAACAACCACGACCATGATTATAACACCAACGACCATGATTATAACAACCACGACTATGATTATAACAACCACGACCATGATTATAACAACCACGACCATGATTATAGCAACTACGACTATGATCATAACCACGACCATGATAATAACAACAACCACGACCATGATTATAATAACTACGAACATGATTATAACAACCACGACCATGGTTATAGCAACCACGACTATGATTATAACAACCACGACTATGATTATAACAACCACGACCATGATTATAACACCAACGACCATGATTATAACAACCACGACCATGATTATAACAACCACGACCATGATTATAACAACCACGACCATGATTATAACAACCACGACCATGATTATAACAACCACGACCATGATTCTAACAACCACGACCATGATTATCTAATCTCTAATATACTATAGGAAATTATTTGTATAAGACCGATATAGCTACAGAATAAATAAAATATTTACATGTTGTGTACTCTTATTACTGTTTGACTGCTGTTCGCAGGAAACCGACTTATTAACAAGTGTTCATTGCAAGTGCACCGACGTTAAATACAGGCGCGAGCGCACTTCTCCAAATATTCCCTCCATTAATGTTTTGTCGAACTATATAGCGAATTGGGCACGAAGGGCCCACGATCACTTGTTAACACTAAGCGTCTGGAGGATCCAGCGGTAGCACATGCTTTCAGAAAGCAGCTCGAACATGGGCTGATAAACAACCCAACAGCAAAGACGCAAATTCTAGTGTTGAATGGAATATTCTCGACACTGTCATGACAAAAACCTGCAGAGAGACCATCGGCCAGATCGAAAACACTAGGACTGGTTTGATGAAAATGACCCGGCAACCAATGTACTCATCGATGACAAACGTGCTGGCAGAACAACCCTCAGTCTCACCAAAGCTGATACCGTCTGTACGAAGAATGAGGCGGCCCAGCGGCAACTTCGCAATCTAAAGAATGACTGGTTTAAAAATAAAGCATGTGAAACACATAAATTTGCAGATCAGCACAAGATGCGCAAATTCCTCAATTCCACTAAAACATTTATATGGGCCATAATTAAAAATGATGAAGGCCTCCTTCAGTACTGGAAGGAGCACTACCATTCACTGCTCAACCGAAACACCGATATGGATGTCCTGACTACCCAGCAGGTTCTTCAGCATCCAGAGCTGACCCACCTCAGCTATCCTCTATCCCTGGATGAGGTAGCAACTGCAATCACACAGATGAAAAATAACAAAGCCTCAGGACCCGATGGAATCCCAGCCGAAGTGTATAAAGCAGGAGGACCTCTGCTTACTAGACGTCTCCACTCTCTCCTGGAGAATATATGGGAAAAAGAGGAAATCCCCCAAGCTCTTAAAGACTCCTCCATCGTCAATATTTATAAGAACAAGGGAGACCGGTCAGACTGTGGCGAGATCTCGCTGCTCTCCGTATCTGGCAAGATTGTCACCCGAGTTCTCCTAAACAGACTTCTTCCTGAGGCGGAAAACTTCCTCTCAGAATCTCAATGTTGTTTTAGATCATCAGTTGGCACTACTGACATGATCTTTGCTGCCCGTCAGATACAGGAAAAGTCCAGAGAACAGCGTCGTGACCTGTACATGGCTTTCATCGACCTAGCCAAGGCCTTCGACTCGGTCAACAGGGAAGCCCTCTGGTGGACCCTCAGCTGTTTTGACTGCCCACCAAAATTCATCGCCATTGTGAGGCAACTCCACGATGGCAAGAGCGGTAGTGTACTCCACAAAATAGCACCCAGTCTGAGTTCTTCCCATCCAAACAGGGGTTAAGCAAGGGTGTGTACTGGCACCAACTCTCTTTTCCATTTTTTTGGCTCCCTTCCTTACTCGTGCCGGTGCCAATTTAGCCAGCGGGGTGAATATCGAGTACCGAATGAAGGGTCTTTTCAACATAAGACGACTCCAGGTAAGAACAAAGGTGTCGGCAGCTTCCATTACTGAACTTCAGTATGCAGACGAACTCACCCTTGTTGCTCATACTGAACACGACCTATAGGAGATCCTGAACACTTACGCAGATGCGTATGCACACTTAAGCCTTGAGGTGAATGTACGAAAGACCCAGATTCTCTTTCAACCTGCCCCTGGTTCAGAAACACCTCCGCCATCCATCCAGCTTAACGATGGTACCCTCTCTAATGTTACCCACTTTCTGTATCTCGGCTCAGACCTGTCCACCATCGCGGACATCGTTGAAGAGATTCAACATCGGATCAGATGTGCATCTCAAACCTTTGGCAGACTCCGAAACCGTATTTTCAGCTGTAGAGAGCTGAAATTATCTACAAAGTTATACGTATATCGAGCAGTGGTCCTCCCCACCCTGCTATGTGGCAACGAGACATGGGTCACATACAGGAGGCACCTCAAGGCACATGAATACTTTCACCAACCTATTCTACGTTCCATCCTCCGAGTTCGCTGGAAAGACAAGAGAATAAATGCCAGTATGCTTGCTGACACCAACTGTAGGATCATCGAGGCTATCATTATCCATAAACAACTACGCTGGACTGGCCATGTTACCCGCATGGACGACAGTAGACTGCCAAAGCAGCTACTTTACAGTCACCTAACGAATAGTAAACGTAACGCCGGTGGGCAACTGAAGAGGTATAAGGATAGTCTTAAGACAAACCTGAAAAGTGCCAAAATCGACCCCCTCACCTGGGAGTTGATTACTCCACATTGTAACTCTTGGAAGAACACCACACGAGAAGGTGTCAATCTTTCGAGTTAGCCTGACTGCAAACCGAGGCAGACAAGCGCCAACGCCGGAAACACGCTGCCACCTTTCCTCTCGCATTCGATGGAGCCCTCCACAAGAGTCCACATGTGCAACTCATGTGGACGACTCTGCCGGTCCTGTATCGGCCTCTTTAGTCACCTCAAAACTCACCAATGAAGGTGACATCCCTAATAACTCATATCACTGTATCATAGCTGGATGGTTGTCTTACTCGATTCCTAGTGACAACAAAGTATTAGTAGTAGTAGTGTGTGTGTGTGTATGTGTGTGTGTGTGTGTGTGTGTGTGTGTGTGTGTGTGTGTGTGTGTGTTTTACCTGTTATCTCGTAATTCCACTCCTCGTCAACACTCTCTTTCCCTTACACCTCCCACACTTACACCTTTAATTTTTACCTAAATATTTTTATCTTTCCTTTGTCCATCCCTTCCCTTCTTCCTTCCCTCCCACCATCATACTCTCCGTCCCTTCTTCCATCATGCCTCTCATCCGTTCTCTCTCCCTCTCCGTCTCTCCTTACTTCCCACTTACATACCTTCTCCTTCGCCCCCTTTCTCTCGCAATCTCTCACTCCCTCGCTTCCTCCCATCCTCCCTTCCTTCTTTTCTTCTTTCCTCCCGGCCTCTCTCCCTCTCGCCCAACTTTCCTCTTCCTTCACATTCTTCCACATCCCTACCCTTTCCCTTCTTCCCCCTCCCCTTTCCCCTTCTCGCCCTTCTCCCCCCCTTCCATATACACCTCCTCAACAGGGTGCTCAGCTGAAGGTCTTTCATCTCTCAACTCTTAAAACGAAATGATTTAGGGAAGCTTTTAAAGAGATAAAATTATTATTATTTGCCGCCTGGAAGTTAACTCTGAATATCTCATTACCATAATGGAGGAGAACAAAAAGGAGAGTTTTCTTGATAACTCCGGAGTGTGAAGAGGGAGAATCTCTCCTCCTCCCTCTCATCCCTCTCTTCAGATTCAAGAAGTAACGAGGTATCTCTTATTGAGTATGTTATCACTGGTCATATCTTGGTCTCTGGGTATGTTATCTCTAGGTATGTTATCTCTGGGTATGTTATCTCTGGGTATGTTATCTCTCTGGGTATGTTATCTCTGGGTATGATATCTCTGGGTATCTTATCTCTGGGTATGTTATATCTCTGGGTATGTTATATCTCTGGGTATGTTATATCTCTGGGTATGTTATCTCTGGGTATGTTATCTCTGGGTATGTTATCTCTGGGTATGTTATCTCTGGGTATGTTATCTCTGGGTATGTTATCTCGGTATGTTATATCTGGGTATGTTATTTCTGGGTATGCTATATCTGGGTATGTTATCTCTCTGGGTATGCTATATCTGGGTATGTTATCTCTGGGTATGTTATATCTCTGGGTATGTTAGATCTCGGTATGTTATTTCCGGGTATGTTATCTCTCTGGGTATGTTATATCTGGGTATGTTATCTCTCAGGGTATGCTATATCTGGGTATGTTATCTCTGGGTATGTTATATCTGGGTATGTTATATCTCTGGGTATGTTATCTCTGGGTATGTTATTTCTGGGTATGTTATATCTCTGGGTATGTTATCTCTGAGTATTTTATATCTTGGTATGTTATTTCCGGGTATGTTATCTCTCTGGGTATGTTATATCTGGGTATGTTATCTCTCAGGGTATGCTATATCTGGGTATGTTATCTCTGGGTATGTTATATCTGGGTATGTTATATCTGGGTATGTTATCTCTGGGTATGTTATCTCTGGGTATGTTATCTCTCTGGGTATGTTATGTCTGGGTATGTTATCTCTGGGTATGTTATCTCTCTGGGTATGCTATGTCTGGGTATGTTATCTCTGGGTATGTTATATCTGGGTATGTTATATCTGGGTATGTTATCTCTGGTTATTTTATATCTTGGTATGTTATCTCTGGGTATTTTATATCTGGGTATGTTATTTCTGGGTATGTTATCTCTCTGGGTATGTTATCTCTGGGTATGTTCTCTCTGGGTATGTTCTCTCTGGGTATGTTATCTCTGGGTATGTTTTCTCTTGGTATTTTATATCTGGGTATGTTATTCCCGGGTATGTTATCTCTCTGGGTATGCTATATCTGGGTATGTTATCTCTGGGTATGTTATATCTCTGGGTATGTTAGATCTCGGTATGTTATATCTGGGTATGTTATTTCTGGGTATGTTATCTCTGGAGTACTTATCTCTGGGTATGTTATATCTCTGGGTATGATATATCTGGGTATGTTATCTCTGGGTATGTTATATCTGGGTATATTTATCTCTGGGTATGTTATCTCTGGGTATTATGTTATCTCTGGGTATATTTATGTATCTGGGTATGTTATCTCTGGTATGTTATCTCTGGGTATGTTATGTCTGGGTACGTTATCTCTGGAGTATGTTTTCTCTGGGTATGTTATCTCTGGGTATGTTATATGTGGGTATGTATTCTCAAGTATGTTATCCTAAGTATGTTATCTCTGGCATGTTATCCTGTATCCTGGTGTGTTATCCTCTGGGTATGTTATCCTGGGCATGATATCTCTGGGATCTTATCCTGGGTATGTTATATCCTGCATGTTATATCCTGGGCATGTTATATCTCTGCATGTTATCTCTGGGTATATCCTGGATATATCTCCGGGCATGTTTCTGTATGTTATCTCTGGGTATGTTATATCTCGGTATGTTATATCTCTGGGTATGTTATCCTGGGTTTGTTATATCTGGGTATGTTATCCTGGGTATGTTATCTCTGGCATGTTATCTCTGGGTGTTATCTCTGGCATGTTATCTCTCTGGGAATGTTATATCCGGGTATGTTATCTCTGGATGTTATCTCTGGGTATGTTATATCCGGTATGTTATATCTGTGGGTATGTTATATCTCTGGGTATGTTATATCTGGATATATTCTGGCATGTTATCTCTCATGTTATGTCTGGGCATGTTATCTCTGGGTATGTTATATCTGCATATATTCTGGCATGTTATCTCTCTGGGTATGTTATGTCTGGGCATGTTTATCCTGGGTATGTTATCTCTCTGCATGTTATGTCTGAGTATGTTATCTCTGGCATGTTATATCTGGGTATGTTATATCTGGCATGTTATCTCTCTGGGTATGTTATGTCTCAGTATTTATATCTTGGCATGTTATCTCTAGTATTTTATATCTGGATATATTTCTGGGATGTTATCTCTCTGGGTATGTTATGTCTGGGTATGTTATCTCTGGGTATGTTATCTCTGGGTATGTTATGTCTGGGTATGTTATCTCTGGGATGTTATCTCTCTGGGTATGTTATGTCTGGGCATGTTATTTCTGGGTATGTTATCTCTCTGGGTATGTTATGTCTGGGTATGTTATCTCTGGGTATGTTATATCTGGGTATGTTATTTCTGGGTATAGTTATCTCTGGGCATGTTTTCTCTGGTATGTTTTCTGGGGTATGTTTTCTCTGGGTATGTTATCTCTCTGGTGTTATATCTGGGTATGTTATCTCTGCATGTTATCTCTGGGTATGTTTTCTCTTGGGTATGTTATCCTCTGGGTATGTTATATCTGGATGTTATCTCTGGGTATGTATCTCTGGCATGTTATCTCTGGGTATGTTTTCTCTGGGTATGTTATCTCTGGGTATTTTATATATTGGTATGTTATTTGTGGGTAATCTGTGGGTATGTTATATCTCTGGGTATGTTATATGTCTGGGTATGTTATCTCTCTGGGTATGCTATATCTGGGTATGTTATCTCTGGGTATGTTATATCTGGGTATGTTATCTCTGCATGTTATCTCTGGGTATGTTTTCTCTGGGTATGTTTTCTCTGGGTATGTTATCTCTGGTATTTTATATATATTGGTATGTTATTTGTGGGTAATCTGTGGGTATGTTATATCTCTGGGTATGTTATATCTCTGGGTATGTTATATCTGGGTATGTTATCTCTGTGTATGTTATATCTGGGTATGTTATATCTCAGGGTGTGTTATCTCCGGGTATATTATCTCACTTCTATGTCATCTCGGGATATGTTATCTCTCTGGGTATGTTTTCTTTGGGTATGTTATCTATTCTAGGTATGCTATCTCTCTGGGTATGTTATCTCTCTGGGTATAATATCTCCTTGGGTATGTTATATCTCTGGGTAAGTTACCTCTGGGTATGCTATCTTTACGGTATTGTTGCCTTGGGCACTGGTTACACATATGAGGTCGTCCAGTCATCTGGGCATCCTGTCTTTGAGGGAAGAACTCTGTACAGCTTCATTGGTAAGTCAATGGGGTGGTGGAGCGCCCAACTTGAGCTTCTCCAAACGTTTTGCTACTTCAAATTCTTCCATTAAGTCAGAGGGGGAGGAGGCTGGTAGGTAAGCAAGGAGACTGGTTGTGTCAAGCCGGGGAAGCGTCTGGCATATAGTTGCGAGATGGTTGTTAGAATGCTCACCTGCGTCACCATTAGTGAGATGGCTAAGGAAGGGGAGGGGGTGTGTCTTATTGTTTAGTACACAGAGTTCTTTAAGCTTACCATACCACTGACTGATGTTGGTCTGCTTCAGGTGTTGCAGCTTGGTTGGTAGTAAGACTTTTTTGCAGCGAATATTTCACGGGTGATTTGGTTGCGAAGGGCCCTGTAGTGGTTGTGGTCATTGAGATAAGTATGATCCAGGGCAAGTCAGCTGGGTGTAATCTGACGAACTTCTCGGGGAAGAAGTTGTGGTGAGTTCCGTGGTGCTCCTTGGTGGCTTAAATGCCAGAGTTGGCAGAGATGCTGACATTTGGCAGGGAACCATAGGGAAAAATGGACTGAATCCCAACGGCCTACTCCTCAGCAAGTGTGCTGCAAAGGTACATAATCACTATCACCAATACCTAGTTTAGGCAGGCCGATAAATTCAAGGGTTCGTGGCAACACCCACGATCCAAACACTGTAATCTCATTGACTACATCATTGTCAAAGAAAGAGATCGCCGACATGTCCCATCACCCGGGCCATGCGTGGTTCAGACTACTGTGACACTGAATATCGGCTCGTCAGAGCCAAGCTCTCATTTCACGTGGCCTAAAACGGCGAAGGCAGGCGACATCCCTAATACCTCATATCATAGTATCATAGCTGGATGATCGTCATATTCGATTCCAAGTGACAGCAAAGTAGTAGTAGTTTCTGTGTGTGTGTGTGTGTGTGTGTGTGTGTGTGTGACCTTCCCACAACTTCCCAAACCTGAAATAATTCTCCACCACTCACTCCACCACCCACCACCACTCACCACCATCCCCACCACTTACTCCACCAATCGATTCCCCACCATTTCAACCACCACCACCACTCTCTCACACTCACCACCACTTACCATCATTCATCACCACCACTAACCAGCACTAACGATCTATCCCCATCACCCACCACCACACCTAACCACTCACCACTACTCCAACACCCACCACCACCACTATTCACCACCACCACCACTACACCCAACCACTCCACCACTACTCCCCACACCCACCACTCACCACTCACTCACCACCACTCACCACTACACCCAACCACTCACCACTACTCACCACATCACCATCACACCTAACCACTCACCACCGCTCACCACTACTCACCATCTATCACACCTAACCACCACCAGCTCACCAACCACTCACCACTACCCCCATCATCCACCACTCACCGCCACTCACCATCTATCCCCATCACCCACCACCACACCAACCACCACCACTTCACCACCACCTAACCACCACCTAACCACTCACCACCACCACCTAACCACTCACCACCACTCACCACCACCACCCGCCACTGCCACCACCACCACTCACCCAACCACTCACCACCACCACCTAACCACTCACCACCATCACTGCCACTGCCACCACCACCACCACAATACAAAATATCTCTTTATCTGTTTCATCAAGTCACACAGCCCAGAGACACCCCCCCACACCTCTAGGGTGGTTTGGACACTAATAGTTCCCAACCAGACCTTTAAATGGCTTGTTAGGGCTGTGATCAATCCCCTTGGTGCTACGTGGTTCGCTGATTGTTTAATTAATGATGCCAGGGATGACGTCATAGATGAGGGAGGTGGTATTCTGTGTGTGTGTGTGTGTGTGTGTGTGTGTGTGTGTGTGTGTGTGTGTGTGTGTTTTAAACCATCGTACACCATAAAGGATTAAAACATCATTAAAACGAAACCAAATTTACCCTCAGCCTGTAAATTAGCTCCGTAAATCACCTCAATTAAACCCACAGCACCGAAATTACAGATGGCGCCAGCAGTAAATAACACTATTACGTCACACAAATAACAGCGAAGAGAGACATTTACACGTAAAACACCGCTGGTGAGTTTTTTACAGTTTTATTTATTCTTTTTATTTTAAGAGAAAGTTGTTTAAAAATAAACTGGAAAAAATATTGACTCTAAGTAGGGTTGATTTTTTCAAGTGCTGATAACGATATATTTTTTACTTAATCAATTTAAATTCTATGATTTTTCACTAAATTAAAAGAAAGAATGTGTTAAGAAATTACTCTAATATGAAGAATTACTTATAATGTCAACTTAGAAATTAATGTTTGACTTGAATGACATAAACTCGTTCATCCTAGACAAAAATCAGTATTAACAAGGCATTGTATAAAATCTATTCAGTCAACTTATTTTAAATCATATGAATAAATATACATTGTACATCTCAATTATTCAACAATTTGCCAAGTTGCTATAGTGGATAACGAAAGAATTTTGCTCTTTAAAAACCTTAATTTAGTTTTTTTGATATTCTTCTAAAAAAATTATTAAATGAAAGATGACTAAGAATTGATAAATGACTGAAACCGTACTGAAAAAAGCTCCTACACTCACCAACCAAAAACAGCATTACCAGTCAGATCAGTGAAGGATGATAGTCCCCCAAAAAACTATAAATTCCCACCAAACATGACAAACACATCAGATATTAACTAGGCAATAAAACACTTCCAAGTACTTGAATGTATATTATATTTTTCTTATCATCAGTGAGTGAATATTTACTCTGAAAATTATGGCAGAAATATAAAGTTCAGTTTTAAACACTAAAAATATTGAAATGCTAAACAAAACTGAGAGTCAAAGTAAATAAACAACCATAAACTTATTGCCCACTTGCATTAAAAAAGAATAGTCTTTAATTATTTGTTCCCAAAATGAATACCCCAAATTTTTTTTATTCAAAACTCAGAAAACAACAGAAAATATTAAACAACAACAAAATAAACACCAAAATACATTAGAATATTTTTTTTATTGTGTTACCCTGATATAAATTTAAAGGCCCCAGAGGCCCGGGTCAGTGATGATGTATATGTTGGAAAAAATTCGAGTTAGTCCCCAACTGATATTGTAAATCGTACCTTCATAGCCATCGGTAATTACTAAACTGTATTTGTGGGAGGAGAGGGTGGCAGGGGCGGAATGAGAAGGGTGGGTAGTGGTGGGGAGGGGCGGAGAGGGATGGGGAGGGAGGCGGAATGAAGGGTGGGTAGTGGTGGGGAGGGGCGGAGAGAGAGGTAAATGGGGATTTATCGCCGCTTGGGGTTGTCGAAATTAATAGCCTCTGCAGTACTAACATATAATCCAATTCCATTTTCCTCCGACGTAATGATGAATATGGTGATCTGTCCCTCCCCCCCCCCTATATAGTGAGGTGGGGGTGGTGATGGTGACCTGACCCCCAGGTAGTGAGGAAATTAGTGATGATGGTGACCTGACTAGTGAGGAAGAGGTGATAATGGTGACCTAACCCCCAGGTAGTGAGGAAGAAGGTGATGATAGTGACCTGACCCCCAGGTAGTGAGGAAGAAGGTGATAATGGTGACCCAACCCCAGGTAGTGAGGAAGAAGGTGATGATGGTGACCTGACCCCAGGTAGTGAGGAGGAAGGTGATGATGGTGACTATCCAGGTAGTGAGGAGAGGTGATGATGGTGACCAGACCCCCAGGTAGTGAGGGACGGTGGTGATGATGAGCCTGACCCCCAGGTGAGTGGGGAAGAAGGTGATGGTGACCAGACTCCCAGGTGGTAGGGAAGAAGGTGATGATGGTGACTTGACCCGGTAGTGAGGACGGTGGTGTTGATGGTGGCCCCCAGGTAGTGAGGAAGAAGGTGATGATGGTGACCAGACCCCCAGGTAGTGAGGAAGAAGGTGATGATGGTGACTTGACCCCCAGGTAGTGGGGACGGTGGTGATGATGGTGACCTACCCGGTGTGGGAAGAAGAAGGTGATGATGGTGACCTGACCCCAGGTAGTGAGGAAGAAGGTGATGATGGTGACTGGCCTAGGCTAGTGAGGAAGAGGTGATGATGGTGACCTGACCTCAGGTAGTGATGACGAGGGTGATGATGGTGACCTGATACCTCCAGGTAGTGAGGAAGAAGGTGATGGTGATGTTCGACTCCCGGTAGTGATGACGGGGGTGATGATGGTGATGACCCAGATAGTGAGGAAGAAGGTGATGATGGTGACCTGAACCTCAGGTAGTGAGAGAAGTGATGATGGTGACATGACCTCCAGGTAGTGAGGAAGAAGCTGATGATGGTGACCTGATCCCCAGGTAGTGAGGAAGAAGGTGATGATGTGACCTGACCCCAGGTAGTGAGGAAGAAGGTGATGATGGTGACCTGACCCCCAGGTAGTGATGACAGGGTGATGGTATTATTTCGGTAGTGAGAAATGATGATGGGACCCCAGGAGTGAGGAGAGTGATGATGGTGACCTGACCCCCAGGTAGTGATGACAGGGGTGATGATGGTGACCTGACCCCAGGTAGTGGGGACGGTGGTGATGATGGTGACCTGTAGTGGTAGGAAGAGGTGATGATGGTGACCTGACCCCAGGTAGTGAGGATATGGATAAATGCTCGCAAGCGTTCTGATAAAATAAACACATTAGGCTGGTGAGAACTTGTTTGAAGAGAGTTCATATTTCTTTTGCATCTCCTTAATTCTGGAATGTCTGTCGATATCCAGGTATCTACAGGAAGGTGAGACATTCATTTTGCTACATTTAATATCGTGCTTCTTTCAAGATTCGAGGAAGATTTCTTGCATTTTCTAATATTTTTGCAATGTTAGGCAATATCAGGTTATCCAGAAGACAGTGAGACATTGTTCTTGCCACGTCTGACACAAGAAAACAATAATATTGCCCCAAATATAAGAAAAGCCAGAATTTCATCAGTATATTCGCCAGTGACGGTTGTGATGCTTAAAGACTAAAAAACTTTTTTTATTTTCTTAAGTATATATTGTAAGCCATTATCCAGTTATCCAGAGTACCCTCAGACATTTATCTTGCCATGTCTGGCAAAAGGAAAATCTTTGCATTGCTAATAAGCTTAGAAATTAAGTTACTTCATCCATGTTATCAGCGGAATGCAGCCCCCCCTCTCCGGTTTGTTTCCGTATATTTATTTATTTTTTTTTCACTTATTTTTTGCAGTATATAATTCATTTTGTTTATACCTGGCCAGAAAATCAGTCTTATGAGTATTCAAAACAAATTAAACAATCAACATCAACCAAAGCCAAAGCAGAAACCATCTGGTCACCAGATGTTGTGCATCTAGTGACGTCACTGAATGGTGGAGCAAAGAGTTTGACGACAGTAGTCTGTCCTTACTGTTTTCTGATCTTCTCTCACTACCTGGGGGGGGGGGTCAGATCACCATCATCACCCCCTCCTCACTACCTGGGGGTCAGGTCACCATCATCAAACATAGGTTGGAAGGATATATTGGATAGCTTCAAACATAGGTTGCATGGATATATGAGCAATAGGGGTTGGGTGTAATAGGGACTTAATATGGGCCAATAGGCCCGCTGCAGTTTCCTCCATTCTTATGTTCTTGTGGTCTTATGTTCTCACTATCTGGGGGTCAGGTCACCATCATCACCCCCGTCCTCACTACCTGGGGTCAGGTCACTTATTCTTCTTCTCACTACCTGGGGTCAGGTCACCATCATCACCACCGTCCTCACTACCAGGGGTCAGGTCACCATCATCACCCCGTCCTCACTACCTGGGGGTCAGGTCACCATCATCCCTTCTTCCTCCTACCTGGGGTCAGGTCCCATCATCACCGCCGTCCTCACTACCTGGGGTCAGGTCACCATCATCACCCCGTCCTCACTACCTGGGGTCAGGTCATTATCACCTTCTTCCTCTACCTGGGGTCAGGTCACCATCATCACCACCGTCCTCACTAACAAGGGGTCAGGTCACCATCATCACCCCGTCTCTCACTACCTGGGGTCAGGTCACCATCATGCTTCTTGCTCACTACCGGGGTCAGGTCACCATCATCACCACCGTCCTCACTACCTGTGGGTCAGGTCACCATCATCACCTTCTTCCTCACTACCTGGGGGTCAGGTCACCATCATCACATTTCCTCACTACCTAGGGGTCAGGTCACCATCATCACCCTCGTCATCACTACCTGGGGGTCAGGTCACCATTATCACCTTCTTCCTCACTACCTGGGGGTCAGGTCACCATCATCACCTTCTTCCTCACTACCTGGGGATCAGGTTACCATCATCAGCTTCTTCCTCACTACCTGGGGGGTCAGGTCACTATCATCACCTTCTTCCCTCACTACCTGGGGTCAGGTCAATATCATCACCTTCTTCCTCTCACTACCTGGGGGGTCAGGTCACTATCATCACCTTCTTCCTCACTACCTGGGGTCAGGTCACTATCATCTGCCTTCTTCCTCACTACCTGGGGGGTCAGGTCACTATCATCACCCCGTCCTCACTATCTGGGGTCAGAGTCACTATCATCACCTTCTTCCTCACTACCTGGGGGTCAGGTCACTATCATCACCCTCGTCCTCCTGGGGGTCAGGTCACCATCATCACCCCGTCACCTCACTATCTGGGGTCAGGTCACTATCATCACCTTCTTCCTCACTACCTGGGGGTCAGGTCCACTATCATCACCTTCTTCCTCCTGCCTGGGGGACAGGTCACCATCATCACCACCGTCCTCATTATCACAGGGGTCAGGTCACCATCATCACCTTCTTGCTCACTACCTGGTCAGGTCACCATCATCACCCCGTCCTCACTACCTGGGGTCAGGTCACCATCATCACCTTCTTGCTCTCCTTCGCCCTTAACTCCTGGGGCATAAAGGCAAGCATAGACAGCATGTACTTCCTGTTGGGCCTTTGTAAACACTTCTCAAACTTCACCTTACACAAGGATGGCAGGGGAGTGCCCCCCCAAAAGAAAATAACACCTGGGGAACAGGTCACTATCATCACCCCGTCCTCACTATCTGAGGTCAGGTCACCATCATCACCTTCTTGCTCACTACCTGGGGGTCAGGTCACTATCATCACCCCAGTCCTCATTACCAGGGGTACAGGTCACCATCATCACCCATCATCACCACCGTCATCACAACCTGTGGGTCAGGCCATATCATCAATTTCTTCCTGACTACCTGGGGGTCAGATCACTATCTTCACCCCAGTCCTCACTATCTGGGGACAGGTCACCATCATCACATTCTTCCTCACTAAGGATTTTCTGTGGCCAGGTATAACATAATGAATGCCATATGTTCGCATAATCCTCCAAAAAACAAGTGATAAAAAAATATATATAAATGTTACAAGGAAACACCCGGGGGGGGGGGAGGTTGCTGGATATTTCGCTGATGACATGGACGAAGTAACTTAATTTCTAAGCTTGCTAAAGATTTTCCTTTTGCCAGACATGGCAAGGTAAATGTCTGAGGGTACTCTGGATAACTGGATATAGCCTTACAATATATATATATATATATATATATATATACATAAGAAAATAAGGCAAGTTTTTTAGTCTTTAAGCATCACAACCGTCACTGGCGAATATACTGATGAAATTCTGGCTTTTCTTATATTTGGGGCAATATTATTGTTTTCTTGTATCAGACGTGGCAAGAACAATGTCTCACTGTCTTCTGGATAACCTGATATTGCCTAACATTGCAAAATATATGAAATGCAAGAAATCTTCCCTCGAATCTTAAAAGAAGCACGATATTAAATGTAGCAAAATGAATGTCTCACCTTCCTGTAGATACCTGGATATCGACAGACATTCCAGAATTAAGGAGATGCAAAAGAAATATGAACTCTCTTCAAACAAGTTCTCGGCCAGCCTAATGTGTTTATTTTACCAGAACGCTTGCGAGCATTTTTCCATGTGTCACAAGTTTTCTTATCTCTGGGAAATCTGTACTACTTGATGTGCTCTCTGCTTGGGATTTGAGCATTGCTGGTACACCAATATATTGCACAGATAACCATAGTTGTTGATACACTGGTCCCGGGAGTTGAAACAGGCGCATACGAAGGTCACCAGATGACGCTTGTTTACAACATTGACGTCACCGAGCTGTGCATTGTGGATAAAACAAGTACGTGGTGAACTATCCTTGCCAGTATTTTATCCTTGGTGAGATGGGGATGATGATGGTGACCTGACTCTTTCCCCAGGTAGTGAGGAGGGGGTGATGATGGTGACTTGACCCTCCCACCAAGTAGTATGGAGACCTGACTTGACCCTCCCCCCTCTCCCCCTTCCCTATATAGTAAAGAAAGAGGTGCTGATATTAACCTGACCTTCTCATCCTCTTCTTTCTCCCCCCTCCCCTTCCTTCTTCCCACTCCTCATCCTTCTCGCACCTCCCATCAACCAGGTGACCTCGCTTGACCTAGTGTAGAGTTTATTCCTGCATTTATTATCTTATCTGCTTTTTCCCCGTTTATTGTCTGTTATTCTTCTTATTGTATTCTTTGATGGGATTTTTTGGTGAAAGGCAGAGGCAGTGTAAAAGATAAACACAAACAAGAGTCAGAAAATGGGTGAAAAGAAGAGATAGAGAAAAAGAAGGGGAGAGCGAGATAAAAAAGAAAAACAGAATGAGAAGGTAATGAAAATAAAACAGAGAGAGAAGAAAGAAATTATGATTGGAGAGAGAAAGAGAGAGGAGAAGTTATGAAGAAAAGTAAAAAAGATAATAATATGTGAAAGAGTAAGAAATGGATTCAGGAAGACAGAAAATAAAGGAGATATTGCGTATGAATAGGAGAGATAATGAAAAAGTGAGAGTTCCAAAGATAAATAAAGATAAATATAAAGATAGATATAAAGTGAGAAACGAGAAAATATAAATAATGTTAGAATTAGAGATATAAAGACAGAAAAGAGTGGAAGAATGGGAGATAACATAAGAACAATGGAGGAAACTGTAGCCCACACTGGGCTATTGGCCCATACTGGGCATTCCCATTTACATCCAACACCTATTGCTCATATATCCATCCAGTTTATATTTGAAGCTATCCCGGGCATTAGGTACCTTGAGTACAGTGACAGGTTAAAGCATCTTAATTTGCACTCCCTCGAGAGACGTAGAGTGAGGGGCGATATGATAAAGGTGTATAAATTGTAGTCAGGACTAAACAAATGGGACATTACAAAGGTACTCAAACTATCCAACCAGGAGCGAACTCGTAACAATAGTTTTAAATTAGACAAATTTAGATTTAGACGCGAAATAGGTAAACATTGGTTTGGAAACACAGTGGACGAGTGGGACAAGTTACCAAACATCATCATTAACTCGAATACGCTGGATAGCTTCAAACATATGTTGGATGGATATATGAGCAATAGGGGTTGGGTGTAAATGGGACTGCCCAGTATGGGCCAACAGTTCACGCTGCAGTTTCCTCCATTCTTATGTTCTTATGTTTTAAGGACAGGTTAAACAAATTTGCTAAGGGCATACTAAGCTCTTCCTTACATTCATTTTATACTCTGGCAAATATCTCATTTGGGCCTGGTGACTTATTAGGCTTTAACTTGTCTATTTGCTTACTAACATCGTTACTAGTCACTACTATCTCGCTTAATCTATTTTCTTCACTATCTCTGTATATAGTCGGTGCCTCGGGTATCATGTTTATGTTTTCAGTGGCGAAAACTGTTGAAAAAATATTTATTCAGATTATTGCTCATTTCTCTGTCGTTATCAATTAGCTCGCCGGTATCTGACTGTATTGGTTCAATCTTTTCTCGTGTTTTATTTTGATACATTTGAAAGAATCCTTTGGGGTTTGTCTTCGCTTCCCTTGCTACCTTCAGTTCATTATTCCTCTTTGCTTTTCTTACCTCGGTCTTAACCTTCTGGCCAATAACTTATAATAATCTCGGAGGTAAACTTCACCACGATTTATTCTCCTACCTATCACCTTTCTTTGTCCACTAGTATTCTTCAAATAATTATTTATCCATTCAGGGTCATTGTTGTCTGATCTGAGTTTTTTGTGTGGTATGTTCTGCTTTTGTGCAATAAGTAACTCATCTTTTAAATTGTGGAACTCGTCAACCTCAGATCTCGTGATCAGGTCATCCTCAACCGTTATATTTTGTGAGGTTATCGTTGTCAGGTCTCCAGGTAAAGTGAAGTCGCCCTTGTGACTGCCATTTTAATTGAAATCTTATTTCTTTGTGATCCCTGTAAGCAAGTTTGTTCCCTACCTCGACATTACTAATGAGGTGTTCTCTGTTTCACAGAACTAAATCGAGTATATTGTTACCCCGGGTGGGTTCAGTTACATGTTGGCTTAGGAAACAGTCCTGAACTGTTTCAAGAAAATCATCTGATTCTGAGTTACCTGTATGGTCGATCCAATCTATTTAGATAAAGTTAAAGTCGCCAACTATAAAGACTTTGCTATGCCTGGAAGCCCAGCGCATTTCATCCCAAATAAGTCGCTCATTAACTCTATCAAGATTAAGAGGTCTATATATTACTCCTGTGATTAATTTTTTCCTACCATCGATTAAGTCTATCCAAATTGTTTCTGTATTCAGTTCAGTTTTTATTTTCTTATTTATTTCACACTTCAGATTAAACCCTGACATAGATTGCTACTCCGCCTCCTTTCTTAATCTAACTATCGGTATGGAATAGATTGTAACCTGCAATTTGGTATTCGACAGGTAACTCTCGTGAGTCTAAGTTTATCCATGTTTCGGTGAATGCTATTATATCGATTTTTTCGGTACATACCAACGCCCTGATTTCATCCATTTTGTTTCTCATACTTCTACTGTTTGCATCGTAGACATTTAAGTTAGTCATGTTTGAGTCCTCTCTTTGACGTGTTTAGTTTTTAACTCCCTGCCTAATTTAGTTTTGTCATCATTCCTAGTACTATTTCCCTTTCACTCTGTTTACCCACTCCCACTGCAGTCTCCTCTACCTCCGTGCCCATATGGTCCCCTAGCAGTTTAAAGACTTCGACATCTTTTGAACTGCCCTCTCGAGAGAGCCAGCCAGGGCTGCCACCCCATCCCCTAGACAGATGCACCCCATCCCTAGCATAAAGGTCTTTTCTGCCGTAAAAGTTGTCCCAGTTGTCAATGAATGGGACTGATATTGACTTGCAATATCTGTCAAGACGGCCGTTGACACCAACTGCCCTTGACAACCATTCATTGCCAACTCTCCCTCTAGGCAGGACACCACATATGATAGGGCTCCCTCCCTTCAACCTAATATGTTCAATAGCTGTCAATATCATTGCCTCCTGCACTAAGGCAGATAATGGGTTTGTTCCCATTACCAGACAAGATATTGTCCCTCCTGTCAACTATATCCCCCACCCCAGCTCCTGGCAAACAATCCCCCATCCTATTTTAATTTTTACAACAAAAAGCTCTATCCAGGTACTGTACCAAGGAATTGCCAACAATTAAGGTTTTTGTACCTTTCCCTCTCAGCCCTGTCCCTAACTATGCTCACGTCCAATTCGTCCATCTAAGGACTAAAAGAGTTTTTACACTTAGCTGTTGTCGTTTCCTTGGTGTCTTTTCTCACTACCATTTTAGTCGTTCCTCTCCTCACAACCTTCCATTCGCCTGAATTTTCGTCAGACACGGGCTTTCCTTGTCTGGTGTCGTCTTCCTTCATCCTCGTTATCACTTTCTTTAATTTCAAGTTTTCGTCTTTGACCTTCTCTAACTCGGCCAGTAGCTCGGCCTCAGAGGGGCACAGCCCTGTTCACAAGTAGCACTAGCCATTACCGACAATTTATCCCCGGGAGCTAAGTCTGTCGCGACCTTTCCCCTAGCGAGGTCAGAATACAACTGGAGGAGAGAGAAATAATGAGATATAAAGATGAAGAAAGGTATGATGAGAGAAACGAAAAAATTAAAAGCGAACAGAGAGAGAGAGAGAGAGAGGAAAGAGAATGAGTGACATGGACACAGGAACAGAGTAAAGCTAGTGAGAGAGAAACAGAGACAGAGTGAGTTGAATACAAGAACAGAGAGAAGTGAAAGAGAGAGATAGAGATAAAGACATAATGAAATCAGAGAGACACAGACAGATGAAGCAGGTGTGAAGTATGACCCATTCGTCACTGTATCTCTAAGGATATGTAAAGATTTAGTGGCTGGTCTCTCTCTCTCTCTCTCTCTCTCTCTCTCTCTCTCTCATACAAAAAAGAGTTGCATAAGATGAATTACATTTACGTCTAACTACATTCATCAATTTTAAGCGAATTAAATAATTAAATATTTCACTGTAATTGCATTTCGTAGTTACAGTTTATATTTTTAATTATGCGTCAATGTCTATTTGACCATAAATGACCCATGAATTTACCGTCATTGATTCAGCGTGACCTGGCCATGTCTTACTGTGACCTACCATGACCTGATGTGACCTAGTGTGACCTTCTGTTACCAACCATAACCTGAACATGACTCTCCGTGAACTGACCGTGACCTATCATGACCTGACGATGGCCTACCATGTCTTACCTTGACCTGACAGTGATCTTCCGTGACCTAGCATGACCTTCTGTGAGCTGGTTCAATTTACGGTGACACATTGACTTTTGTTGATCTAAGGGAAAGAAGTGGAGGGGACAAAACGAAGGTGGAAGGGGACAGGAGGATGGAAGAAGAGAAGGGAGGGGGAAGAGAGAAGAGGGAAAGGGAAAGAATGAGAAAAGGTAGGAGGAGGAGAAAGAAAGAGAGGTACGAGGAGGAGGAAGAAGAAAGGAGGATGAGGAGGAGGAAGAAGGGGTAGGAGGAGGAAGAAGAAAAGGGGATGAGAAGGAGGAGGAAGAGGAGGAAAAAGAGGTAGAAGGATGAGAACGAAGAGGAAGAAGGAGGAGAAAGAGAAGGGCAGGGGGACGAGGTGGAGGAAATAGGGATAGGACCAGAAAGAAGAATAATAAGGAGGAGAAAGAGAAGGGCAGGAGGAGGAGGAGGAGAAAGGGATAGGACCAAAAAAAATAATAATAAGGAGGAGGAAGAAGAGGTCGGGGGAACAGGAAGAAGGGGTAGAAGGATGAGGAAAAGGAGGAAGAGGTAAAAAGAAGAAGAGGTAAGAGGAGCAGGAGAAGAAGGAGGAGGAGGAGGAGGAAGAGGCGAAAGGAGGAAGATGGGGAAGAACGGGTATGAGGAGCAGGAAGAGGAGTGTAGGATGAGGAGGAATAAGAGGGCAGGAGGAGGAGGAAGGAAAGAGGGTAGAAGGAAGTTCAGGAGAAATATGAATGCAAGAGGAGGGGGAAAAATAGGTAGAGATGGAAGAAGAATGGGTAGGAGATGGAGGAGAAAGAAGACGAGGTAGGAGGAGGAAGCAGAAAATGGGTAGGGGAAGGAAGAACAGGGCAGGAGGAGGAGGAGGACGAAGGACAGGGGAGGAAAAAGAAGGCAGGGGGAAGAATAGGAACATAAGAATGGAGGAAACTGCAGCGGGCCTATTGGCCCATACTGGGCAGTCCAGTTTACACCCAACCCCTATCACTCATATCACTCATATAAGCATCCAACCTATGTTTGAAGCTATCCAGCGTATGCGAGTTAATGATGATGTTCGGTAACTTGTTCCACTTATTCACTACTCTATTTCCAAATCAGTGTTTACCTATCTCGCGCCTAAATCTTTTTTTTTTTAATTTAAAACCATTGCTACGATTTCGCTCTTGGCTGTTTAATAATTTAAGGAGTATTTTGTTATGTCACCTTTATTTAACCCTAATTTCTATTTATACACCTCAATCATATCACCCCTCACTCTACGTCTCTCGAAGGAGTGCAAATTCAGATATTTTAATCTGTCTATACTTGAGGTTCCTATTGCCAGAAATTAGTCATGTCAACCTCCTTTGTATGCTTTCTAGGGATTCCATATCCATTCTGTATTACTGAACTGCATAATCCAAGTGAGGTCTCACAAGCGCCGCAAGCTATAGTTTTAGGATGACCTCGCTAGTCTTGTAACTAACACTCCTTTGTATGAACCCAAGTACTTTGTTAGCTTTGTTTCGAGCAAATACACATTGTTGTCTTGGTTTAAAATTCCTACTTATCATTACCCCTAAATATTTCTCACAGTTAGATTTCTCTACATCAATGTTGTTCACCTGATATCTGGTTTCTCTATTTACATTTCCTAGGCTATGTACTTTACATTTGTCCACATTAAATTTCATCTGCCATTTTTCAGACCATACAATTTTTTTTTCGATCTTCCTTTAGTTTTGCGGAGTCCTCTTCAATTTTAATTATACGCCCTATTTTAGTGTCATCAGCAAATTTACTTACGTTACTGCCTACGCCGATATCTATGTCGTTTATGTATATAATAAATAGTAATGATCCAAGTACTGAGCCTTGGGGTACTCCACTAGTGACATTACCCCAATCGGATTTATTGCCGTTAATATTTATTCGCTGTTTCCTGTCCTGTAACCACGCCCTAATCCAGTTTAGAACATCTCCAATTCCATAAGCCTCCACTTTACGTATCAGTCTCTCGTGAGGGACCCTGTCGACGGCTTTGCTAAAGTCGAGGTAAACCACATAATAATTGTGTCCGTAATCTACTCATTAGAGAGCAGTTGCCTACAATTAATGTTAAACTAATTGGGCAGTAGTATGAGGAAAGTGATCACTCTCCCCTTCTTTAGTATCAGTATGACTTTCGCGAGGAGGAAAGGCAGAAGAGATAAATGGTGGAGAAAGAAGGAGAAGAAGAAGATGAGCAACAACAACAACAACAACTTGAAGAAGAATAAGAAGGGGTAGTAGGAGGAAGAAGAGATAGGAGGAGGAGGAGGAGGAGGAGGAGGAGGAAGAAGAAGGTAGGAGGAGGAAGAAGGTAGGAGGAGGAGAAAGAGGCAGAAGAAGGAGGAAGAAGAGGTAAGAGAAAGAGGAAGAAGGTAGGCGGAGGAAGAGGAAGTAGGAGGAGGAAAAGGAGAGGGTAGGATGAAGAGGAAGAAGAGGTAGGAGGAAGAAGAGGAAAGTGTGGGAGGAGGAAGGGGAAGAAGAAGTGGGAGGAGGAAGAACACAGGGAGACGAAAAAGAAGAAGAGGTAGGAAGAAGAGGCAGGAGGAGGAGTAGGAGGAAATAGTTGTAGGAGGAGGAGGAGGAGGAGGAGGTAGGTATACGTCAAGAGCCGGCCCTCCTGTTGTTGACAAGTAATATAACTTCAGAGAGATTTAACTTATACAATCCTGGAGGCTGATGTGAGCAATAAAAATATATGGAAATATATAGACAAATAGTGGAAAATATATAGAAAAATATATAGGTAAATGAAAGACAAATTTACAGAAATTGTATACAAAAATAGCGGAAAATATAGAGGGAAATGTAGAAGAAAATGTGGAAAAACAAATAGGAAATTATATAGGAAATTATAGGAAAATACATAGTATATTTTAAGAAATCTATGAAAATATGGGAAAACGTATATATATATATATATATATATATATATATATATATATATATATATATATATATATATATATATATATTCTACACAAAACAAAATTTAGGAGGTGAGGCGTGTGTGTGTATGTGTGTGTGTGTGTGTGTGTGTGTGTCTGTGTGTGTGTGTGTGTGTGTAATGTGTTTAGTGTGGCAGCATTAAGTTACTGTTAAGGTGCAAGCACTGCGTGTTTCCTCTCTCTATCAGCTCCGACCACTGGGTAGCCCTCGTGGCAAACAGGGAAACAACTTCCATAAGTCCTTCATTGCAGGACACAGCCTTTTCACCATCAAGACTCTTGCTGTGCCCCCTCGTGGCAACACACGGTAACTGGGAGTCTCGTGGGCCCAGGCTAGACCTGCAGGGGATTTCGGAGCAGCAGTGGGCTCCAGAGGTTTGATACATAAGCCCACTGCCATGTGGACACTTCCTGCTGCCTACCAACCACTGCCCCGCTGCCTTGGGGATAAACCTTAATAGATATAAGGCTTCGGGAGTAAACCCCAGATGAAAAATCTATAGTAGAGCCCTGCATCAGGCAGATATGTTTACAGAGCTCCAGTAAGACCCCAACGATGGTATAGGAGGACGACGTGACCAGCATGGGAACCCAATGACTACACCGGCGGATGAAGGCAATGCATGATGAACAGACTACTCAGGCAAAACCCAGCAACTGTGCTATCGGCAGTCCATTGCAACTCTTACTCTCCTCAGTCGTTGCAACACTTGCACCACTGGATCAGGAAAAGGGAGAGTGAAGATGTGTGGTTGCAGCCTGCGCTCCTGCCTCACCACATAAATCAATTAACACTCAGTTATCATCCAGCTCATCATACTTCTCATTATCATCAAGAGCCCTATACCCCCAAAAGTCCTATGGCGACGGACGAGTGGCGACGGGGTCAGGCAGAGATGACTGCAGGGAGTCTCTAGTTACAACTCTGCACATAGGCAGCATAGATGACATGGTGCTTTATGCAATAGGATCTAGGCAGCAGTGCAATCTGGTCCTGTCTGTGCGCCTGAGCAGCCCTTTTGAGTAGCCACTCGGCTCACCCTACTTGGGGGAGGGCTATAAAAGGTGCCCTAAACATAACCTGCCTAAAGAACCAACCTGACTGGGCAACCGCACCCAGTAAGGTCATCATTATGTGGTCGAAAACACGTTCAAATTACAGATCAAAACAAAAACAAACTATACAACCTCTCACGGTTGCTGCATGGAATGTCAGGATCCTTCTAGCTACTGACACAGATGAGCACCCTGAAAGAAGAACCGCCCTTGTGGGGGGTCTGTCTATACCTTTTTCTGGAAGGGTAAGCCTGCTGCAGAGATAAATCACATTTATAGAGTTGGCTTTTGCCATCCGCCAGTGCAACCTATATAGGCTAATTGAAATGACTGTTGGGATCAACGAGCGCCTCATGACGCTTCCAGTCCCACTGAATCACTCACGTCATGCCTTCTTCATCAGTGCATACACCTCAACACTGGATGCAGAGGAAGACATCAAGGACGCCTTTGACGCCGACCTTGACAGAGTGCTAACCTCTATCCCTTGAGAAGATAAGGTTGTGCTTCTAGGTGACTTCAGTGCCAGAGTTGGCAGAGATGCTGACGTTTGGCAGGGAATCTTAGGGAGAAATGGACTAGGCAAGTGTAATCCCAACGACCTACTCCTCAGCAAGTGTGCTGCACACAACCTCACTATCACCAATACCTTGTTTAGGTCGGCCGACAAGTTCAAGGGTTCGTGGCAACACCCATAATCCAAACACTAGCATCTTATTGACTACAGCATTGTCAGAGAAAAAGATCGTAGAGATGTCCTCATCACCCGAGCCATGCGTGGCTCAGACCACTGTGACACTGATCATCGGCTCGTCAGAGCCAAGCTCTCACTTCAAGTCACCCTAAAACGGCGAAGGAAGGAAGCCTCTAGAAGTGGTTTTAATACAAAGTGTCTGGAGGATTCAGTGGTAACACATACTTTCAGAGAGCAGCTCGAATATAGGCTCATCAACAACATTACAATCAACAACCAAATTCCAGTGCCGAATGGGATATTCTCGACACTGTCATGACAAAAAACCTGCAGCGCGAGCAACCAACTGAACCGGACAGCACGGAGAACCAGGAACTCCAGACCAGGTATACACACGCCAACGTGGGGTACAAGATAGCCGCCGAGTTGTGCGTGAAGAAATTGGAGATATTTGGACATGAAATCTTGCTCTGTGAATGTAAATAGTGTGATATATGTCATTGTTACACAACGAGTTTCCATAAGCCCTCCCTCTCTGTCTGAAAGTCCTGTGACAACTGACATACAGGTACAGATGAGAGTTTCTACAGGTACAGATGAGAGTTTCTACAGGTATAGATAAGAGTTTCTACAGGTACAGATGATAGTTTCTACAGGTACAGATGAAAGTTTCTACACATATAGATGAGAGTTTCTACAGGTACAGATGAGAGTTTCTATAGGTACAGATGAGAGTTTCTACAGGTATAGATGAGAGTTTCTACAGGTATAGATGAGAATTTCTACAGGTATAGATGAGAGTTTCTAAAGGTATAGATGAGAGTTTCTACAAGTATAGATGAGAGTTTCTATAGGTACAGATGAGAGTTTCTACAGGTATAGATGAGAGTTTCTACAGGTATAGATGAGAATTTCTACAGGTATAGATGAGAGTTTCTACATGTATAGATGAGAGTTTCTACAGGTATAGGTGAGAGTTTCTACAGGTGCAGATGAGAGTCTCGACAGGAATAGATGAGAGTTTCTATTGGTATAGATGAGAGTTTCTTCAGGTACAGATGAGAGTCTCTACAGGTATATATGAGAGTTTCTACAGGTATAGATGAGAAATTCTACACGTACAGATGAGAGTTTCTACAAGTATAGATGAGAGTTTCGACAAGTATAGATAAGAGTTTCCACAGGCATAGATGAGAGTTTCTACAGATAAAGATGAGAGTTTCTACAAGTAGAGATGAGAGTTTCTACAAGTATAGATGAGAGTTTCTACAAGTATAGATGAGAGTTTCCACAGGTATAGATGAGAGTTTCTACAGGTACAGATGAGAGTTTCTACAGGTATAGATGAGAATTTCTACAGGTACAGATGAGAGTTTTTACAGGTATAGATGAGAGTTTCTACAGGCACAGATGAGAGTTTCTACAGGCACAGATGAGAGTTTCTACAGGTATAGATGAGAGTTTCTACAGGCACAGATGAGAGTTTCTACAAGAATAGATGAGAGTTTCTACAAGTATAGATGAGAGTTACTACAGGTGTAGATGAGAGTTTCTACCGGTACAGATGAGTTTCTACTGGTATAGATGAGAGTTTCTACAGGTATATATGAGAGTTTCTACAGGTATAGAAAAGAGTTTCTACAGGTATAGATGAGAGTTTCTACAGGTATAGATGAGAGTTTCTACAGGTATAGATGAGTTTCTACAGGTATAGGTGAGAGTTTCTACAGGTACAGATGAGTTTCTTCAGCTATGGATGAGAGTTTCTACAGGTATAGACGAAAGTTTCTACAGGCACAGATGAGAGTTTCTACAGGTAGAGATGAGAGTTTCTGCAAATATAGATGAGAGTTTCTACAGGTATAGATGAGAGTTTCTACAGGTATAGATGAGAGTTTCTACAGGTACAAATGAGTTTCTACAGGTATAGATGAGAGTTTCTAAAAGTATAGATGAGAGTTTCTATAGGTATAGATGAGAGTTTCTACAGGTATAGATGAGAGTTTCTACAAGTATTGATGAGAGTTTCTACAGGTATAGATGAGAGTTTCTACAGGTACAGACGAGTTTCTACAGGGATAGATGAGAGTTTCTACAAATATAGATGAGAGTTTCTACAGGTATAGATAACAGTTTCTACAGGTATAGATGACAGTTTCTACAAGTATAGATGAGAGTTTCTACAGGTGTAGATGATTGTTTCTACAGGTACAGATAAGATTCTACAGGTATAGATGAGAGTTTCTACAAGTATAGCTGAGATTTTCTACAGGTATAGATGAGAGTTTCTACAAGTATAGATGAAAGTTTCTACAAGTATAGATGAGAGTTTCTACAGGTATAGATGAGCGTTTCTACAGGTACAGATGAGTTTCTACAGGTATAGATGAGAGTTTCTACAAGTATAGATGAGAGTTTCTACAGGTATAGATGAGAGTTTCTACAGGTATAGATGAGTTTCTACAGGTATAGATGAGAGTTTCTACAGGTGTCGATGAGAGTTTCTACAGGTACAGATGAGTTCCTACAGCTATGGATGAGAGTTTCTACAGGTATAGACGAGAGTTTCTACAGGCACAGATGAGAGTTTCTACAGGTAGAGATGAGAGTTTCTGCAAGGATAGATGAGAGTTTCTACAGGTATAGATGAGAGTTTCTACAGGTATAGATGAGAGTTTCTACAGGTACAGATGAGTTTCTACAGGTATAGATGAGAGTTTCTACAATTATAGATGAGAGTTTCTATAGGTATAGATGAGAGTTTCTACAGGTATAGATGAGAGTTTCTACAAGTATAGATGAGAGTTTCTACAGGTATAGATGAGAGTTTCTACAGATACAGACGAGTTTCTACAGGGATAGATGAGAGTTTCTACAAATATAGATGAGAGTTTCTACAGGTATAGATAACAGTTTCTACAGGTATAGATGACAGTTTCTACAAGTATAGATGAGAGTTTCTACAGGTGTAGATGATTGTTTCTACAGGTACAGATGAGATTCTACAGGTATAGATGAGAGTTTCTACAAGTATAGATGAGATTTTCTACAGGTATAGATGAGAGTTTCTACAAGTATAGATGAAAGTTTCTACAAGTATATATGAGAGTTTCTACAGATATAGATGAGCGTTTAAACAGGTACAGATGAGTTTCTACAGGTATAGATGAGAGTTTCTACAAGTATAGATGAGAGTTTCTACAGGTATAGATGAGAGTTTCTACAGGTATAGATGAGAGCTTCTACAAGTTTAGATGAGAGTTTCTACAGTTCTAGATGAAAGTTTCTACAGGTACAGATGAGTTTCTACAGGCATAGATGAGAGTTTCTACAAGTATAGATGAGAGTTTCTACAGGTATAGATGAGAGTTTCTACAGGTAGAGATGAGAGTTTCTACAGGTACATATGAGAGTTTCTACAGGTATAGATGAGAGTTTTTACATGTATAGATGAGAGTTTCTACAGGTTTTAGTTGAGAGTTTCTACAGGTTATAGTTGAGAGTTTCTACCTGGTATAGATGAGAGTTTCTACAGGTATTGATGAGAGTTTCTACAGATACAGATGAGTTTCTACAAGTATAGATGAGAGTTTCTACAAGTATAGATGAGAGTTTCTACAGGTATAGATGAGAGTTTCTGCAGGTATAGATGAGGATTTCTACAAGTATACATGAGAGTTTCTACAGGTATAGATGAGAGTTTCTACAGGCACAGATGAGTTTCTACAGGTATGGATGAGAGTTTCTACAGGTATAGATGAGAGTTTCTACAGGTACATATGAGATTTTCTACAGGTATAGATGAGAGTTTTTACATGTATAGATGAGAGTTTCTACAGATATAGATGAGAGTTTCTACAGATATTGATGAGAGTTTCTACAGGTATAGATGAGAGTTTCTACAAGTATAGATGAGAGTTTCTACAGGTATAGATGAGAGTTTCTACAGGTACAGACGAGTTTCTACAGGGATAGATGAGAGTTTCTACAAATATAGATGAGAGTTTCTACAGGTATAGATAACAGTTTCTACAGGTATAGATGACAGTTTCTACAAGTATAGATGAGAGTTTCTACAGGTGTAGATGATTGTTTCTACAGGTACAGATGACATTCTACAGGTATAGATGAAAGTGTCTACAAATATAGATGAGAGTTTCTACAGGTATAGAGGAGAGTTTCTACAAGTATAGATGAAAGTTTCTACAAGTATAGATGAGAGTTTCTACAGGTACAGATGAGTTTCTACAGGTTTAGATGAGAGTTTCTCCAAGTATAGATGAGAGTTTCTCCAGACTATAGATGAGACTTTCTACAGGTACAGATGATAGTTTCTACAAGTATAGATGAGAGTTTCTACAGGTATACATGAGAGTTTCTACAGGTATAGATGAGAGTTTCTACAAGTGTAGATGAGAGTTTCTACAGGTATAGATGAGAGTTTCTACAGGTATAGATGAGAGTTTCTACAAGTTTAGATGATAGTTTCTACAGTTCTAGATGAGGGTTTTTACAGGTACAGATGAGTTTCTACAGGTATAGATGAGTGTTTCTACAGGTATAGATGAGAGTTTCTACAGGTACAGATGAGAGTTTCTACAGGCACAGATGAGGGTTTCTACAGGTATAGATGAGAGTTTCTACTGGTATAGATGAAAGTTTCTACAGATACACATGAGTTTCTACAGGTATAGATGAGAGTTTCTACAGATACACATGGAGTTTCTACAGGTATAGATGAGAGTTTTACAAGTATAGATGAGAGTTTTACAGGTATAGATGAGAGTTTCTGCGGTATAGATGAGGATTTCTACATGCATGAGAGTTTTACAGGTATAGATGAGAGTTTCTACAGGTACAGATGAGTTTCTACAGGTTTAGATGAGAGTTTCTCCAAGTATAGATGAGAGTTTCTCCAGACTATAGATGAGACTTTCTACAGGTACAGATGATAGTTTCTACAAGTATAGATGAGAGTTTCTACAGGTATACATGAGAGTTTCTACAGGTATAGATGAGAGTTTCTACAAGTGTAGATGAGAGTTTCTACAGGTATAGATGAGAGTTTCTACAGGTATAGATGAGAGTTTCTACAAGTTTAGATGATAGTTTCTACAGTTCTAGATGAGGGTTTTTACAGGTACAGATGAGTTTCTACAGGTATAGATGAGTGTTTCTACAGGTATAGATGAGAGTTTCTACAGGTACAGATGAGAGTTTCTACAGGCACAGATGAGGGTTTCTACAGGTATAGATGAGAGTTTCTACTGGTATAGATGAAAGTTTCTACAGATACACATGAGTTTCTACAGGTATAGATGAGAGTTTCTACAAGTATAGATGAGAGTTTCTACAGGTATAGATGAGAGTTTCTGCAGGTATAGATGAGGATTTCTACAAGTATACATGAGAGTTTCTACAGGTATAGATGAGAGTTTCTACAGGTACAGATGAGTTTCTACAGGTTTAGATGAGAGTTTCTCCAAGTATAGATGAGAGTTTCTCCAGACTATAGATGAGACTTTCTACAGGTACAGATGATAGTTTCTACAAGTATAGATGAGAGTTTCTACAGGTATACATGAGAGTTTCTACAGGTATAGATGAGAGTTTCTACAAGTGTAGATGAGAGTTTCTACAGGTATAGATGAGAGTTTCTACAGGTATAGATGAGAGTTTCTACAAGTTTAGATGAGAGTTTCTACAGTTCTAGATGAGGGTTTTTACAGGTACAGATGAGTTTCTACAGGTATAGATGAGTGTTTCTACAGGTATAGATGAGAGTTTCTACAGGTACAGATGAGAGTTTCTACAAGTTTAGATGAGAGTTTCTACAGTTCTAGATGAGAGTTTCTACAGGTACAGATGAGTTTCTACAGGCATAGATGAGAGTTTCTACAGGTATAGATGAGAGTTTCTACAGGTACAGAAGAGTTTCTACAGGTATGGATGAGAGTTTCTACAGATACATATGAGAGTTTCTACAGGTATAGATGAGAGTTTTTACATGTATAGATGAGAGTTTCTACAGATATAGATGAGAGTTTCTACAGGTATAGATGAGAGTTTCTACAGGTATAGATGAGAGTTTCTACAGGTACAGATGAGTTTCTACTGGCATGGATGAGAGTTTCTACAGGTATAGATGAGAGTTTCTACAGGTATAGATGAGAGTTTCTTCAGGTACAGATGAGTGTATACAGGTATAGATGAGAGTTTCTACAGGCATAGATGAGAGTTTCTACAGTTCTAGATGAGAGATTCTACAGGTATAGATGAGTTTCTACAGGCATAGATGAGAGTTTCTACAGGTATAGATGAGAATTTCTACAGGTATAGATGAGAGTTTCTACAAGTTTAGATGAGAGTTTCTACAGTTCTAGATGAGAGTTTCTACAGGTACAGATGAGTTTCTACAGGTATAGATGAGAGTTTCTACATGTATAGATGAGAGTTTCTACAGGCATAGATGAGAGTTTCTACAGGCATAGATGAGAGTTTCTACAGTTCTAGATGAGAGATTCTACAGGTACAGATGAGTTTCTACAGGCATAGATGAGAGTTTCTACAGGTATAGATGAGAATTTCTACAGGTATAGATGAGAGTTTCTACAAGTTTAGATGAGAGTTTCTACAGTTCTAGATGAGAGTTTCTACAGGTACAGATGAGTTTCTACAGGTATAGATGAGAGTTTCTACAAGTATAGATGAGAGTTTCTACATGTATAGATGAGAGTTTCTACAGGCATAGATGAGAGTTTCTACAAGTATAGATGAGAGTTTCTACAGGTTATAGATGAGAGTTTCTACAAGTTTAGATGAGAGTTTCTACAGGTACAGATGAGTTTCTACAGGCATAGATGAGAGTTTCTACTGGTATAGATGAGAGTTTCTACAGGTACAGATGAGTTTCTACAGGCATAGATGAGACTTTCTACAGGTATAGATGAGAGTTTCTACAGGTACAGATGAGTTTCTACAGGTATGGATGAGAGTTTCTACAGGTATAGATGAGAGATTCTACAGGTATAGATGAGAGTTTCTACATGTACATATGAGATTTTCTACAGGTATAGATGAGAGTTTTTACATGTATAGATGAGAGTTTCTACAGATATAGATGAGAGTTTCTACAGGTATAGCTGAGAGTTTCTACAGGTATAGATGAGAGTTTCTACAGGCACAGATGAGGGTTTCTACAGGTATAGATGAGAGTTTCTACAGGTTTAGAAGAGAGTTTCTACAGGCACAGATGAGATTTGCTATAGGTACAGATGAGAGTTTTTACAGGTATAGATGAGAGTTTCTACAGGTATAGATGAGAGTTTCTACAGGCACATATGAGAGTTTCTACAGGTATGGATGAGAGTTTCTACAGGTACAGATGACAGTTTCTACAGGTACAGATGAGAGTTTCTACAGGTACAGATGAGAGTTTCTACAGGTATAGATGAGTGTTTCTACAGGTATAGATGAGAGTTTCTACAGGTATAGATGAGAGTTTCTACAAGTTTAGATGAGAGTTTCTACAGTTCTAGATGAGAGTTTCTACAGGAACAGATGAGTTTCTACAGGCATAGATGAGAGTTTCTACAGGTATAGATGAGAGTTTCTACAGGTACAGATGAGTTTCTACAGGTATGGATGAGAGTTTCTACATGTACATATGAGAGTTTCAACAGGTATAGATGAGAGTTTTTACATGTATAGATGAGAGTTTCTACAGATATAGATGAGAGTTTCTTTAGGTATAGACGAGAGTTTCTGCAGGTATAGATGAGAGTTTCTGCAGGTACAGATGAGTTTCTACTGGTATGGATGAGAGTTTCTACAGGTATAGATGAGAGTTTCTACAGGTATAGATGAGAGTTTCTACAGGTATAGATGAGAGTTTCTACAGGTACAGATGAGTTTCTACAGGTATAGATGAGAGTTTTACAAGTATAGATGAGAGTTTCTCCAGGCTATAGATGAGAGTTTCTACAGGTACAGATGAGAGTTTCTACAAGTATAGATGAGAGTTTCTACAGTTCTAGATGAGAGTTTCTACAGGTACAGATGAGTTTCCACAGGCATAGATGAGAGTTTCTACAGGCATAGATGAGAGTTTCTACAGGTATAGATGAGAGTTTCTACAGGTACAGATGAGTTTCTACAGGTATCGATGAGAGTTTCTACAGGTATAGATGAGAGTTTCTACAGGTACATATGAGAGTTTCTACAGGTATAGATGAGAGTTTTTACATGTATAGATGAGAGTTTCTACAGATATAGATGAGAGTTTCTACAGGTATAGATGAGAGTTTCTACAGGCACAGATGAGGGTTTCTACAGGTATAGATGAGAGTTTCTACAGGTTTAGAAGAGAGTTTCTACAGACACAGATGAGATTTGCTATAGGTACAGATGAGAGTTTTTACAGGTATAGATGAGAGTTTCTACAGGTATAGATGAGAGTTTCTACAGTGACAGATGAGAGTTTCTACAGGTATGGATGAGAGTTTCTACAGGAATAGATGAGATTTTCTACAGGTATAGATGAGAGTTTCTACAGGTATAGAATAGAGTTTTTACAGGTATAGATGAGAGTTTCTACAGGTTTAGATCAGAGTTTCTACAGGCACATATGAGAGTTTCTACAGGTATAGATGAGTAGTTTCCACAGGTACAGATGAGAGTTTCTACAGGTATAGATGAGAGTTTCTACAGGTATAGATGAGAGTTTCTACAAGTTTAGATGAGAGTTTCTACAGTTCTAGATGAGAGTTTCTACAGGAACAGATGAGTTTCTACAGGCATAGATGAGAGTTTCTACAGGTATAGATGAGAGTTTCTACAGGTACAGATGAGTTTCTACAGGTATGGATGAGAGTTTCTACATGTACATATGAGAGTTTCAACAGGTATAGATGAGAGTTTTTACATGTATAGATGAGAGTTTCTACAGATATAGATGAGAGTTTCTTTAGGTATAGACGAGAGTTTCTACAGGTATAGATGAGAGTTTCTGCAGGTACAGATGAGTTTCTACTGGTATGGATGAGAGTTTCTACAGGTATAGATGAGAGTTTCTACAGGTATAGATGAGAGTTTCTACAGGTATAGATGAGAGTTTCTACAGGTACAGATGAGTTTCTACAGGTATAGATGAGAGTTTCTACAAGTATAGATGAGAGTTTCTCCAGGCTATAGATGAGAGTTTCTACAGGTACAGATGAGAGTTTCTACAAGTATAGATGAGAGTTTCTACAGTTCTAGATGAGAGTTTCTACAGGTACAGATGAGTTTCTACAGGCATAGATGAGAGTTTCTACAGGCATAGATGAGAGTTTCTACAGGTATAGATGAGAGTTTCTACAGGTACAGATGAGTTTCTACAGGTATCGATGAGAGTTTCTACAGGTATAGATGAGAGTTTCTACAGGTATAGATGAGAGTTTCTACAGGTACATATGAGAGTTTCTACAGGTATAGATGAGAGTTTTTACATGTATAGATGAGAGTTTCTACAGATATAGATGAGAGTTTCTACAGGTATAGATGAGAGTTTCTACAGGCACAGATGAGGGTTTCTACAGGTATAGATGAGTTTCTACAGGTTTAGAAGAGAGTTTCTACAGGCACAGATGAGATTTGCTATAGGTACAGATGAGAGTTTTTACAGGTATAGATGAGAGTTTCTACAGGTATAGATGAGAGTTTCTACAGTGACAGATGAGAGTTTCTACAGGTATGGATGAGAGTTTCTACAGGAATAGATGAGATTTTCTACAGGTATAGATGAGAGTTTCTACAGGTATAGAATAGAGTTTTTACAGGTATAGATGAGAGTTTCTACAGGTTTAGATCAGAGTTTCTACAGGCATATATGAGAGTTTCTACAGGTATAGATGAGTAGTTTCCACAGGTACAGATGAGAGTTTCTACAGGTACAGATGAGAGTTTCTACAGGTACAGATGAGAGTTTCTACAGGTACAGATGAGAGTTTCTACAGGTACAGATGAGAGTTTCTACACGTATTGATGAGACTTTCTGCAGGTATAGATGAGAATTTCTACAGTTAAAGATAAGAGTTTCTGCAAGTATAGACGAGAGTTTCTTCAGGCATAGATAAGATTTTCTACAGGTATAGTTGAGAGTTTCCACAGGTATAAATGAGAGTTTCTACAGGCATAGACAAGAGTTTCTACATTTATAGATGAGAATTTCTACAAGTATGGATGAGATTTTCTACAGATATAGATAAGAGTTTCTACAGGTATAGATAAGAGTTTCTACAGGTTTTGATGAGAGCTTGCATAGGTATATAGATGTGTATACTCATTCTATGCTTATTTTACATGACACACACACACAATCAAAATTTACAAGGAGTTTGCAGTCGAACTTGTCACCCCCTTCTGTTCCATTATTAATGCATCCCTCAGACAAAGCCAATGTCCTAATGAATGGACAACAGCATATGTCATCCCTATCCTTTAGGCCCCACCCCACAGTCCCCAAGTGACCTCAGGTCAGTTGCCATTACCACCATACCCAGTCTACTCTATGAAGACTTTGTTTTCGAATGGACATTTGTTAGTCTTTATCAGTCAATTGATCTTCAGCAATTTGGCAATATGAGGACCTCCTCTACACCACACTGCTTGGTTGGTTTCCTGGACTTTTTGCACAAAAACCTGGAGAAACGTAAGACATCACTGGCCTTTGCCCTAGTTGATTTCAGAAAAGCTTCTCACCTTATTGATCACTGCACTGTTATCAACAAGGCCATTGCACTAGGGATGCCCACCAACCTGGTCTCATGGCTCACTGATTTTCTGAGTGAGCGTCGTCAGGCAGTCAGGTACCAGGGTTCTGTCTCCACATTCCAACACCTTACCTGCGGTGTTCCCCAGGCGACCAAGATGGAAGTACGTGGATGACTGCGCTGTGGGGGTTATATTGGACAACACCTCACTGGACTACTCATCGCTACAAGGCACCCTGGACAGGCTACAGGCATGGACTACGGAGAACAAGGTCACCCTCAATCACACCAAAACCGTAGTCATGCACATCAATACCACCACCACTCCAGTGCAAGCTCTAGCAGTTACAGTGGGTGCCCATCCTCTCCAGTTAGTGCAACACAATCAAGGAAGCCTCGTACCGACTCTACATGCTACAACAACTCAGGTCACTTGGGGTACCCACGCCAGAGCTGAGGACTATCTACAACGCATTTATTCTCCCAAAATTAACGTATGCGTCACCAGCCAGATCGTCTCCTCTCAACTCTACCCAACAACGTCAGCTAGAGAAGGTACAGAAGAGGGCCTGCAGAATCATGCTCGGTGCAGACTACTCCAGCTACAACAACGCTCTCACCAACCTGGAAATGCCAACCCTCAGTGACCTCCACCACCATGCACTAGCAAGGTTTGGCGGTGGACTACTGCTCCATCCTCGCCATCGCCACCTACTGCCACCGGCAGTCCCCCGCCCACCTCGCGCAGTCCGCCACTAAAACAAAATTCAGCCCATAAGAGCCCGCACCGATAGATATAAGAACAGCACCGTCCCATCTATTATTAAAATAATAAACAGCTCCTGATTTATTATACTGTACAGCCTTGTAAATGCATTGAACGTATATTATTATGCCTAAATCACATCTAAGTTTGTACATTTTCAGCCATCGGCTGCAACTCTATTAATAAACCGTTTATTATTATTATTATTATTATTATTATTATTATTATTATTATTATTATTATTATTATTATTATTATTATTAATATTATTATTATTATTATTATTATTATTAGTATAAATATTATTATTATTACCTCAGCACACATACACACACATGTTCACACACACACACACACACACACACACACACACACACACACACACACACACACACACACACATACGTACACACACACACACACACACACACACACACACACACACACACACACACACACACGTACACACACACATACACACACACACACACACACACACACACACGTACACACACACACACACACACACACACACACACACACACACACACACACACACACGTACACACACACACACACACACACACACACACACACACACACACACACACACACCATCAGGCTCCTTAATTTCGCCTCTAAAGTCGGAATTGAAAGTTATATGGCTAAAGAACCGGTCTCGAATCCGACCTGTAAAACCAAAAAAAAAAATAAAAAATAAACCGAACAAAACACAAACTGGAAATGTGGGTTAATTGGTAGTCAGTGTAATTGAACCGAGTCGCTATTTTTTATACAGTAACTCAATGTTGGGTGATTAATTATTGTTCATAGTATTCACAGATAAATAAGGTATGCTTGTGTGTGTGTGTGTGTGTATGTGTGTATGTGTATTTATCAGCCCATCCTAGAGATGCTCTCTCAAATCATGTGGTACCGCTGGGTCCTCTAGTCGCTGAGTGTTAAAACCTCTTCTGGAGGTTTGTTGCCTTCGCCGTTTTGGGGCGACGTGAAGGGAGAGTTTGGCTCTGACAAGCCGATGATCGGTGTCACAGTGGCCTGAGCCATGTATGGCACGGGTGATGAAGACATCTCGGGGATCTCTTTCTCTGACAATGATGTAGTCAATGAGATGCCAGTGTTTGGATCATGGGTGTTGCCACGAACCCTTGAACTTGTCGGCCTGCCTATAGAAGGTATTGGTGATAGTGAGGTTATGTGCAGCACACTTGCTGAGGAGGAGTAGACCGTTGGGATTACTCTTGCCCACTCCATTTCTCCCTATGGTTCCCTGCCATAAGTCAGCAGCATCTGCCAACTCTGGCATTGAAGTCACCAAGGAGCACAACCTTATCTTCTCTGGGGAATAGACGTTAACACTCCGTCAAGGTCGGCGTAAAAGGCCTCCTTGATATCAGCCACTGCATCCAGTGTTGGGGCGAATGAACTGTTGAAGAGGGCATGACGTGAGTGATTCAGTGGGTCTCCGAGCTTCATGAGATGCTCGTTTATCCCAACATGCATTTCAATTAGCATATGTAGGATGGATTAACGAATGGCAAAGCCAACTACATACATGCGGTTCCTCTCAACAATAAGCTTACCCTTCCAGAAGAAGGTACAGCTGGACCCCCGTTCTGTGAGTCGACCCTCGTCTGGGAGCCGAGACTCACCAATAGCTGCAATGTCGATGTTTTACCTAGACCGCTCTTTTGCCACAAGGGAGGTTCTTCTTTTTGGACGCTCAATTGTGCCAGTATCCAGAAGAGCCGCCCTGACATTCCATGGAGCGACCATAAGAAGTTGTATAATTTGTTTTGGTTTGATCTGTGATTATGTTTTCGACCGCATTAGGATGACCTTACTGGGTGCAGTTGCCCAGTTAGTTTCTTTTTTTTTTGCAGTCTGTGTTTCGGGCACATTTTCTAGCCCCATCCCTGTGTGAGGTGAACAGAGTGACTCCTGGAAAGTGCTGCTAAGTCGCACAGACAGGACTGGATTGCACTGCTGCCTTGATTCTAGTGCATAAACGACCATCCTATCTATACGGCCCATGCGCATCTGACGCCTAGAAGTTTGGGGGTAGAGGGGTTTTGATGGTGATGAAATGTTTGATGAGCTGAATGATGGCTGTACGTGATGTCCAAGCTGCAACCACATATCTTGGCTCTCCCTTTTCCTGATCCAGTGGTGAAGGAAGCAGCAACAACAGAGGAGAGGGATAGTTGCATTGGACTGCAGATAGCCCAATTTTTTGGTGATTCGTCTTAGTAGCCTGTCCATCTTCCATTACCTTCATCCGCCTTTTTTTTTTTTTACGGGGAATAGCCCACCCGGGCACAGGTCATCGAAAAAATAAGAGTAAAGAGGAATTAAAAATAGAAAAGAAAAATATTATATTAATCTACACACCGAAGATGTCAGAAACCCAGCTTTTTGAAGTGAGGCAGATTGTATGAGTATGGACACACAGAAGAAGGCAGAGCATTCCACAGTTTGGCTGTGTGAGGAAAGAAGGGTGTACTGTAACGGGTTATTTTAGTGTGACCGACATTCACAGAGAAACAGTGGGCACCGCGAACAAGACGTGTGTCACGAGCCCATTGCCTTGCCGGCGGTACACAGGATGCTAAATCCACTGAACATTGCCCGTTAAAGTACCTGTAAAAGAGGAAGGGTGAAGCAACATTGCGGTGAAGAGAAAGGAAGTGAGATTATCAACTAAAGGAGGAGAGTTAAAAAGACTAAATGCCTTTTATTCCACCCTATCTAACTTTTGGACAGAAGAAGATCCACCCCAGATATGAGAGCAGTACTCCAAGTTAGGACGAATGAACCCTTAGAAACTTGAAACAACTGATCAGGAGTGAAGTAGCTACGGCATCTGTACAGCATTCCCAGCTTTCGGGAGGCAACTTTAGCAATATTGAGGATGTGCGGCTTCCATGACATATTAGAGGAAATGGTGAGGCCTAGGATATTTCTATTTTAGAATTTGGTAGTATGATTGTGTCCTGAAATGTGAGTGGTGGGAGATCATCTAATTTGGAAAGTGTAATTGGTAAATACTAAAATTTTATTACTATTGAATTTCACCAAGTTTCTATCGCCCCATTCGGAGATGCTGCACAGATCAGCATTGATAGATAAAATGATATCAGCTTTAGAAACATATCTAGTTTGAGAATTAGGAGGAAGTAGAAATGTGAAGAGTGAAGAGTAGAATCATCAGCGTAAGAATGGATAGAATTAGTCGTAGTGTCAAGTAAGTCACTGGGAAAAAGAAGGAAGAGAGTAGGTTAAAGAACAGAACCCTGTGGGACACCACTATTGGTAGAGAAAGAGCGAGAGATCGATTCCTTGACAACAACTGCCATGGAACGGTTGTCAAGGGAGCTAGAAATCAGAGAACAAAGTGTGGGAGAGAAATTATAAGAGGAAAGTTTAGAAAGCAAAGATTTGTGTCATACCCTGTCAAATGCTTTGGAGATGTCGAGGGCCACGACGAAAGTTTCCCCATAATTCCTATGAGAGGATGACCAAAGATAGGTGCAGTAGGAGAGCAGATCACCAGTAGATCTTGCCTGGCGAAAGCCATACTGGTGATCTGACAAAAGAGAAAGGCGTTCAAGGTGACGGAGAAAATGAGAGTTTTAGATATTTTCGAAAATCTTAAGAGTGACGAAGTTAGGGCAATGGTGCGATAGTTAGAGGGTATTGGAAAGGTCACCCTTCTTCGGGATGGGCTGACCGAGGCATGCTTCCAAGAAGGAAAAGTTTGGGTTTTGAGGCAGAGGCAAAAGAGGCGAGCAAGCACAGGGGCCAGAGCTTCAGCACACTCCCTCAGAACACGAGGGGGTATTCCGTCCGGTCCATGCGCCTTACTCACATCCAATCTGGATAATACACCAGCAACCCTACGAGTGGAGATTATAGGAAAGTGCATAGGTTCAGTAGGAGGAGCAGGAGTAGGAGGGGTAGAGTTGGAATCATCTAAGGTGGAGTTAGAGGATAATTGGGTGTTAAAGAGATTGGCTTTATCAGCGGTGGAGATGGCTATAGAGTATATAGTTATCAGGTCGGAAGAAAGGAAGAGTGCAGAAGTTATTACTGATATTTTTGGTTAAGGACCAGAAGGATTTACTAGAAGAAGAGTTGGTCAGGTTAGCTGCCTTTCCTTTGTTTTGTTTTTTTAAATTCCGCTTAGCACTACGAAGAATAGCCTTACAATGATTCCTAGAAGTAATGAAAGAGGAGTGGGTAACAGAAGATGGAGATAGTTTCATAGCTTGATACGTCCTATCTCTTTCCCTGCATACAAGAAAACAGGAGCCATTAAACCATGAATGTAAAGTGAAAGTTTAGGTAGAAGATGAGATAAATGCACTCATGCCACCCTGTATAACCCCAGCAATGCTGTCAACACATACCGAGGCGTCCCGAGTGGAAAAGCAACATTCATCCTTTGGAAAGTCGGAGAAGAATTCTTGCAAGGAATGCCAGTTTGCCCTCTGATAGTGCCATAGTTGGCATTTAGAGAGGGGTGGGGGAAGTGGTCATGCCCACTTTGATTTAATAGAAATAAGATTGTGATCAGAAAACCCCAAGGGGGTGTGGTGGGATGTAATCCTAGACAAGGTTCTTCAAACTCCAGAGCACGAGCAGTAGATATATTCCATAAGTACAAGACTTGGCAGGATAACCAACCGGTACAAAACAGGAGCCAGCACAAGGAACTCCTCGTCGTAACCAGGCCTGGGCCGATTTGAGAGAATTTAGCTAGCTAGGCAGGGAGAGTTGCTAGACATTACAAGGACAATAAATGAGATCTTCTAGTTACTTGGCAAGCGCGGTACAGACATAGTACATCGGGACATAGTAAGTAGACATAGGCATTAGACATAAGCATAGATATCAGACATGCTATAATAATATATAGTAATACAGACATGTGAATAAATGGTACAATGAATGGTAACAGAGTCTTGCCGTCAGGCGTGTTCACATATCTTGGTATTTTCATATCTATACATCTCCCCCCCCCTCTTTACGCTCGTAGTGCAATCTCGAGCGGCTACGGACTCTTTTTCCATGAGTCGGGGGGAGCGGCGAGGGACAATGGGAGGATCAACTGACGACCTTCGTTCCTGGTCTGGGCAAGGGGGCACAGGGGACGGGGAGGAAGGTTCGTCACTAGAGGATGGCACTGGGCGGAGATGGTGTCTGTTTCGCCACCACACACGGCCACTGGGGAGGCGGACTTGGTACGAACGGGACTCGCCACGGCCCATGACGACCCCGACCTTGTCCCAGCGGTGTGACGTCGGGTCCTGGATTCGTACTTGCTGGCCGACAGTCAACCTGGGAAGGGGACGGGCGTGGGCGTCATAGTGGCTTGTCACTTGGGCCATCCGGGCAGCCTCACGGCGGTCACACTCGTCCGCCTTGATCTGCCATTCATCTAAGAAGGACTGGGGGTGGGCAGGCACACAAGTACGAAGGGGGCGGCCATATAACACCTGGGCAGGAGAGCGTCCGGCAGGGGTAGGGGTGTTACGGAGTTCCAGTAGGCCCCTGTCGAACTCCTCGCAGTCCAGGTTCCCCGTCGGTGCTGTCTTGAAGATGAGGTATTTTGCGGACTTTACCGCTGCCTCGGCGTGGCCATTCGCCTGCGGGTAATGAGGTGAGGTGACGATGTGGTGGACGCCCCAGCGTTCGGCGAAGCTCTTGAACTCGTGGCTATTGAACGGGGGCCCACCGTCGGTTCGGAGGCGGAGAGGCACTCCGACTTCCCGGAAGAAGCAACAGAACATCCGGATGACCCTGGAAGAGGTGGTGTCCCGATCACAGGGAACCACCACGGGCCATCCAGCGAGCCTGTCGGCGACCACCAGGAAAGACTTTCCGGCCACATGAAAGAAGTCGGCGGACACGGACTCAAAGGGCCGCTTCGGGAGGTCATTGCACAGGTACGGCTCTTGTTGCTGGCTGGGCTGGAGTTGCTGGCAAGGCTCACAGGCCTCCACCGTGCTCTTAATATCGGCGTCAATACCAGGCCAGAAGACGGTCTGACGGGCTCTGCGCCTGGTGGCTTCAACGCCGCGGTGGCTGTCATGGAGGCGGGATAAGGTGCGCCGGCGGAGGGCAGCGGGAACGACGATCCTGGGGCCGTACAACACCAGCTCTCCGTCCGCATAGAGGCTATCCCTTAGCTTCCAGAAGGGGAGGGCGGAGGCGTGAATGTCGTAGCGGTTGGTGGGGAATCCAGCGGAGACGTAGTCGAGGAGTTGGACGTATGCCGGGTCTTGAGCGGCGGCGATGCGAAGCTCCTGGAGAGTCCTGTCGTCTTCGATGGAGGGCGTCGTCGTCGTCTTGTCAGCAAGAGAAGTGGCTGTGTGTGTCACTAAAGACCGAACGTGAGCCGCGGCCGTGGTACAGTCGACTTCATCTTCAGGTGTGGGGCGACTAACAGGGGCTCGGGAGAGGGCGTCTGGTATGCACAGAAGCTTACCGGCGCGCCACACAGCTGTAAAGACGTAGGGGGCGGTCTTCTCTTTGAGACGTTGGAGGCGAGGATTTTCGATGGCGTCCAACATGTAGTGATTGAGGATGGGTATGAGCAGGCGATGGTCCGTCATGAGGGTGAAATGCCCAAGGCCGAACAGGTAAAGGCGGCACTTGGCCATAGCCCAGGCGACTGCCAGCATCTCTAGTTCGATGGTGGCGTATCTGGTCTCCGTGTCGGTCAAAAACCTGGAGCCACACTGAACTAAGCGCAGTCTACCCTGGCCGTGATCTTGAAGGAGGGCATATCCGAGGCCGTATAGACGGGAGGCGTCGGTCTGGAGGACCACTGGTAAGGACGGGTCGAAGGGTGCCAAGACTGGTGGTGACAGCAACGCCTTCTTAACATTCCTGAACGCTAGGTCGTGGTCAGGAGTCCAGAGGAAAGAGCGCTTGGGGCTCATGAGGGGGCGTAGAGGTTGGGCTGATGTGGCGATTTCAGGGGAGAAGTCGGCCAGCTGATTTACCAGGCCCATAAACGAGCGAAGGTCGGTCAGGTTCGCTGGAGTAGGGAAGTCCCTGATGGCCTTGACCTTCTCCTCATCAGCTGAGATCCCCTCTGGCGAGATGTTGTAGCCGCAGTAGTTAACTTGGGAGGCGGCGACCACAAATTTATCTTTGTTCAGGGTGATACCATGGGCACGACATCTTGTGAGCATCAGATGAACTCGGTTCAAGTGGGCCGGGAGATCATCGTCGAAGAGCAGGATGTCATCTACGACCTTCACGCAGTTGGTGACACCCTGCAGAGCCATATCCCCACGGAGGCAGTACGCATCCCCCGTTGCTGCGAAGCCCATGGGTCCGCGGCAGTGTTGGAAGCGGCCGTGGGGCGTGATGAATGTAGTGAGGTGGCGATCTTCTTCCGCCAGGTCGACTTGCCAGTACCCATGTAGTGCATCCGCCGTGGTAAAGAACTTTGCAGACGGGGTGACGCTGCGGACTGCTTGAATGGGCGTAGGCGATGGATGGGCGGGACGGGAGACCTGCGAGTTGAGATGGGTGAGGTCCACTGTGATGCGAACACCTACAGGCTTGGGTGCCAAGACCATAGGGTGGCACCACTCGGAGGGCTCCTCACCGGCGTGTCTGATGATCCCCTGCTGCACCAGAGAATCCCCTTGTTCCGTAAGGCAAAGGGGATAGGTCTGGGTGTGTGGGTGGCGAAAAGCGTCGCGCCAGGCTTGAGGTGGATTCTCATCGGGGGGCCTGTCATCTTCTTGAGCGGTGTCTTCTGGAGGTCGGACTTGGAGACAAGGACGTCGCTGAACTGACGAAGAAAAAACTCCCGGGCGGCAGCAGGTGTGGTCATGGCTGAAACAGGTATCTCTGCACACCTGTTGAGGTGTGTCACGGCGAGGATGGGCTTTGGGAACTCTGATGAGACGATGGCCAAGTCCTGACAATGGCCACATGACAAGAGAGGGTTTTGGATGCCCTCATGGACGTGGACTGTGGCAAGGCAAGACTTGGGACCGAGCTGTAATGTTGCCTTGAAGCAACCCAAAGCTGGAGACATCGGGGACCCGTCCGCTGTGAGCACGTTCTTTCATGGCTGTGGGTGACAGGTTACTCCTGGGAATGTTGAGGGCGTCCAGGTGTGTTGGTCCAATCACCGTGATGTCTGCGCCCGTGTCAGGTATCATCAGGAGGTTGGAAGAGTTGGCACCGTAGGACAGACGAACATTGACAGGCTTGGGGGACCTGTCACTCGAGGCGTCATCCACGCGTCGGCATCCTTTGTTGTTCTTGGGAGACGGTGGTGTGGACGTTCTGTCGGGCTGTGAAGAGACGTTTTGACCTGGAGATGGAGGCTTCTTGATGGACCTACAACACTTGGCGAAGTGTCCTTGCTTGTTGCAAACGTTGCATGAGACCTTGTTGGCAGGACATCGAGTTGTGCGGGGCCAATGGCCTTGAAACCCGCAGTTTCGACATTTACTATCAGCCGCAGGGCACTTTCCTGGGCCGTGCTGGCGCTGACAGTTTCTGCAGGATTCGGGAGAGGAAACTGGTGACTGTGACGGGGGCTGTGGAGAGGACACCGTCTGCATCTGGCGTTGATTCCTCTTGTAGGTGGAGACGGCGTGAACTTGAGACGGCGATGAGTGTATAGCTGAGGCAGCCTCTCTTGTGGCCTCATACGACCTGCAACAGGTGACGAAGTCGGTGAGGGAAGAGGCGGCGTCGAGGGTGAGGAGTTTCTGAAGCAGGTCCTCGTCACGTACACCCATCAGCAAGATCATCTTGAGCTGGATCTCAGCACAGGTTACAGGATCGCCTGTACATAGGTCCACCTCGGCTGTTAGGTCCTTAAGTCGTGCGTAGAAGTCTGAGAATGATTCCCCAGAAGCTTGTTTGCAGGATAGCAGTTCCCTACGACGCAAAGCTTCATTGCGGAGGCCTTGGAAATTACTCTGCAAGGCGTTTAAAACCTCTGTCACTGACATGGGGGAGTCAGGGGGAATGGCTAGCGTGTGCTCTAGGAGGCGTTGAACATCGAGGGAAATGCAGGATCTTAATTGGATGAGTTGTTTATGAGGGGGCATTCGGTTGAGGTCAGACATAACAGCAAAGTCTTCGAAACGACGTCGCCATTGACGGTATACTTGATATGTTGCATCAGATTGAAGAGGTGGGGGGCTGGAAACTGAAGACTTGCTGTGCAGGGGTGTACTCGAGACGGCAGGTAATGGAGGAGGCACGGAGAGGTCGACGAGAGTTGAGACTGGAGCAGGTGGTTGAGAAGGCACTGAGGCATATCCAAGAGGGATAGGTGACGTGTGAGGAGGCGTTGCCTGAAGGGTAGATGAAAAGGCTGAAGCTGGCGAATTGGTTGTGGCAGCTGGTGAAGTCGTCCTCGTTACCAGTAATTCCAATAGTTCCAGGAATTTGCGGTTATCAGCTTGGTGTTGTTGTTGGAGTTGAAGACGGTAAGCTGATTCCTCTGACTGTCTTGACAATTCCTCTTGACGTCGTTTTTCCTCCTCTAATTGACGTCTTTGGACTTCCTTCTCTTGGGAAACTTGTAGAAAGTGAATTAACTGACGTATATCCTGGCTCCCATCCTTTGAATTTGGCGCGCCCGGCGTGTGAGGCGTGAGGTGGGGTGGGAGGGTCTGTGAGGCTTCGTCTTCCTCATAATCCTCATTTGAATTCCCCAGCAAATCGTCGTAGTCAGACATCTCGTGTTTGGTATGGTTGCGATGGGAAAGACAAGGAGAATAAGGTGAAGTGCTATGTTTTCATCAATGTACTTGCCTAAGTGCAGGAACTGGCAGGCAAGTAAAAGAGTTTTGACTGTAATATTTGTGAAGTTGAGTGGAGGAGGCTGGCGGCGATGATACTGGACTCTGTATTCCTCCGCGCGCCCGGGCGAGACGGCGGTAATGACTCAGTCGGTAATGACTCAGTCGAGGAGAGCAGTGGCTTGCTGGCCGGCGTAGACGGAGGATGTATGCCTGAAATGCTCTCTTGAAAACTGGGCTAAAAGGGTTTCTGCTACCTGTAGGGCCCCAGAAACATAGCAAAACAGACATGAAAGGCACTGCACTTCACAAGGTCACAAAGCACTTTAAATCCAGGGGCACTGTAGAATACATCTTCTGGGCGGGAAACAGACGAGGCCGGCTCTTGAAACTTGTCAACTGTCGTGTTGGAGCTACTCAAACTGCGCCATGTGGTGGGATGTAATCCTAGACAAGGTTCTTCAAACTCCAGAGCACGAGCAGTAAATATATTCCATAAGTACAAGACTTGGCAGGATAACCAACCGGTACAAAACAGGAGCAAGCACAAGGAACTCCTCGTCGCAACCAGGCCTGGGCCGATCTGAGAGAATTTAGCTAGCTAGGCAGGGAGAGTTGCTAGACATTACTAGGACAATAAATGAGATCTTCTAGTTACTTGACAAGCGCGGTACAGACATAGTACATCGGGACATAGTAAGTAGACATAGGCATTAGACATAAGCATAGATATCAGACATGCTATAATAATATATAGTAATACAGACATGTGAATAAATGGTACAATGAATGGTAACAGAGTCTTGCCGTCAGGCGTGTTCACATATCTTGGTATTTACATATCTATACAGGGGGCAGAAATTGGGTGTGAATAGTGTGAGGGGTTAGAGGTAAAACAAAGATCAAGAATGTTAGTAAGTTGATCGTGTCGATCTGGAACGCGTGTAGGGTGTTTGATTATTTTTTCCAGATCATTAAGTAAGGAAAAAGAGAGAGCCTCAGCTCCACCTGGGTCATCCCTTGCAGAGCCAAGCCACTCTCTGTGATGTACATTGAAATTCCCTAGGTAGAGGATCTCGGTGTTGGGGTATGTGGGTTGCAACGACTCATGGCAAGAAGTGAGATAGTCAAAGAGTTCCAAATCGTTGGTAGAGTTGGGAGAACAGTATAGGAAACAAAGAAAGATAATCATAGTTGGTAGAGATATTTTGAGCTAGATGACATCATAAAGAGAAGATTTAAAATCCGTGAGTCGAGCTATAAGTGTACGTGTGTTGCAGTAGGCGCATACACCTCCCTTAGAACGAAAGGAGGTATAAAGGTTGTAGTTGAAGACTTGAAAAGGTTTGGGTAAAGCTGCTTTGGTCAGTTGAAGTTCAGATAGTAGTAAGAGGTCGGGGGAAGAGGTTAATAGATGGTGCTCCACAGAAGGAAAATTGGATCTCAGACCACGAATGTTGGAAAAATGAAGTGTGAAAAAAGCCCATCCTCCAGCAACCGCGGTGACGTCAGTTGAGGCCCCAGTAGTTTGATGATGATCAGGTCGGCACTGGGATCCACAACCTTCCCGACCAGTGGGACCCATCCGAGAAGGCCCCGCTTCAATATTACTGTCTACTGACATCCAAGGAGAATAAAAGAATAGATAGAATAGAACAGATCAAGAGTGAGAAAGGTTATATATGTTGTGTTGTCAGTAGTAAGCGAGACAATTGAGACCCTGCAATTGTGTGTAAATGTGGCGGAACGACAGATCAGCAACCTGGAACTTGGTCACAATTTACTTGATGCCATATGGCAGCAGGGTCTACCATTAGACAACACATTATGCTTCCAATATCTTCCCAGGCGGTAGTACCTCCCTGTTTGGTCACCTCTTCCGCCTAATACTGCCGCTGGGGTCTTCCTGAGCTCTGTAAGCATGTCTACCTGATGCGGGGCTCCACTGCAGATTTTTCGTTTGGGGTTTTTCCCGTAGCCTTATACCTACCAAGATTAATCCGCAAGGCAGCGTGGCAGTGCTTAGTAAGCGCCAGTGCGTTTCCAAAAGCCAGTGAGCCTGTGAGCCATCCCTCTGGAGCCCACTGCTGCTCAGAGATCCCCTGCTGGTCTAGCCTGGGCCCACGGGGCACCCAGTTACCGTGTGTTGCCACGAGGAGGCACAGCAAGAGTCATGATGGTGAAGAGGATGTGTACTGGCAGGGGAAAACTTACGCAAGGCTGCTTCCCAGTTCACCTCGAGGGCTAGCCAGCTGCGGTAGCCTAAAGCGAAATGAAGCAAACAGTGCCTGCACCTTAACGCCAACATAATGCTGCCACACTAGACGCATTACACACACACACACACACACACACACACACACACACACACACACACACACACACACACACTCCTTTAAAAGAACCTAATTATCTTTCTCTTTCAGTTTTTCATCTGAGAGAGAAAGAGAGACAGGAGGTTTTTGATGCTACATCCTGAGTTCCCTTATTAATAATTACTTATTTAGCGCTTATTTGTCTTACTTATCCTCGTCATGTCTTTAAGTAAAGCCTTTTGGAGTGGTGGAGAGTCGGAGGGGAGGTGTCTGGGAGGTGAGAGGAGGAAAAGAGAGTGGGAGGAGAGAGGGAAGAGTGAGAGGAGGAAAAGAGAGTGGGAGGAGAGAGGGGAAAGAGTGAGAGGAGGGCGGGAGGGAGAATGGGGGAGAGGTTATTGGGAAATGGAAGGAAGAATGAAAGAAAGGTCAGGTATGAACAGGAAAAAAGAGAGAGAGAGAGAGAGAGTTAAGGGGAGGTTAGGAGGAGAGGAAATATGGAGAGGTGGTAGGAGGAAGAGTGCGGAGAGAAAGCGTTTAGACAGATGGAGGGAAGGAAGCTGAAGAGAAGGAGGAAGCTGGTGATGGAGTGAAGACAGAGAGGGAAAGGGGGAAGGAGGGAGGGCGTGGAGGGTGAGAGTGTGACTATACATATGTTGGTGATCTATAAAGGTTTGTACTGATCAATATTTCTGGTGGAGGGAGGGGGAGGGAGGAGGAGGGAGGAGGGAGGAGGAATATCACGCCGGCCCAGATTAATAGTTCTCTCCTCTTTCTTCCTCTGTTTCATTATCATAACCTAATACCTATTCTCTTTCTTCTCCCTCCTTTCTCACCCACTTGTTTCCATTCCTTGTTATTACTATTTCTTCCTCTCTCCATCATCCCCCCTCCCTCTGTCCTGTTTATTCCACTTTCCTTTCCCCTACAACCCACCCCCACCTCACACCCTTCCTCCAACCCTCCAACCCACCTACCACCCACTTACCTCTCTCCTCCGCTCTCTCACCTCATCTTCCTGTCCCTAACCCACCCACAGTGTACTCTACCCAACCCACCTACAGTGTACTACCCAACCCACCTACAGTGTACTTCTACCCAACCCACCTACAGTGTACTCTACCCAACCCACCTACAGTGTACTCTCCAACCCACCTACAGTGTACCACCCAACCCACCTACAGTGTACTCTACCCAACCCACCTACAGTGTACTCTACCCAACCCACCTACAGTGTACCCACCCACCTACAGTGTACTTCCCACCCACCCACAGTGTACTCTACCCAACCCACCTACAGGTACTCTACCCAACCCACTACAGTACTCACCCAACCCACCTACAGTGTACTCTACCCAACCCACCTACAGTATACTCTCCCCAACCCACCTACAGTGTACTCTACCCAACCCTACAGTGTACTCTCAACCCACCTACAGTGTATCACTCTACAGTGTACTCTACCCAACAGTACCTACCCAACCCACCAAACCTCCTCTCTTCATTCTACATCTGCCCGCCCCCCACCTTCCCTTAACCTCTCTGATCTCACCTTCCTCCTTCTAACCTACGTACCCCCCCTCCTCCCTCCACACTGCTCCCCACTCTTGGTACAGTCAGATAAAGGAACATAATAGTATCGTACAAACCATTTACATATTTAATGGGCTACGGTTGTTTTATCTGAGTCAGGTATTACCCCGAACAATTAACGGAATTAACGAGAACAATCATGCGTTCCCTCCAGGTGATAATTTGAGTAACGAAAGAGGAAATAAAGGAGTTTATCGTTATTACAATACGTTACTAGCTGAATAGTGTGTGTGTGTGTGTGTGTGTGTGTGTGTGTGTGTGTGTGTGTGTGTGTGTGTGTGTGTGTGTGTGTGTGTGCTCTCTCGTCTGATGTTAATAGTGTGTTAGGGTCTGCTGGTGATGGTGGGACCACCACCTTCTTCTTCTTCTTCTTCTTCTTCTTCTTCTTCTTCTTCTTCTTCTTCAAAAGCACTGAGCCAGTGTTAGTTCAATACAAACTGGAAAAAACAAACACAGTTTAGTTTTTCGGCTGAATATGACAGACTTAACCATCTCTTAGGGGAGGATGGGGGAAGGGAGAGGGTAGGAAGCCAGACTTACTAGTACGTGGAACCGGACCAAGTTTTTCTTTATCGAATGTGTTAGGTCAGTTTAGGATAGGTTAGGTTAGGTCCCGGGTGTTGGAGCAGAAATTAGTCATAAGCTGATCAATATTTTTTGCAGAAAAAATACATAAAAGTAAACAGGTAACTTTGCCCGTACACAAGAATCAACAAAGGTTAATTAACGTTTAAGGAAAAATGTTCATTTTGTTAGAACTTCATATAAACTTAATGTAGACTAATGACTTAGCTGTCGTGGTTGAGTGGATACAGCACTTGCCTCATGACCTAAAGGTCGCTAGTTCCCCTCCATGGTAAACCTAGTTCACCCAGATGTAATTGTGGACCTAACTTTACAGCTGAGGATTTGAAGGTGGTTGAGTGCAGTGCCGGCCACAGTGTCTCATTGTGGACCAGTAGAAACGTTTAATTTGCATTCGGCTTCATCCACGCTGCTCCTAACGAGATTCAGTTTCACCTGAACAAATTTAATTAAAAGAGCAGGAACCGAAGCTAGACTTATCTCAAAACTGGAAGGAAAACAAGGCAGGCGTACCAATTTATGCAAAAATATACAAAACCAGTGTAAGCTTAAAAACCTATGCAAAAACAAATCTAAAAACAAGGTAGGCATACCAACCTGCTAAAATAAACAACCCAGGCTTACCAACTACATAATAGGAGAACGTTACAATAAAATGACGATAAAAAGATAAAGAAACCCGGGATTTATTTGATTTACAAAGAAAATATAAAGATGGCTGTAAGTAAGAAGTTACATAAGGAGTGTGTGTGTGTGTGTGTGTGTGTGTGTGTGTGTGTGTGTAATAATAATAATAATAATAATAATAATAATAATAATAATAATAATAATAATAATAATTAACGGTTTATTGAAAGAGCATGGCAGCTGGAAGGATGAAAATTTACAGTTACATAATTGGGGAATGGGTCACTTGATTGACAAATAATATACAAGTAACAAAAGTGATACAATATGATATATAATAACAATGCAAAAAGGTAAGATTGGTTGGGAGTGAACACACTGGTTGATTACGAATTGTTGATAATTTTTACAATGGTTGGGACTGGGCTGTTCTTATGGCGATCAGTACGTGCTCGTATGGGCTGGATACTGTTGTTTTGTCGAATAGCAATTAGCGGACGAGGAATCTCGAGTGGAAGTAGGAGCCGGTGTCGAGGGTGGTGCAGAAGTTTCTCACCAAATATGCAGATGAGGTCGCGGTGATGCTTAAATTGAGCAGAGAAGGTCAGTGTGCCGAGCGCTTCTTGATATAAGGAGTAGGAGAGGGAGAGAATAATCTTGCATGCCCTCTTCTGCACTTTTTCTAGGTGTTTCCGTTGTGTGGCATTTAGGGAGGAAGACTAGGCAGGGAAGGCATAGGTGAGATTGGGAAGTATGAATGTTGAGTAAACACTGGGGAGCTCGGGGCGCAGGAACTCTGAGAAACTAAGTCAGCGGAGGAGGTGGAGACGAAAACTGGAGGATTTGACAATTGTACTGACGTGTGTTTTCCAATTTAGTTTGTTATCTATAGTGACGCCGAAGAGCATAGTGGAGTCCACAACCTGGAGTGTGTTGGGGTCCAAAGTAATGGAGGAGGGAGGTGGGACAAGGTCAGAGGAGAGGTTGATGTGCATAACCATGGTTGTTGGTGGCCCAATTCTGGAGAGCGATGTACTCGGGAGCCGAGTTGTTCACACTGATACCAATGGTGGAGTTGTCAACATATTTCCAGCGAGCAGAGGTTTCTCGCAGGGCCTCGTTGATAAGCATGAGGAAGCAGAGCGGTCCCATCTTGGTGCACTTGGGAGACGCCACAGATGAGTGACTGAAAAATGGAGACAGCCCCTCGGAAGCGTACGGCTTGGCGTCGGTCACCAAGGAAATCTGTAAGCCATGGTATAAGACTTCCCCGGAACTCGAGGTCGATAGCTTTGTTGGTGATAAAATTGTGGTCGATTAGGTCATTGCTTTGGTAAAGTCGAAGAAGGTGACAGCCACAAACGTCTTTCGTTTTTCAATATAGCGGTATGTAGTCGAGAAAGCTGACAAGACAGTGAGTGGTGGAGGAATTTTTCATATTGCCAAATTGCTGAGGATCTATGATGCCTGCAATATCACCATAAGCCCAGTCAAACACGAAACTTTCACTGATTAACCTGGGTATTGGGGTGATGGCAATGGGTCGTAGCTCATTTAAGGATTGTGGGTTGGTTGACTTGGGCACTGGTGACGCATAAGAGGTCTACCAGTCAGATGGGCATCTATCTTGGCTGAGGGAAGCATTGATTATGGAGCAGAGGAGTTTAGCTAGTTCCGGGGAGAACTCCTTGTAGAATTTCGTTGATAAGTCAATTGGGTGATGGAGCGCTGTAAATTCAGTTTGTCCAGACGTTTTTGCTACTTCAAATTCTTCCAATAAGCCAGTGGGAAAGGGGGCTGATAGGTAAGCAGGGAAACTGGTTGTGTCAAGCCGGGGGAGCGTCTGGCATATAGTTGCGAATGGTTGTTTGATTGCTCAGCTGCGTCACTATTAGTGAGATGGCTAAGGAAGGGGAGGGGTTGTGTCTTATTGTCTAGTTGATCTGCTTCAGGTGTTGCAGCTTGGTTGGGTAGTGAGACTTCTATTCAGTGCGCATTTCACGGATGACTTTGTTACGAAGGGACCTGTAGCGGATGTGGTCATTGAGATAAAAGGCTCTGTCTCTCTGCTACGTAAATCTTTTGATTCGAGGCGTGATACAGGGTAAGTCAGCTGGGTGTGACCTGACGGACTTCTCGGGGAAGAAGTGGTGGTGAGTTTCTGAGGTGGTGTTGATGTAATTTATCCATTTGGTGTCCACTTCATCCACAATGATTACTTCAATCCAGTGATGATGAACTATCCACTGCCTGAAGAATCGCACTGCAGAGTCAGTAATCGGCCTGTAGGTCTTGATGTAGGGTCTCTGCACTTGGCTGGTAGTGGGAGCTGGAGACCAGACACTGATAGGTGTGTGTTGCACCCAATGGGAGGCATTGGTTGAGGTGGTTGGTACTGGTTCGCCAAGTCAGTTAAGATAAGGTCAAGGGTATTTTGACCATGTGTAGGGAAGTTCACAGATTGTGATAGTAGCAGCTGATTCTCGATACCAGTGGTGTCAATTTCGTTATAATCCCCGCATAATACTAGCTTGGCACATAGGTACCTAACTCTGAGATGGTCTGAGGTGGTATTAAGGTGATTGATAAGAATGTCTCTGGTGGGTGAGCGAGGTTGGTTGACATCTGTTGATATTTGTAGGTTATGTATCTATGCTACTGTGCCGAGTAGCATTTATATATGTAATTACGTGGCAACACTGCACGTGTTATGTGGCAACATTGCCCCGAGGCTGCCATATAGCAAGGCAGTCTCAGTCTGACTCTATGGGCCGTGCATGGCACACGCTAGTCACTACTTGTATTTCTCCTATCCGTTAATAAATGGACTTCAGTGTTACCCGGTGTTTCCCTACCCATCACTGCCTTCTTCAGGGAACACTTGGAACCTTCATGGTGCAGTGAGTAGGATCTGTGGACTTACAAGTGTGTGAACAATGGACAATTAGCCGGCGATGTGCGTGCCGACTCTGTTGTGTTGTGTTGCATAGTGTTTTGCTGCGACGTGCAGTGTTGCGCCGTCACAGTGCGTTTTAATGACGGTGGCAGTGTTAGAGTCAGTGTATTAGTGTGTCTAGAGCTGAGAGTTGAGCATTGCTTTTTTGTGGTACCCACGGAGCACGCAGGCGTACACCCTTCTCGTGTGACATCCGGGGAGACACTAATGTTCTCGCCTCCGCAGCGACTCCAGCCACCTAGGCCACCACGATCTGCTCTCTCAGACACACACACACACACACACACGCACACACGCACGCACTCACGGACAGAACAGTGGACTCTATGCGTTATTTCTGTGCTGTTTACGTCATATATATGTGTTGTTCGAGCTGATGAGGCGCCACTTTATATACTAAACAGTGCAGTTCAAGCATACTAAGATGGGTGGTAAGAAGGGACAACGTCAAGATGGGATACACGACTCCCCACCACCTTCCCCTCCACCAGACGCAGACTCTCATCCTCCACCTCCAGCTACGGACATTGCCACAATTCTGAGGTGGATGGACGACAGGGACGGGAGACTCAGAGAGATGGAACTTCAGAGGGAGGAGATACGAAGAGAGGAGGAAAAGGCACGCTTTGATGCAATATTGGCGACCCTGGCACTAACCCACCCTCCCTCACTCGCAGGTATCGCGCACCAAGGCGCCAGTACCCTCCCTCCTCCACCACACGAGCGTCCTCCAGGCACTCTTGCTACTCCAACAGCTCCCAAGGCATCTGTTCAACCCCCACCCGCCCTCTCACCAGACGTCACGTTTTAGCTTTTTCGTGAGTGGAGGCGGCGGTGGACAGATTACTCCATGATGGTGGACCTTGACAGCATGCCTCCAAACAAACAGCTCATCCAACTGCGGATATGTTTGTCGCTGGAGACCCAGAGAGTTTTGGAGCACACGTTGCAAGTGCCTCCCGATTCTACGTCTTCAGTGACGGATGTGCTCGACCTTTTACAGGAGCACGTTAAAGGTCGGAATAATGAGGCTTTGCGTCGCCGAGCCTTCACAAGCTGCAAGCAGGCGGAGAATGAATCCTTTGACGACTTTTTTGTACGTTTGAAGAGTTTGTCGGAGGAGATCGACGTCTGCAAGGCGCACAGCCTGGAATGTGAGGAAGCCTGGATCAAGCAAGGGATCTTGACAGGTGTCAGGCAAGAAGAGTTGGTGCAGCGACTCATCCCCTTGGATGCTTCCTCCACACTCCAGGTGGTAGTGACTGAATGTCGGTCATATTAGGCCACCAAGTCCGCCACCTCTGCCTTACGGGCCCCACCTGCTGTGAGAGCTATCTCACAGTACAAGAAGGGTAAGAAGGCGGCCAACAATGTGAAGGCTGCCACACGTTCTTCTGCGCCTCCGCCTAGTGCTTCCTGTGGCAGCTGTGGAAAGCAGCATGGCCCCAAGACATGCCTGGCCGCCGACGCACTGTGTCGTGGATGTGACCGTAAGGGCCACTGGTCTAACACAGACAGGTGCCCTGCACGAGGCCACAAGTGTCAGGCCTGCGGTCGTTATGGACACTACGACAAGTGCTGCCGCCAACCCAAGCCCAAAAGCCTGAGACGAGGAGGAAAGCAGCGCACTTCCCTCGGGGTGGTTCGCACGCAGCCCCCTTCAGATGGCCCACGCAGCCCCAAGCAGCAGCTGAGTCACATTAGGTGGGTGGAATCAACCACACGCCCCAGGGTTACCCCTTCCCCTACCATCCGCGTCGCCGTCACACATGGTGATGTGTCGGGTCACATCGAGGTGATACCGGACACTGGCGCTGATACTACGGTGATAGGCCTGAAGCACCTCCAGAAACTGGGCCTCACCAAACGCGACCTGGGACCACCGCCACAGCTGCTGTACTACAATGCAGACGGTTCCCAGACGCCGGACGCTGTGGGCTCCTTTCAAGCGGAGATCACCTACGGCGACAGGTCGTGTCACGAATGGATGGACATGCAGCCTACTCTCGCTACACCCTTGTTGTCGTGGGAGCACTGCAAGGAGTTAGGCGTGGTGCCCAGAGACTTTCCCGAGCAGATCCCAGCCGCTCGGTACACCACCAGCAGGGTGCGTGAGTCAACGAGCGACGTGCCTGGCACTGCCGCACAGAGCTGCCCAGAACCCGCGTCCACTCCCGCCCAGCCTCCACCCAAGTCACGGCTGGTTCAACAGCAGGAGCCCCTCTTGTGCGACAACGAACCCACCAGGCCCTTCGAGTCCATGTCGGCTGATTTCTTCAGCACAGCTGGGAAATATTTCCTAGTTGTTGCCGCCCGACTCTCTGGCTGGCCTGTGGTGGTAATCTGTGACTCGGACACGACGTCCGCGGCCACCATTCGCCACTTCCGGCACCTCTTTCGTGACCTGGGCGTCCCCGTACATCTGCGGACGGACGGTGGGCCACAGTTCACCAGCCGGGACTTCACAGGATTCTTGGAGCGTTGGGGAGTCCGCCACATCGTGTCAACACCCCACTACCCACAGTCAAACGGCCACACTGAGGCTGCGGTCAAGACAGTCAAGCACCTCATACTCAAGGTGGCCCCTTCAGGCAACATAGACTGTGAGGCGTTTGACAAAGGACTCCTGGAGTTACGTAATGCTCCCACCCACACAGGACGCTCCCCTGCCCAGATCCTGTATAGTCACCCTCTCCGCTCTTGCGTTCCTGCACACGCAAAGGCCTTCGCGAAGGAGTGGCAGACCAGAGCCGAGAGCTGCGACCGCCGCGCCGCTACACGTGGCCAGGACGCCAAGGCTCAGTATGACGACCGTGCCCGCCCTCTTCAGCCGCTGGAGATTGGTGCCCTTGTCCGCGTCCAGGACCCGACGACGACACGTTGGGACAAGGTGGGCTTAGTGATGGGCGTCGACCGGTCGAGGGACTACAAGGTCAGGATGCCGAGCGGCCGTGTCTGGTGGAGGAACCGCCGCTTCCTACGGCCAGTCCCACCCCCTGCTGCTGGCCCTCTGACCGAGGACGAGTCTCCTACACCTCACGAGGATCCGCCCCACAGTGCACCTCGACGCTCGGAGCGACTTAGGACTAAGAAGTCCGCTCAAGACAAAGACTATGAGCGTGAGGGGGGAGGGAGATGTAGGTTATGTATCTATGCTACTGTGCCGAGTAGCATTTATATATGTAATTACGTGGCAACACTGCACGTGTTATGTGGCAACATTGCCCCGAGGCTGCCATATGGCAAGGCAGTCTCAGTCTGACTCTGTGGGCCGTGCATGGCACACGCTAGTCACAACTTGTATTTCTCCTATCCGTTAATAAATGGACTTCAGTGTTACCCTGTGTTTCCCTACCCATCACTTCCTTCTTCAGGGAACACTTGGAACCTTCAATATCTGTTGTTGTGGATGGACGGAAGTATTTGTCAGCGGTTGCCTTAAACTCAGTGGCGACTCTTTGAGGGCCACCGACATAGTTTCCATGGTGTAGCACTCTGGTAGACATCTGTTAATATTTGTCTAGTCGTAACCACTGCGATAGTCCTTGTCTTTGGCCTTTGAGGGTCACCGACACAATATCCACGGTCTAGTATTACACTGCTCACTGGTGATTTGTTATTTTTGTGTTTTTCCTTGGAATACACTATTGGATTCACAGCTTGATAACTAATCATTGCCCCTGATCACTTGAATGTTTTGTTGATAAGTCCCGGTATGGTGAGGTTGGTAGGGAGTTGGGATAGAGCAGAGGGACAGGGCCAAACAGACTTAGCCTGGCAGCCAATCAGGAGCGCCTACAGGACTCGTCTTGTCTCACTGAGGGCTGACATGTGTGTGTGTGTGTGTGTGTGTGTGTTTATAATAATAATACTGATAATAATAATAATAATTGACGGTTTATTAAGATAACATGACAGCCCGAAGGCTGAAAATATACAATGAACAGAGATGATAAGTTACATATGGTGAAATGAGGGAGTGGGTCACTTGATTGACAAACGCTTTCAATACGAAAACATAAGAAATATAGAGTCAACATATAGATTAACTTTAGATCTGGTACTGTGGGAGCTGGTCTGTAGAGATTCTTGTGACCTGATGTCGGCGCCAACAAAGTCCTTCCCACTGTCTTGATGGCCGTTGTACCTGACTGCTAAGCAGCTACCTTACTACAGCTGCAGATGTATCACATGGTCCCGGTATATAAGAACATAAGAATGGAGGAAACTGCAGTGGGCCTATTGACCCATACTGGGCAGTCCCGTTTATACCCAACCCCTATTGCTCATATAAGCATCCAACCTATGTTTGAAGCTATCCAGCGTATTCGAGTTAATGATGATATTTGGTAACTTGTTCCATTCATCCACTACTCGGTTTCCAAACCAGTGTTTACCTATTTCACGCCGAAATCTAAATTTGTCTACTTTAAACCATTGTTACGAGTTCGCTCCTGGTTGGATAGTTTGAGTACCTTTGTAATGTCCCCTTTGTTTAGCCCTGACTTCCACTTATACACCTCTATCAGGTCGCCCCTCGCTCTACGTCTCTCGAGGGAGTGCAAATTAAGATGCTTTAACCTGTCTCTATACTCAAGGTTCCTAATGCCCGGGATTAGTCTTGTCATTCTCCTCTGAATTCTTTCCAATGATTCTATATCCATCCTGTAATACAGTGACCAGAACTGAACTGCGTAATCCAGGTGTGGTCTCACAAGCGCAAGTTACAGTTTTAGGATGACCTCGCTGGTCTTGTAACTAACACTCCTTTGTATGAACCCAAGTACTTTATTAGCCTTGTTACGAGCAAAAACACATTGTTTACTTGGCTTAAGGTTCCTACTTATCATTAGGCCTAAATCTCTCTCGCAGTCGGATTTCTCTATGGCATCGTTGTTCATCTGGTACCTGGTTTCCTTGTTTACATCTCCTATACTGAGTACTTTACATTTGTCCACGTTGAATTTCATCTGCCATTTTTCAGACCATTCGAAAAATTTGTTTAGATCTTCCTGTAGTTTTGCCGAGTCCTCGTCAGATTTAATAACACGTCCTATTTTAGTGTCATCAGCAAATTTACTTATGTTGCTGTCTATGCCGATATCTATGTCGTTTATGTATATAATAAATAAAAATGGTCCAAGTACTGAGCCTTGGGAACTCCACTTGTGACGTTGCTCCAATGGGACTTAGTGCCGTTAATGCTCACTCGCTGTTTCCTGTCCTGTAACCACGCCCTAATCCATGGAGAAGAGGGGGATTTGAGAGGGTCGGAAAAAAGAGGAAGTGAGGGAGAGGGATGGAAAAGAGAAGAAGGTGAAGTGGGGTGGAGAGAGAGGGGTGTGAAGCGGGGTGGAAAGGGAGGAAGGGACCCTGACTTCAATATATACACCTATCATATCGCTCCTCACTCTACGTATCTCGAGGGAGTGCAATTTAAGATGCTTTAACCTGTCTCTGTACTCAAGGTTCTTGATGTTACGAGCAAAAACACATTGTTTACTTGGCTTAAGATTCCTACTTATCATTACTCCTAAATCTCTCTCGCAGTCGGATTCCACAATGGCATCGTTGTTCATCTGGTAACTGGTTTCCCTGTTTACATCTCCTATACTAAGTACTTTACATTTGTCCACATTGAATTTCATCTGCCATTTCTCCGACCATTCGAAAAATTTGTTTAGATCTTCTTGTAGTTTTGCAGAGTCCTCCTCTGATTTAATTACACGTCCTATTTTAGTGTCATCAGCAAATTTACTTATGTTGCTGTCTATGCCGATATCTATGTCGTTTATGTATATAATAAATAATAATGGTCCAAGTATTGAGCCTTGGGGAACTCCACTAGTGACGTTGATCCAATACGATTTAGTGCCGTTTATGCTCACTCGCTGTTTCCTGTCCCGTAATCACGCCCTAATCCATATAAGGATATTACCTTTGATGCCATGCGCTTCTACCTTTCTAATTAGTCTTTCATGTGGGACTCTGTCGAAGGCTTTGCTAAAGCCCAGATATTCCACATCATAGTCGTGCCCCTCGCCCACCGATTCGAAAACTGATGAAAAGAATGTTAATAGATTAGTTAGACTTGAACGCCTGCTTGTGAAGCCATGTTGGGAATCATTGATCAACTTCTGCTTCTCCAGGTGGTTTCGAATAGAGTTTGAAATGATTGATTCTAGTAATTTGCCTACTATTGATGTTAGACTGATTGGGCGGTAGTTAGAGGACAGTGATCTATCCCCCTTCTTGAAAATCGGTATTACATTCGCTATCCTCCAGGATTCTGGTACTACACCTGATTTTAATGACATGTTAAACAACTTTGCAAAGGACATACTAAGCTCTTCCTTATATTCCTTTAATACTCTGGCAAATATCTCATCAGGACCAGGTGACTTATTAGGCTTCAGTTTGTCTATTTGCTTATTAACATCGTTACTAGTCACTACTATCTCGCTTAATTTGTTTTCTTCACTATCTCTGAATAGAGTCGGTGCCTCGGGTATCATGTTTAAATTTTCGGTGGTGAAAACTGTTGAAAAATATTTATTCAGATTATTGCTCATTTCTCCGTCGTTATCAGTTAGCTCGCCGGTATCTGACCGTATTGGTCTAATCTTTTCTCGTGTTTTAGTTTGATACATTTGGTAGAATCTTTTGGGGTTTGTCTTCGCCTCCCTTGCTATCTTCAGTTCATTATTTCTCTTTACTTTTCTTATCTCGGTCTTAACCCTACCGGCCAATACCTTATAATACTCTCGGAGGTAAATTTCGCCACGATTTATCCTTCTACCTATAGCCTTCCTTTGGCCAATGATGTTCTTTAAATAATTATTTATCCATTTAGGGTCATTGTTGTCTGATCTGAGTTTTTTGTATGGTATGTTCTGCCTTTGTGCATTAAGTAACTCGTTATTTAAATTGTCGTGGAACTCCTCAATCTCAGATCTCGTTATCAGGTCGGTGTCATCTCTCAGGTTCACGCCCAAGCGCGACACCCCCTCTCTCAGCTGCCTCTTTAAACTATCAAAGTTTGCCCTTCTGAAATCTGGGACTTTAATGGAATTTTCTTATATCTGACCTGAAAATCTAACTGGAATATAATTTCTTTGTGATCGCTGTTTGCAAGTTCGTTCCCTACCTCGACATTGCTAATGAGGTTTTCTCTATTTGACAGCACTAAATCGAGTATATTATTACCCCGGGTGGGTTCGGTTATATGTTGACTTAGGAAACAGTCCTGGATTGCTTCGAGGAAATCCTCTGATACTGAGTTACCCGTAAGGTCAGTCCAATCTATTTGGCCAAGGTTAAAATCGCATTTCATCCCAGATAAATCGCTCATTAACTCTATCAAGATTGGGAGGTCTATATATTACTCCTATGATTAATTTTTCCCTACCGTAGATTAATTCTATCCAAATTGTTTCTGTATTCCGCTCAATTTTTATTTCCTTATTTATTTCACACTTCAGATTATCCCTGACATAGATTGCTACTCCGCCTCCATTCCTGGACGGCCTATCGGTATGGAACAATTTTTAGTCCGCAATTTGGTATTCAACAGGTGACTCACGTGAGTCTAGGTTGATCCATGTTTCAGTGAATGCAATTATATCGATTTTTTCGGTACATACCAAGGCCCTAATATCATCCATTTTGTTTCTCATACTTCTACTGTTCGCGTAGTAGATATTTAGGTTAGTCGTGTTCTGAGTCCTCCCTTTACCGCGTTTAGGTCTTAACTCGCTGTCTAATTTAGCTTTGTCATCATTCCTAACACTATTTCCCTGTAACCTTTTACTTTGTTTACCTGCTCCCACTGCAGTCTCCTCCACCCTCCTCCTCCAGCTCACACAGGGTGTTGGAGATGGTTCTTGTTCCTCATATGATGTAGTTAGGAATTAATAGTTCCTCACCTGGGTAGAGTAGGGAGTCCTCATTTCTCTCCTGGTGTAGTTTGGAATGTTTTATGGCTTTCTCATCCAGTGTTGGGGGTGGGGAGTGTATCGCGGGCTGGGTGCGTCAGGTCAAGGTGTCAGGTCAACATTGGCTGCTAAGTACTGGTTGTCGCTCTAACAGTTGTTTCTTCCTTTCTAGTTGAAATTGTCACTTTTGTATATCACTTGTGGGTTGATCTTCAAGCTTTGCACTGTACTGTTGGTGGGAGGATGTTGATAAATCCAGATGGGGAGGAGGAGATGGGGAAAAGGAAGGCCCGACAAACCAGGCTGGTAGCTGTCTCCATGGTCAAGAGACCATGGCCGCGTCAGCGGTCAGCGCCGACGGCACACTTCCTTACCCTATAAAGGTCTGCGTGTAACCGCTACTGCTGATAAGTCAATAAAAAAAATCTTCAGAATTCTTGAAAATATTTTACGAAAACTAAGAAGACTTTTGATGAGTGTAGTGGCAAATGGAGACATGGTGGTGGAGGTGGATGAGGGAGAAGAGAGAGGAGATGAATGAAGAAAAGGGGGAAGAGGAGAGAGGATAGATGGGATAGAGGTGGAAATGAGAATGTCTGTCAGGGAGACGTGGGAAGAGGGAGAGAATGAAGATGCCGAGAGAGCAGAGGAACAAGAAGAAGACGAAGGAGACGAGGAAGACGAAGGAAAGGGCGAAGACAAAAGACGGAGACAGGGAAGAAGAAAGAAAGAAATGAAGAAAGAAGGAAGGAAGAAGAGGAGCAGGAACATGGAGAGACGTTAATAGAGAAAGGAAGATTATATAAAGAGATGCGAAAGAGAGGAAAGAAAAGAGAGAGAGCAATTGTACCTTTAGAAATATGTTGTCAGTAACTACAATTATGAAGATAAATAAATTTTTTATATTGAGAGATTCTGACTTCTTGTATGCACCTGGTTTATGGGTTTACTTGTTAATGTACAAATACTCTGAACAACTACAAAGGTACATATATTGTTATTAATTATTATTGTCATCATCATCATCATCATCATCATCATCATCATCATCAGCATCATTATTATTATTATTATTATTATTATTATTATTATTATTATTATTATTATTATTATTAATATTGTTATTATTATTATTATTATTATTATTATTATTATTATTATTATTATTATTATCGCCATCATTATCACCATCATCGTCATCGTCATCACATCATCATTGACCATCACTATCATCATTACTGATGGTGATGGTTTGTTATGGTGGTGATGGTAGTCATGGTTGTGGTAGTGGTGAGGATGGTGATGGTAGTGATGATGATGATGATGATAATGATGATGATGATGATGATGATGGTTGTGGTGGTAGTGGTGATGATGATTGTTGTTGGTGGTGATGATGGTGGTGGTGATGGCAATGATGATGAAGGTGGTGGTGATGTTGGTGATGATGGTGGTGGTGGTGATGATGATGGTGGTGGTAATGTTGATGGTCTTGGTGGTGATGATGATGTTGATGATGATGATGGACATTGGAGTGATGTTTGTAATGTTGATGGTGATGGTGCTAGTTATGATGGTGGTGATGATGATGATGGTGAAGGTGATGGTGCTAGTTATAATGGTGGTGATGATGATGATCGTGATGATAATGGTGATCGTGATGACGATGATAATGGTCAATGATGATGATGATGTGATGATGATTATGATGATGATGATGGTAATAATAATAATAAAAATAATATTAATAATACTAATAAAAATAATAATAATAATTACAATAATAATAATAATAATAATAATAATAATAATAATAATAATAATAAAAATAACAAGTGATCGTGGGCCCTTCGTGCCCGGTGGCGAGTCCTGTGGTACAGTTTACCAAAGTTGTTATAATCATGGTCGTGGTTGTTATAATCATAGTCGTGGTTGTTATAATCATAGTCGTGGTTGTTATAATCATGGTCGTGGTTGTTATATTTATGGTCGTGGTTGTTATAATCATAGTCGTGGTTGTTATAATCTTAGAAGTGGTTGTTATATTCATGGTCGTGCTTGTTATATTCATGGTCGTGGTAGTTATAATCATATTCGTGGCTGTTATAATCATGGTCGTGGTTGTTACAATAATAGTCGTGGTTGTTATAGTCATGGTCGTGGTTGTTATAATCATGGTCGTGGTTGTTATATTCATGGTCGTGGTTGTTATAATCATGGTCGAGGTTCTTATAATCATAGTCGTGGCTGTTATAATCATGGTCGTGGTTGTTATAATCATGGTCGTGGTTGTTATAATCATGGTTGTGGTTGTTATAATCATGATCGTTGTTGTTCTGACCATAGTCGTGGTTATGATCATAGTCGTGGTTGTTATAATCATAGTCGTGGTTGTTATAATCATGGTCATGGGTGTCATAATCATGGTCGTGGTTGTTGTAGTTATATTCGTGGCTGTTATAATCATGGTCGTGGTTGTTATAATCATGGTCGAGGTTGTTATAATCATAGTCGTGGTTGTTATAATCATGGTCATGGGTGTTATAATCATGGTCGTAGTTGTTGTAGTTATATTCGTGGTTGTCATAATCATGGTCGTGGTTGTTATAATCATGGTCTTGGTTGTTATAATCATGGTCGTGGTTGTTATAATCATGGTCGTGGTTGTTATACTCATGGTCGTGGTTGTTATAATCATGTTCGTGGTTGTTATATTCATGGTCGTGGTTGTTATAATCATAGTCGTAATTGTTATAATCATGGTCGTAGATGTTATAATCATGGTCGTGGTTGTTATAATCATGGTCGTGGTTGTTATAATCATAGTCGTGGTTATGATCATTGTCGTGATTGTAATAATCATAGTCGTGGTTGTTATAATCATTGTCGTGAGTGTTATAATCATGGTCGTGGTTGTTATAATTATGGTCGTGGTTGTTATAATCATGGTCGTGGTTGTTATAATTATATTCGTGGTTGTTTACAATCATAGTCGTGGTTGTTATATTCATGGTCGTGCTTGTTATATTCATGGTCGTGGTTATTATATTCATATTAGTGGCTGTTATAATCATGGTCGTGGTAGTTATGATCATTGATCATAGTCGTGGTTGTTATAATCATAGTCGTGGTTGCTATAATCATGGTCGTGGTTGTTATAATCATGGTCGTGGTTGTTATAATCATAGTCGTGAGCGTTATAATCATGGTCGTGGTTATTATAATCATAGTCGTGGTTGTTATATTCATGGTCGTGCTTGTTATATTCATTGTCGTACTTGTTATATTCATATTCGTGGTTGCTATAATCATGGTCGTGGTTGTTATAATCATATTGTTGGTTGTTATAATCATAGTCCTGGTTGTTATAATCATGGTAGTGGTTGTTATAATCATAGTCTTGGTTGTTATAATCATAGGCGTGGTTGTTATAATCATAGTCGTGGTTATTATAATCATGATCGTATTTGTTATAATCATAGTCGTGGTTGTTATATTCATGGTCGTGGTTGTTATAATCATAGTCGTGGTTGTTATAATTATAGTCGTGGTTGTTATATTCATAGTCGTGGTTGTTATAATCATGGTCGTGGTTGTTATAATCATAGTCGTGGTTGTTATAATCATGGTCGTGGTTGTTATAATCATTGTCGTGGTTGTTATAATTATGGTCGTGGTTGTTATAATCATATTCGTGGTTATTATAATCATCGCCGTGGTTGTTATAATCATAGTCGTGGATGTTATAGCTATCGTCGTGGTTATTATAATCATAGTCGTGGTTGTTATAATCATGGTCGTGGTTTTTATATGCATGGTCGTGGTTGTTATATTTATGGTCGTGCTTGTTATAATCATAGTCGTGGTTGTGATAAATCAAGGTCTTGGTTGTTATGATCATTGTCGTGGTTGTTATAATTATGGTCGTGGTTGTTATAATCATATTCGTGGTTATTATAATCATCGCCGTGGTTGTTATAATCATAGTCGTGGATGTTATAGCTATCGTCGTGGTTATTATAATCATAGTCGTGGTTGTTATAATCATGGTCGTGGTTTTTATATGCATGGTCGTGGTTGTTATATTTATGGTCGTGCTTGTTATAATCATAGTCGTGGTTGTGATAAATCAAGGTCTTGGTTGTTATGATCATGTTCGTGGTTGTTATATTCATGGTCGTGGTTGTTATAATCATAGTCGTGGTTATTATAAATCATGCTCGTGGTTGTTATAATCATGGTCGTGGTTGTTATATTCATGGTCGTGGTTGTTATAATCATAGGCGTGATTGTTATAATCATGGTCATGGTTGTTATAATCATGGTCGTGGTTGTTATAATCATGGTCGTGGTTGTTATAATCATGGTCGTTATGATCATTGTCGCATTGTTATAATCATAGTCGTGGTTGTTATAATCATAGTCGTTGTTGTTATAATCATGGTCGGTTGTTATAATCAAAGGCGAATGTTATAATCATGGTCGTAGATGTTATAACCGCGGTCGTGGGTTGTTATAATTGCGGTCGGTTGTTATAATCATGGTCGGTTGTTATAACTATATTAGTGGTTGCTATGATCATATGTCATAGGTGTTATAATCATGATCGTGGTTGTTATAATCATGGTCGTGGTTGTTATAATCATAGTCGTGGTTGTTATGATCATAGTCAGGTGTTATAATCATGGTCCTGGTTGTTATAATCATGGTCGTGGTTGTTATAATCATAGTCGTGGTTGTTATGATCATAGTCATAGGTGTTATAATCATGATCGTGGTTGTTATAATCATAGTCGTGGTTGTTATGATCATAGTCATAGGTGTTATAATCATGATCGTGGTTGTTATAATCATGGTCGTGGTTGTTATAATCATAGTCGTGGTTGTTATGATCATAGTCATAGGTGTTATAATCATGGTCCTGGTTGTTATAATCATGGTCGTGGTTGTTATAATCATAGTCGTGGTTGTTATGATCATAGTCATAGGTGTTATAATCATGGTCCTGGTTGTTATAATCATGGTCCTGGTTGTTATAATCATAGTCGTGGTTGTTATGATCATAGTCATAGGTGTTATAATCATGGTCCTGGTTGTTATAATCATGGTCCTGGTTGTTATAATCATGGTCCTGGTTGTTATAATCATGGTCCTGGTTGTTATACTCATGGACGTGGTTATTAGGTACTGTAAGTATCTAGTATACTATAGGAAAGAATAAAATAAAGGTTAGAATCATTAGTTAAAGAAATATTCGCCATAAGGAGAGGTTAAAATCATAAAAAATATTATGAATCACTGATGATCATTCCGAGATAAATTATTATGAAGAGAAGTGACCTTGATTCTGGTTAGATTAGTCACCATCTGCTTAAGTCATCACCTGTGTTAAGTCATTATAGTCATCATCTACGTTAGTCAGAGGCCCATCTCATGACTGACCGACCATTAATGTTCTTTTCCGGAGGGTGTTAGTTTTCAAGCGTCTTATTATTTACGCTGGTTGATGTAAGACCTCCCACCACCTGACGCAGCTATGGTCAATTTGGTGTTATTCTTGTTTATAAATGCTCTAATGTGTCTCAAGTCTATCCGTCCTGTCTATTGCCATCCCAACTGTCTGTTCGTCTGCGTGGTGTTTGACTGTGAGCCCGTCTGTACCTTTGTGTCGTCAAATCTGTCTGTCTTATCCGTTGTTGGCGTGTGTCTGCCTGTTTGTTCATCGTGAACCTGTCAGTCAGCTGCCTGTCTGTCTGTCTGTCATGTTAGTTGCCATATTGTCTATTTGTGCATATATGAATCTGTCTATTTTTGTCAACCTCCTGTTTGTTTCACTGTCTATATTCACCCTGTGTAGTCATGTCTGTCTGTCTGTATGTATGTGTCTGTTATCTTTGTCTTCATAAGTCTGTCTCTGTCTGTCTTTCTGTGTGTCCTTGAATCTGTCTGTATTATGTCTTTTGTTTGTCCGCTTCTCTCTCTCTCCTTTACACTACTCATCATATTTAGCACTTTTCTTCCTTATTAAATAGGTGATTTTAATATGGTATTCTGGGAACTTTAAAATCACATCCCTCCATTCATACCTCCACCTCTCACTATCCCTCTCCCATCTCCTTTCCTAGCTCGCCTCTTAAGGATAATAATGTTTTTCTCCTTCTCTCCTTTCTATCTTCTCCATTCATTCCTGTTATTATTTTATCTCTTCCTTTTCCATGTACAGTCAGCCACAGAATAAGTATACACTGTAGCCTCGTCAGGTCCGAAAAATGCTCTGGTAACGTTCAAACTGCAATATGACGCATGATGAAACTCAGCTCCCCACCTGTTATTCTAACTATTTTCTGTTTTCTCCTCTTTATTCTGCTATTTACTCATCTTCCTTCCTTTACTAATCCAAACAACATTAAAAAAAGTAGGCTAAGAGAAAAGTGGGGAGGGAGAGGTGCACGATAACTGCAATCGTCCGGCCGGCTGACAGCGTACAGCAACATCGTTTTCCAGCTTTAATAAAATGGTTAATTAATGCCTTCCTAAAGAAACCATCGACATGGAACCAGGTTTGTTCCACTCTACGAATTTTTGCGATTTTTCCCCGCGTCATGAAAAACGATTGTGCTGCTGTTCAGAACAGACACACACACACACGGCTATTCCTATAGTATATGAGATAATCATGTTCGTGGTTGTTATAATCATGGTCGTGGTTGTTATAATCATGGTCGTGGTTGGTCGTGGTTGTTATAATCATAGTCGTGGTTGTTATAATCATGATCGTGGTTGTTATAATCATGGTCGTGGTTGTTATATGTCGGTTGTTATAATCGTAGTCGTGTGTTATAATCATGATCGTGGTTGTTATAATCATGGTCGTGGTTGTTATAATCATGGTCGGTTGGTCGTGGTTGTTATAATCATAGTCGTGGTTGTTATATCATGTTCGTGGTTGTTATAATCATGGTCGTGGTTATAATCATGGTCGGTTGTCGGTTGTTATAATCATAGTCGTGCTGTTATAATCATGATCGTGGTTGTTATAATCATGGTCGTGGTTGTTATAATCATGGTCGTGGTTGTTATAATCGTAGTCGTGGTTGTTATAATCATGATCGTGGTTGTTATAATCATGGTCGTGGTTGTTATAATCATGGTCGTGGTTGGTCGGTTATAATCATAGTCGGTTGTTATAATCATGGTCGTGGTTGGTCGTGGTTGATATAATCATAGTCGTGTTGTTATAATCATGATCGTGGTTGTTATAATCATGGTCGGTTGTTATAATCATGGTCGGTTATAATCATGGTCGTGGTTGTTATAATCATGTCGGTTGTTATAATCGTAGTCGTGGTTGTTATAATCATGATCGTGGTTGTTATAATCATGGTCGTGGTTGTTATAATCATGGTCGTGGTTGTTATAATCGTAGTCGGTTGTTATAATCATGATCGTGGTTGTTATAATCATGGTCGTGGTTGTTATAATCATGGTCGTGGTTGGTCGTGGTTGTTATAATCATGGTCGTGGTTGTTATAATCATGGTCGTGGTTGGTCGTGGTTGTTATAATCTAGTCGTGGTTGTTATAATCATGATCGTGGTTGTTATAATCATGGTCGTGGTTGTTATAATCATGGTCGGTTGTTATAATCGTAGTCGTGGTTATAATCATGATCGTGGTTGTTATAATCATGGTCGTGGTTGTTATAATTATAGTCGTGGTCGTTATAATCATGATCGTGGTTATAATCGTAGTCGTGGTTGTTATAATCATGATCGTGTTATAATCGTAGTCGTGATTGTTATAATCATGATCGTGGTTGTTATAATCATGGTCATGGTTGTTATAATTATGGCCGTGGATTTATTTATAATCGTAATTAGTGGTTGTTATAATCATGGTCGTGGTTGTTATAATCATAGACGTGGTTATTTATAATCATAGTCGTGGTTTATTTATAATCATGGTCGTGGTTATTATAATCATGGTCGTAGTTGTTATAATCATGGTCGTGGTTGTTATAATCATGGTCGTGGTTGTTATAATCATGGTCGTGGTTGTTATAATCATAGTCGTGGATGGTATAATCCTAGTCTTGGTTGTTATAATCATAGTCGTGGTTCTTATAATCATAGTCGTTAATGTTATAATCATGGTCGTGGTTGTTATAATCATAGTCGTGGATGGTATAATCCTAGTCTTGATTGTTATAATCATAGTCGTGGTTGTTATAATCATGGTCGTGGATGTTATAATCATGGTCCTGGCTGTTATAATCATGGTCGTGGTTGTTATAATCATAGTCGTGGATGGTATCATCCTAGTCTTGGTTGTTATAATCATAGTCGTGGCTGTTATAATCATGGTCCTGGCTGTTATAATCATATTCGTTGTTGTTATAATCATGGGAGTGATTGTTACAATCATAGTCGTGGTTGCTATAATCATGGTCGTGGTTATGATCATGGTCGTTGTTGTTATAATCATGGTCGTGCGTGTTATAATCATCGTCGTGGTTTTTATAATCATAGTCGTGGTTGTTTTAATCATTGCCGTGGTTATGATCATAGTCGTGGTTCTTATAATCATGGTCGTGGTTGTTATAATTATGGGCGTGGCTGTTATAATCATGGTCGTGGTTGTTATAATTATGGCCGTGGTTGTTATAATCATGGTCGTGGTTATGATCATGGGTGTAGTTGTTATAATTATGGTCGTGGGTGTTAAAATCATGGGCGTGGTTGTTATAATCATGGTCGTCGTTGATATAATTATGGTCGTGGTTGTTATAATCATGGTCGTGGTTGTTATGATCATGGTCGTTTGTTGCTTTAATGAAAGTTGTGGTTGTTATAATCTTGGTCGTGGTTGTTATAATCATGGTCATGGTTGTTATAATCGTAGTCGTGGTTGTTATAATCATTGTCGTGGTTTTATAATCATGGTCGTGGTTGTTATAATCATGGTCGTGGTTGTTACAATCATAGTCGTGGTTGTTATAATCATGGTCGTGGTTATGATCATGGTCGTAGTTTTTATAATCATGGTCGTGGGTGTTATAATCATATTCATGGTTATTATAATCATAGTCGTGGTTGTTATAATCATAGTCGTGGTTGTTATAATCATGGTCGTGGTTGTTACAATCATAGTCGTGGTTGTTATAATCATGGTCGTGGTTATGATCATGGTCGTTGTTGTTATAATCATGGTCGTGGGTGTTATAATCATGGTCGTGGTTGTTTTAATTATGGTCGTGGTTGTTATAATCATGGTCGTGGTTGATATGATCATGGTCGTGGTTGTTATAATGATAGTTGTGGTTGTTATAATCTTGGTCGTGGTTGTTATAATCATGGTCGTGGTTGTTATAATCGTAGTCGTGGTTGTTATAATCATAGTCGTGGTTTTATAATCCTTGGTCGTGGTTGTTATAATCATGGTCGTGGTTGTTACAATCATTGTTATAATCATGGTCGTGGTTGTTATAATCGTAGTCGTGGTTGTTATAATCATGATCGTGATTGTTATAATCATGGTCGTGGTTGTTATAATCATGGTCGTGGTTGGTCATGGTTGTTATAATCATGGTCGTGGTTGTTATACTCATGGTCGTGGTTGTTATAATAAGTGTCTCTTTCTTCTTTATGTTGTATCTCATTATTCTTACTCTTTTTACCTACATTTAAACGACTGATTTTTATATGTTATCATCGCTGTCTTTCCTTTCTCTCCTTCTCTAGTCTCCTTCTCTACTATCCTTCTATACCATTCTTATTCTGTCTTTCCATCCCTCCATTCATACCTCCACCTCTCACTATCCCTCTCTCCCATCTCCTTTCCTCGCCTCTTAAGGGTAATAATGCTTCAGTTTCTCTTCTTCTCCTTCTCTTCTCCCTTTCTATCTTCTCCATTCATTCCTGTTATTATCTTTTTCTCTCTTCTCCTTTTCCATGTACAGTCAGCAAAAGGAATAAGTATCCTCTGCACACTGTAGCTGTAAGGTCCGAAAATGGTCTTGTAACGTTGAAACTGCGCATCCAGACATATGATGAAACTGAGCTCCCCCCACCTGTTATATCTAACTATTTTCTGTTTCCCCTTCTTTATTCTTCTATTTACTCATCTTCCTTCCTTTACTAATCCAAACAACATTAAAAAAAAAGTAGGCTGTGAAAAAAAGTGGGTGGAGGAGGAGGGAGCCGTACGATAACTACAATCGTGGGCTGACAGCGTACAGCGAATGAGGTTGCGCCAAGTCTGTAGACTTGCATCGTTTTCTAGCGTAAATAAAATGGTTAATTAATGGCCTCCTAAAGAAACCATCGATATGGGACCAGGTTTGTTCCACTCTACGAATTTTTTTGCGATTTTTCCACCAAGTTTGATGAAAAACGATTGTGCCGTTTCGTCTGCCCAGAACAGACACACAAACAGACAGACAGACAGACAGACAGACAGACAGACAGACAGACAGACAGCTATTCCTATAGTATATTAGATAATAATATTATTAATAATAATAATAATAATAATAATAATAATAATGATGATGATGATGCTAATGATGGTGGTGGTGGTGGTGGTGGTGATGATGTTGATGATGGTGATGATGGTGGCGATGGAGATTAGTGGTAATTGTAGTCATGGTTGTGATGATGATGATGATGATGATGATGGTGGTGGAGGTGGTGGGGTGATGATGATGGTGATGGTGGTGGTGATGATGGTGTTAAAGATGAAGGTGATGATGACGAAGATAGTGGTGATGCTAGTGATGATGATGGTGATGAGGTTGATGGTGATGGTGCTAGTTATGATGATGGTGGTGATGATAGTGATGAAGATGATGGTGATTGTAAGGGCTGTAACGAGCAGGATGGTTGTCCGCCGCTCGTTTGCTTGTTCGCAGCCCCCACTAGGGGGGTAGCCGGAGGTGAGAAGGTCGCTGCTGCTTTGTCACACATCAGACACTACCCAGCCGTCAACACAGCTGTACTTGCACCTCTATGTTCATTACAATTCTGGTTGTGTGCTCATCTGAGGCTCCTGGGGCTCGTGGGCTGATTCCCCAGTCCTTCACTATTCGGCTGTCAATCTCCAGACACCTGCTCCAGCTACTACCGCGGCTGCCACGTCATCGCCACTTCCTCCACGCCCTATCCACCGTCCGTTCCTTGGCGTCTTTCCTGTGTGGCAAGACATCGCCCACCAACGCCGGCGCCAAGTGAGGAAGCTGCCCTGGACCTTCCCCCTGAGAGCGGACCACCGCGGTAACGGAACATTCCACCGGGATGCCGCCGTAGGAAATATCTGAATATTGTTTGACTCCATCAATTGTTAGACTCTCTTAATTGTTTGACTCCATTAATTGTTTGACTCCCGTAATTGTTTGACTCCATTAGTTGTTTGACTCCCGTAATTGTTTATTTAATATTTGTGTCAGTGGTGTCAACTATTGGGATTGTTTTCGTAGTAAAGAGACGTCAATCTCTAACGGTTGTTTGTTACCCCTTGGAAACCCATGGTTCTTGACTTTCCTTTTATTAGATCTTGATTAGGCTGGCAGGGGATTTATATCCCAAAGTCCCAGGCCTTTACAGTGATGATGACGAAGATGGTGGTGATGATCGTGATAATGATGATAATGGTCAATGATGATGATATGATGATGATGATGATGATGGAGATGGTCAATGATGATCATGTGATCATAATGATGATTATGATGATGGTGGTGTTAGGTGTTCTGGGTAATAAGTTCTATATACAGGAGAACACAAACACCTGTATAGTTTTGTAGGTTCGGTTTACTGGATAAGAGTATGTACACAGAGGGGGGGGTAGCACTCCTCAGCTAGGCTCCTGGTCAACTGCTATAGACGACGTATGGCAAGTGATACATTAGCAGCTTCCATACGTCGCCAGGCACATTAATTAAGCATGTGGGATATGGTAATAACATTGCCACACGCTGCTAGCTAGGCTGAATAAATATAAATGGAGCACATACATAATATACATACAATACATGATCAACGCCTGTATATACCTTTGGTGGTGATGGTGGTGGTGGTGATGATGAGTTATTGTGGTAGTGGTGATGACAATGATGATGATGGTGGTGGTGGTGATGATGGTGCTCATGGTGGTGATGATGATGATGGTGGTGATGATGATGGTGGTGGTTATGATAATGGTCTAGGTGGTGATGGTGGTGGAGATGATATTGGTGGTGATGATAATGATGATGATGATGATGATGATGGAGGTAATGTTTGTGATTATGATGGTGATGAAGATGATCGTGATGATGACAAAGATGGCGATGATGATAGTAACATCATCACCACCATCACCACCACCATCATCACCTTCATCACCATCACCATAATCACCACCACCACCACCACCATCATCATCATCATCATAATCATTATTAATATTATTATTATTAATATTATTATTATTAATATTATTATTATTAATATTATTATTATTGTTATTATTATTATTATTATTATTATTATTATTATTATTATTATTAACATCATCATAATCTTCATCATCATTTGATGATTATCATTATCATTTTTATCATCGCCATCACTTATCATCATCACATCATCATTGACCATCATCATCATCATCATCACATTATCATCATTGACCATCACCATCATCATCACCAACATCATAGCTACCATCACCAGCATAAATGCCGCCATCACCATCATCATTGACCATCACCATCATCATCACTACCATCACCACCATCTTCGTCATCACCATCATCATCATCACCATCATCACCACCACCACCATCATCATCATCATCATCATCACCATCACTCTCATCATCATCATCATCATCACACCATCATCATCATTGTCATCACCACCATCTTTGTCATCATCACCATCTTCGCCATCAAAACCATCATCTCATCACCATCATCACCACCATCATCACCACAATCATCATAACTGGCACCATCACCATCTTCTTCATCACCATCATTATCACAAGCATCACCACCATATCCATCATCATCACCATCTTCGTCATTACCACAATCATCATAACTAGCACCATCATCATCATCACCACCACGACCATCAACATTACCACCACCACCATCACCACAAAAACCATCATCATCATCATCATCATCAACATTATCATCATCACTAACATCACCATCCTCACCACCACCACAAACATGATTACCATCAAACCATCACCACCATCAACATCATCACCACCACCACCATCATCATCATCATCATCATCATCATCATCATCATCATCGCCACTATTATCAATGCCACCATTACCACCACCATAATGACTACCACCACCACCACCATCATCTTTATCATCACCACCACCACCATCATCATCATCACCACCACTACTAACACCATCACCACAACCACCATCATCACCACCATCACCATCTCCACCATCATCACCACCACCGTCCTCACCACCGCCAACATCATCACCAAAATCATCATCGCCATCATTACCACCATCAACACCACTACCATTATCATTCACCATCACCACCCTCACCATCATGACCACCACCGTCATCACCACCACATCATCACCACCATCATCACCATCATCACCATCACCCCCCATCATTAACATCACCACCTCCACCATCATCATCAACATCATCACCACCACCAATCATCACTATAATCAATATCACAACAATCATCATCATCATTATTATCAACATCATCACCATCACCATCATCATCACCACCATCATCATCATCATCACCATCATCATCACCAAATATCTCGTTATCAAGTCACTACCTTATTTATTCTTCCCCGGGTCACTAGTATGCCGACCTTACTGGCAGCTGCTCTACAATGTAATGTTATCCCAACCTGTCCATCATACCTCACTTAATACCAATATTGTTCCATTACAAATATTCTCTTCTCCCTAAACACATTTGCATATTTCCTATGCCTTCAAATATTGTCTATATATTTTAAGTCTCTTTGTTTGTTTATGAGTTGTAGGGGTACTTGTTGATGTTGGCTTTCGTTGCGTTTTTTATATTCCTTTCATTTTCTTTCTGAATTTGTCTTTTGATTCTTGATATTTTATTTTCACTTTCTTCTCACTTTCTGCCTGTGTTAGATAATGGATTCATGTCACTTACCTACCATTTCTCCTTTAAGAGTACCGTACTAGATTCCTTATACTTTCTTCCTAGACAGTACTCAATTCCTGTCACTTTCTTCCTAAAGAGTACTCAATTCCTTATACTTTCTTCCTAAAGAGTACTCAATTCCTGTCACTTTCTTCCTAAAGAGTACTCAATTCCTGTCACTTTCTTCCTAGACAGTACTCAGTTCATGTCACTTTCTTTCTCAACAATTCCTCTCACTTTCTCGTCAATTTCTACTTAAAGAGGCCTATCGAGTCATCCTTCACCTGACATTTTCTATACCTGTCTCTGAACGTTTTCTCTCTTCACAGAGAGACAAAAAAAACAGACAGAGAGGGACAGACACAGACAGACACACGGACAGTCACACATGCAGACACAGAGGTGATGTGACAAGAGTTTGCAGTAATTGAACATTTTATTTTCCATGAACTCTCTCTCTCTCTCTCTCTCTCTCTTCGTATTCAAATAGGCCACTTCTTTTTTGCGCTCTCGGTGACCAGTAAAAATTTGTATGTTTTTGTGTACATATAGAAGTGGATGTAAATATGCGTATGTACTGTATATGTTTTGTGTATAAATATGTATGTATATACCTATAAGTATATGTGTACGTATGTGTAATTGTGTATATGTATATTTATGTACACGCACAGTACCTATATGTGTGTATATGTATTATATGAATCGGTCTCTACACGTCACCTGCAGGAGATATACACCACATTCGTCTTCTTGAGAATGACGAAATTACAACATCGTTCATTTCTAACTTATCTAAATGCAAATTACTTATTTAAAGAATAAATGTCGAAACGAGACAAAGTTTACAAATGCGTTCATATCTCTGGCGTTTTTAGAGTTTTGCTCCTAATGACGTTCTGAAATTTGCATGTATGTTGTTGTGGGCGACCGAGGTAAAAAGGGGTGTTTTTGTGTGTTTACTTTGTGCGTTTTTTTTTTTTTTGAAGTTGCCTGACGATATGAGAGGTTTGGGGCACAGTAAACCACCAGATACTGTACTGTACTGTGTAGAGGCCGGGCTCATACTCCTCGCCAGAACCGCCATTATATATGGATTACGTTGAGGATTTTTTCTCTCTTGTCTGTTGGTCAATGTTCTATTATATACGGTTTACGTAGAAGATTTATGCTATTACATACGACTCACACAGAGGATTTCTATCTGCTCAATATTGTTAGATATGGCTCACATACAGTAGAGGATTTTTTCTCTATTACTGTATTTGTGATTTTGTATTTATTTATTGTTTCAATACGACTCATATATCTTATCTTCCTTATTTAGTTGTTGTATCTTAATTTTTATTTTATTTTATATCTTGCTTCTTTATTCATAACCTTTTGATTGATTATGTCGCTTGTTTATTGCAATTTGTTTATTTCTATCCCACCTGCTCATCACATTTGTCTATGTGGGCCACTTACTGAGCGCCTTTAAGAATTACCCTCGCCCACCCAGCGAGTATATTTAGAAGTCAACCATGACCATTTTAGGAGTCAACTTCGGTCACTCAGTACGCATTTTTCTTTACCAACCACATAATCCTCTTTCCTTCTCCTCCTCCTCATTCTTTCAATATCTTCATTCGTCTTCGTTCTCATCTTCCCCCAAGTCGTTTATATCCTTTCCATCTCTCCAATATTTCTTCTTCCTGTCACCATTCCTTCCCATTCCCTTTCTACCTTTTCATTCGTTTTCTTTATCTTCTTTCTCTAATGACTTTTTCATATCTTTCTCAATATCCTTCCTATCCCTTCCCCCCCTCCTCCTTCCTACCCCTCCTCCTCTCTTCCAACATACAGATGAGAGCACTGTGGACGTGACTTCAATATCAAACACACATCAAGTTTCCACTTTTAGAAATGTTATTTACCAAGAAAGGTCACACGTCTCTTTCTTCTCTGACATGTGAGGCTTTGGGGGGTCATCCCAAGACTTGAGAGGTCATCCCGAGTTCTGATAGATCAAGTCATACCGGGGTCATGCCAGGTCAACCGGACGTAGTGGATAGCGTTAACTTATGTAAGAGGATCACCTGAACACCTAAGGTAGCCTCTGGCCACCTGGAGACAAGGATCAAAATACCGGGACTCGTGTCGTAAAATGTGAAGCAACAATATACTCATAGCGATAAAAGTATAACTGCCAGTCAATATATCCGCCATCTAAACAGCTTTTTAATTACTTAAACAATATCCCTCACCAGACCTGTACAGTACCGTGTAACCCACCCACACGTTCTCTTTAACTCATCAACAAGGCTAGATTAACAAATCTTGGTCCTTGCACACTGTGTCTGTTACATGTTATAAGGGAATCTCCTGAAGAGTTCCCTAGGTTCCATATGGTTTTGAAGCCACCAACTACCACGTTTGAAACCCAAAGAGAAGCGTGCGTGCGTGGACAATTAATTGAAATTTCTCCCAGTTTTGTAATGCCTGCAGCCCTGTGTCAAATGTACTTGATAAACATGGATTTTCTGCTCTGGGTCGTCTTGTGAAAACTGAATACAGAAATCAACAATCTGACACAACACCGAAGTGCTTACGTCACACCACACTAAATGGGTTTGGTCTCAAATAAGGTTAGCAATTGGTCGTGAGGATATGTGCTCTGTTTACTGACACGATGTTGGTCAAAACTAAAGAACAATTAAAATACATATTGTTAGTAGTTGTCTAAATACCTAAATAACAGTTGTATATTACTCATAAGACATGATACAGGTCACACCACTTACATAAACCACCGTCACATTTCAACAAGATTCTATCATATACAAAAACAATATTATTTGTCCTTACAAACAATATTAACCAAATATATAAAAATAGCTTGTTTGCGGGTTCACTGGGGTTCACGTGTTTAGGGTCACCTGAGTCAACTGGGGATCACATTGGTCACGTGAGGGTCACCTGGGATCAACTGGGAGGTTCACTTGGGGTCACCTGGGAGGGTCATAGTAGGTCACTTGGGGAGACCTGGTATGGTCACTTGGGAGGGTCATTTGGGCATCACCTTGGGGTGTCACCTGGGAGGGTCATTTGGGGTCACCTGGGAGGGTCACTTGGGGTCACCTGGGAGCATCACTTGGGGCGTCACCTGGGAGCATCATGGGGAGTCACCTGGGGGTCACCTAGAAAGGTCACCTGGGAGGTCACCTGGGAGGTCCTTGGGTCACCTGGGAGGGTCACTTGGGGGTCACCTGAGAGGGTCACCTGGGAGGGGTCATTTGGGGCTCACCTTGGGGTTTCACCTGGGAGGTCACTTAGGGGTCACCTGGGAGGGTCACTTGGGGGTCACCTGGGAGCATCACTGGGGCGTCACCTGGGGTGTCACCTAGTAAGGTCACCTGGGAGAGTCACCTGAAAGGGTCCTTGAGGAGTCACCTGGGAGGTCACTTGGGGTCATGGGAGGGTCACTTGGGGGTCACATGGGAGGATCACCTAGGGGTCACCTGGGAGGTTACAGGAGTCATCTGGGAAGGTCACTGGGAGGGTCACTTGGGGAGGTCACCTGGGAGGTCATCTTGGGGCGTCTGTGGGGTGTCACCTAAGTAGGTCACCTGGGAGGGTCACCTGAAGGGTCACTTGGGGGGCCACTTGGAGGGTGCCAGGGGTCATGGAAGGATCACTTAGGGGTTACCTGGGAGGGTCACTTGGGGGTCATCTGGGAAGGTCACCAGGGAGAGTCACTTGGGAGGGTCACCTGGGAGGGTCATCTGGGAGGGTCTCCTGGGAGGATCACCTGGGAGGTCACCTGGGACGGTCTCTGGGAGGTCATCTGGGAGGGTCTCCGGAGGGTCATATGGGAGGATCATCTGGGAGGTCACCTGGGGAGGTCATCTGGGAGATCTCCTGGGAGGAGTCTCTGGGAGGTCACTTGGGAGGGTTACCTGGGAGCGTCTCAGGAGAGTCACTTGGGAGGATGTCCTGGGAGGATCACTAGGGTCACCTGGGAGGGTGATCTGGAGGAGTCCTGGGAGGTCCACTTGGGAGGGTCACCTGGGAGGGTCCTGGGAGGAGATTACCTGGGAGGTCACCTTGAGGATCACCTGGGAGCGTCACTTGGGAGGAACACTTGGGAGGTCGCTTGGGAGGTCACCTGGGAGGGTCACCTGGGGTGGCACCTGGGAGGGTTACCTGGGGGATACCTACTAGGATTACCTGGGAGGTCATAGGCAGGTTACCTGGGAGGGGTCACTTGGAGTCACCTGGGAGGATCACCTGGGCTCACCTGGGAGCGTCAGTTGGGGCTACCTGGGAGGGTCCTTGGGGGTCCTTGGGAGGGTCACTGGAGGGTCACCTGGGAGGGTACTTGGAGGGTCCTGGGAGGTCACCTGGGAGGTCACCTGGGGGTCATCTGGGAGGTCACTTGGAGGTCACCTGGGAGGTCACTTGGGGGGTGTCCTTGGGAGGGTCACTCTTGAGGGTCACCTGGGAGGGTCACTTGGGGTCACAGAGGTCACTTGGATGACACCTGGGAGGTCACTTGGGAGGTCACTTTGAGGGTCACCTGGGAGGTCACCTGGGAGGCCACCTGGGGGTCATGGGAGGTCATCTGTGAGGTTCTCCTGGGAGGATCACTTAGGGGTCACCTGGGAGGTCCCTGGGAGGGTCATCTGTGAGGTTCTCCTGGGAGGATCATAGGGGTCACCTGGAGGGGTCACCTGGGAGGGTCATCTGTGAGGTTCTCCTGGGAGGATCACTTAGGGGTCACCGGAGGTCACCTGGGAGGTCATCTGTGAGGATCTCCTGGGAGGGTCACAGGTGTCACCTGGGAGGTCACCTGGGAGGGTCATCTGTGAGGTTCTCCTGGGAGGATCCTTAGGGGTCACCTGGGAGGATCACCTGGGAGGTCATCTGGGAGTTTACCTGACAGGGTCACTTGAGTCGTCTGGGGGTCACCTGGGAGGTCATATGGGAGGGTCATCTGGGAGGGTCACCTGGGAGGGTCATCTGGGAGGATCTCCTGGGAGGTCATCTGGAGGGTCACCTGGGAGGGTTACCAGGGAAGGTTACCTGGGAGGGTCTCACCTTGGAGGATCACCTGGGAGGTCCTATGGGAGGTCATCTGGGAGGGTCATCTTGGAGGGTCACCTGGGAGGGTCATCTGGGAGGATCTCCTGGGAGGTCATCTGGGAGGTCACCTGGGAGGGTTACAGGGAAGGTTACCTGGGAGGTCACCTTGGAGGATCACCTGGGAGCGTCACCTGGGAGGTCATCTGTGAGGTTCTCCTGGGAGGATCACTTGAGGGTCACCTGGGAGGTCACCTGGGAGGTCACCTGGGAGGTCATCTGTGAGGATCTCCTGGGAGGATCACTTAGGGGTCACCTGGGAGGTCACCTGGGAGGGTCACCTGGGAGGGTCACCTGGGAGGTCACCTGGGAGGGTTACCTGCGAGGGTCATCTGGGATGGTCACCTGGGAGGGTCTCTGGGAGGATCACCTGGGAGGGTCACTTAAGCCGTTACCTTGAGGGTCACCTGTTAGTGTCACCTGGGAGGTTCACCTGACAGGGTCTCTTGAGTCGTCTGTTATGGTCACCTGGGAGGGTCATCTGGGAGGATCACCTGGGAGGTCACCTGGGAGGTCATCTGGGAGGGTTACCTGCAGGGTCATCTGGGATGGTCTGGGAGGTCACCTGGGAGGGTCATCTGGGAGGATCACCTGGAGGGTCACCTGGGAGGTCACCTGGGAGGTTACCTTGGAAGGTTACCTGGGAGGGTTCTCCTGGGAGGTCATCTGGGAGGATCACCTGGGAGGGTCACCTGGGAGGGTCACCTGGGAGGTCATCTGGGAGGATCATCTGGGAGGTCACCTGGGAGGTCATCGGGAGGTCACCTGGGAGGGTCACCTGGGAGGTCATCTGGGAGATCACCTGGGAGGTCACCTGGGAGGTTACCTGGGAGGTCATCTGGGAGTGTCACCTGGGAGGTTACCTGGGAGGGTCTCTACTAGGATTACCTGGGAGATGCCTGGGAGGTTACCTGGGAGGTCATGGGGTGCATGGGAGGGTCATGGGGTCTGGGAGGTCACTTGGGAGGTCACCTGGGAGGTCACTTGGGGTCACTCGGGATGGTCACTTGGGGTCACCTGGGATGGTCACTTGGGGTCACTGGGAGGTCCACCTGGGATAGTCACCTGGGAGGCTCACCTGGGAGGGTCACCTGGGAGTGTCACCTGGGAGGTTGCCTGGGAGGTCACCTGGGGAAGGTTACCTGGGAGGGTTACCTGGGAGGTCACCTGAGAGGTCACCTGGGAAGGTTACCTGGGGAGGTCACCTGGGAGGTCACCTGGGAGGGTTAGCTGGGAGGGTCACCTGGAGGGTTACCTGGGATGGTGCCTTGGAGGGTCACCTGGGAGGTTACCTGGGAGTGTCACCTGGAGGTCACCTGGGGTTGCTTGGGAGATCACCTTCATGAATACTTGGGGGTCACCTGGGAGGTCACTTGGAGGTCACTTGGGAGGTCACTCGGCAGCGTCACCTGGGATCACTAGGCGGGTCACCTGGGAGGGTCACTTGCAGGGTCACCTGGGAGGGTCACCTCGGCTCACCTGGGAGCGTCACTTGGGCTCACCTGGGAGGGTCACTTGGGGGTCACTTGGGAGGGTCCTCAGTCACCTGGTCACCTGGGGTCACCTGGGAGGGTCCTTGGGGGTCACCTGGGAGGGTCACTTGGGGTGTCACTTGGGAGGGTCACTCTTGAGCGTCACCTTGGAGGGTCACTTGGGGGTCACCTTGGAGGGTCACTTGGCATGACACCTGGGAGGGTCACTTGGGAGGGTCACTCTTGAGCGTCACCTGGGAGGGTCACTTGGCGGGTCACCTGTGGAATGTCTAATAAGTGTCATTAGTTTACTAAATCTTATCTCTCTCTCTCTCTCTCTCTCATGTTCATTCTGTGCAACTAACTGGGTTCTTGTAGACAGTGAGAGTGAAAGAGAGAGAGAGAGAGAGAGATGTTGAGTTAAAGTGATGTGTAAGAGCAAAGATATAGAGCCGTTGAGAGAGCCACCTGCACTCTCTCCCTCCCAGGTATGGCTCTACCTGTTGAACTGTAGTTTTATGTAACTATGTCAGCTGGTAATGTTATTCTTTCATTGTTTTTTCGCTGATCGTAACTGTTTTCCGTTCTTTTTGTCTGTCTGCCTGTCTGTCTGTCTGTCTGTGTTACCTAATATGACTCGAGAAAGAGTTTGTGGATTCGCAACACACTTGGTAAGTTTTATCAACATGTGACAAGGTCTTCATTATAAAATTTTGGGGTAAATCACACCCAAATTTACCAGGTGTTGTCATGGTAACGGTTCATGGTGACAAGAGACAGTCTTCAGCGGTGACTCCATTAACAGCTTCACTAGTTCGATATTTACCCGGCCAAGGTAACTGTCCTCGGTGTAGGGTTTGTGTCTGCTCAGTTGATGTTTCATTATTAACATTATGATTATCATTGTATCCCGGTCTTAACGGCCACCGGTTCTAATGTCCTAATATGATCAATCCCTATAATGAATTCGCATCAAGTTAAGACAACATTATGTACAAATGCGAACACCAGCTTGTCTGTCTGTCTGTTAGTTTAAGACAGACAGACAGACGACACAAAACACACACCATGACCAACTAATGAACTCACCCGCTATTTCTCAGCAAGTAAGAAAAAATCACAATTTTTTTTTATTAATATCGGGAAAAACGATTTTAATTATGACTTAAAAATTCTATATTAAAGAAGAGGAAAGGCACAGATTTTAGCGGTGTTAAATATAGTAGGTGAGTGGTGTAGGCGGCGTTACGAGGCGGTAAGATTAGTCCTTTGACCAGGTGAAATTTCTCATTAGCAGGTAAAACTGGAGCTTCTCGGCGCTGCTAAACCTTAACTTATGTCTTCACACTTGCACAATTTACTGAGATTATTATTCAATTACCTAACCTGACCTAACTAACCTAACCTAGTCAGCATAAACGAACTTAACTAAACAAACTAATCTAATCAACCTAACTGACTCTAATTTAACTAGTCTAACTAACTTATTATTATTATTATTATTATTATTATTATTATTATTATTATTATTATTATTATTATTATTATTATTTTTACTGGTATTTGTCCTACTTTACACGTCTATTTTATGTACAGTATTATACAATATCTCTCAGTTGTCGAGTGCGGGAAAGTGTATTTTTCTACAATCTTCGTGAATTCTAACCTCCAGCTGTGTACTCTCCCTCACTCTTGTATAAAAGTATTGTCCACTCTATACAAACACGACATATAAACCTTCCTTGAGGTAATGTTATACAGGGCCTAATGTTCATCATGGCGTGAGGACTAACGTCTACAAACGTCTACAATAATTTGCTTCATGATCGTGTTGACGTGGCAGATAAATAACTTGATTTTCTCTGGTTAGGTTAGGTTAGGTTAGGTTACGTTATGGGCTTAGTTGGCTTGGGTTGGGTTAGGTTAGGTTTGCTTTGTTTATGCCAGGTTACTTAGATTGGGTTGGGGTTAAGATAGGTTTGGTTAATCAACTCAGTGTATGCCTTTCCTGACCTGACTGGTGGAACCTGTGTTTATTCATAACTGCGTCCTACCATTATATATGTATGTATGAGAGACAGAGAGACAAACGGATAGAGAAAGAAAGACAGAGACAGACAGGCCGACAGACAGAGAAACAGAAAGAAGCAAAGAGAGAGAGAGAGTTATAGATAGATAGATAGATAGACAGATAGATTTTATAACCTATACACAACTGGCTGGCCTGAACTAAGAGTATTCCTTTACTGATATGAACACAAAAATATATAACTTAAAGCTTTTATATATGTCCTATACAGTATTATAAAACAGCAATATAGGAACTTTAGTTAACATATACATCGCTTAAACAGATAAACAGATATAGGAACTTTATTTAACCTTTACTGAACAAAAACAGCAATATAGGAGCTTCATAAGCCTTCACAGAATAGAAACCTGAATATAAGAGATTCTACCACAAAAAATAAAAAAGCCTTCCGTTTTCCGTGAATGAATTTCTGTGTATTAAGTAATGCGACCACCTTTTCAACTATGTTTACAGTGCTGGTGTTTACTGTTGCCATGGTGATGTGACTCGACCCTCCTCATTGGTCCCCTGGGTGAACTTTCTTGTGATTGTTTTTTTTTTTTTTTACGGGGATTAGCCCACCCGGGCACAGGTCACTGACCCACATCAGGGCCTGGGGGGGCAAAAATGTAATAGTAATAATAATAATAATGATAATAATAATAATAATAATAATAATAATAATAATAATAATAATAATAATAATAATAATAATAATAATAATAATAATAATAATAATAATAATAATAATAATAATAATAATAATAATAATAATAATAATAATAATAATAATAATAATAATAATAATAATAATAATAATAATAATAATAATAATAATAATAATAATAATAATAATAATAATAATAATAATAATAATAATAATAATAATAATAATAATAATAATAATAATAATAATAATAATAATAATAATAATAATAATAATAATAATAATAATAATAATAATAATAATAATAATAATAATAATAATAATAATAATAATAATAATAATAATAATAATAATAATAATAATAATAATAATAATAATAATAATAATAATAATAATAATAATAATAATAATAATAATAATAATAATAATAATAATAATAATAATAATAATAATAATAATAATAATAATAATAATAATAATAATAATAATAATAATAATAATAATAATAATAATAATAATAATAATAATAATAATAATAATAATAATAATAATAATAATAATAATAATAATAATAAATAATAATAATAATAATAATAATAATAATAATAATAATAATAATAATAATAATAATAATAATAATAATAATAATAATAATAATAATAATAATAATATTAATAATAATAAATAATAATAATAATAATAATAATAATAATAATAAATAATAATAATAATGATAATAATAATAATAATAATAATAATAATAATAATAATAATAATAATAATAATAATAATAATAATAATAATAATAATAATAATAATAATAATGAATAATAATAATAATAATAATAATAATAATAATAATAATAATAATAATAATAATAATAATAATAATAATAATAATAATAATAATAATAATAATGAAAAAAAAAGATCAAAAGTGAGAAACAATATATGTATGTTGTGTTGTCAATAGTAAGTGAAACAATTGAGACCCTGCAATTGTGTGTAAATGAGGCAGAAAGTCAGATCAGCAACCTGGGACTTGGTCACAATTTTTGTGATGCCATATGGCATCAGGGTCTACCATTAGACAATACATTATGTTTCCAATATCTTCCCAGGCGGTTGATGGATAGGCATTGATTCCTCCTCCCTACTCCCGATATAAATGCCGATTACATGTTTATGTGTTCGTTCTCTCTCTCTCTCTCTCTCTCTCCCTCTAACCTAACCTACCCTAACGATAACCTAACATAAGCCCCCCCCCCCAGGTAGCGTTAGGGTGGTTAATAATCAGGTGGAATAAAGTACAACAATATTCAGCATCATGCTTTCTACCGACAGACATTTACTCAAAGGTTAATGTTTATCTCCACCAGCATGCAGCCTCTTACCAGCACTAACATTAACCCCTTCACTCAACAACAATAATACGGGGGCAGTATTCAAGCTCTGGCTCTGTTTGTTTACCTTCTACGCCCGATGTGAAATCTTGCCTCGGTCAGCTGATATCTCATGCAGAATTGAATATTCACAATATACTCGTACTAATAATGAAGCTAGTATATTGTTATCTATTATTCTGTAATAGGTTAACAAGCATCGCGTATTAGTAATTAAATAAATCTATTGTTATCTATTATACAATAAAGAGTATCAACTCTCGTTACGTATTTGTGTGGATAATAGACTCTAGTCGATGTGAAGGATTGACACCAACAATATCCAGTATATTTACCCAGGTAGTGTATTTAAGGATCTACTTTATATTACGAAGTATATTAAATAATTAAGGTGTAACAAATTAGTTATTAAGTTAGCTTCACATGTATACTGGTCTATGCAGCATCAGTATTCAGCCGCTAGACTTGTTTACACTCTCTGGCGGATGTGATACAGAGTCACGGTCAACAAATAATATTCCCTCAGTCGTTATCATACGATACGCAGGATCACCTCAAGATTAGACGCCCTAGCTAATTTCCACTGAATATTCACGAACCGAAAGCTAACCTAACCTAACCTAACACTAACTTAACACTAACCTAACACTAATCTAACATTAACCTAAGACTAACCTAACACTAATCTAACCTTACACTAATTTAATGCTAACCTAACCTTACACTAACCTAAAGTTAACCTAACCAAACATTAACCTAACACTCACCTAATAATAAGCTAATGCTAACCTAATTTACAATAACCTTACACTAACCTAACACTAAACAAACGAAACGCTAACCTAACGTTAACCTAACACTAATCTAAACTAACACTAACCTAACTCTAACCTAACCTTACACTAACCTACTTTAACCTAACCTAGCATTAACTTAACACTTACATTAATCAAACACTAACTTAACGCTAACCTAACTTTACAATAACCTATTGCTAACCTAACCTTTAGTATCCTAACACTAATGTGACGCTAACGTAATCAAATACTATCCTAACCTAACACTACTACTTTGTTGTCACTCGGAATGGAATATGACGATCATCCAGGTATGAGACAATGGTATGTGTTATCAAGGATGTCTCCTCCGTTGGTGAGCTCTGAGGTGACTCGAGAGGCCAATAAGGGACCAGCAGGGTCTTCCACAGATGTTGCACATGTGGAGGGCTATATGTAGTGCGGGAGGGGCGGTGGAAGCATCTTTCCAACGTGGGCGCTTGTCTGCCTCGGTTTGCAGTCGTGCTAACACGAAAGTATTGACACCTTCTTGTGTGGTGCTCCTTCAAGCGTTACGGTGTGGAGTAATCGTCTCCCAGGTGAGGGGGTCGATTTGGCACTTTTTCAGGTTTTTCTTAAGATTATTTTTATACCATTTCAGTTTACCTCCAAGGTTACGTTTACTATTCGTAAGGTAACTGTAAAGTAGCTGCTTTGATAGTCTACTGTCGTCCATGCAGGTAACATGACCAGTTCAACGGAATTGTTCATGGATAATGGTAGCCTTCATGCTCCCACAGTTGGTGCCAGCGAGAATACTGGCATTTGTTCTCCTGTCTTCCCAGCGAACTCGGAGGATGGAATGTAGACTACGTTGGTGAAAGTTTCCAAGTGACCTGAGGATCCTACTGTATCTTACACATGTCTCGTTGCCACATAGCAAGGTGGGGAGGACTTCTGCTCGATATACGTGTAACTTTGAAGATAATTTCAGCTCCCTACAGCTGAAGACACGGGTACGGAGTCCGCCAATAGTTTGATTTACACATCTGATCCGATGTTGAATCTCTTCATCTATGTCCGAGGTGGTGAACAAGTGGGAGCCAAGGTACTGAAATTGGGAAACATTAGAGGGAGTACTACCGTTAAGTTGGATGGATGGTGGAGGTGTGGCTGAACCAGGGGCAGTCTGAAAGAGAATCTGAGTCTTACGTACATTCACCTCAAGGCCAAAGTGCACAAGCGCATCTGCATAGGTGTTCAGGATGTCCTGTAGGTCGCGAACAGTGTGAGCGACGAGAGTGAAGTCGTCTGTATACTGAAGTTCAGTAATGGAAGCTGCAGACACCTTTGTACCTGCCTGAAGTCATCTTATGTTGAAAAGACCCCTCATCCGGTACTGCATGTCCACCCCGCCGGCTAAATTAGCGCTGGCACAAGTAAGGAAGGCAGTCAAGAAAATGGAAAAGAGAGTTGGTGTCAGTACACATCCTTGTTTTACCTCCGTTTGGAAGGAGGAAGAACTCAGATTGGGTGCCATTGTACAGGACACTGCCATTCATGCCATTGTGGAGTTGCCTCACAATGGCGATGAATTTAGTAGGGCAGCCAAAACGGCTGAGGGTCCGCCAAAGAGCTTCCCTGTTGACCAGGTTGAAGGCCTTGGTTAGATCGTTGAAGGCCATGTACAGGTCACAATGCTGTTCTTTGAACTCTTCCTGTATCTGGCGGGCAGTAAGGATCATGTCAGTGGTGCCACGTGATGGTTTGAAGCCATAAGGAGATTTGGGAGGGAGTTTTCCGCCTCAGGAAGAAGTCTGTTTAGGAGGACTCAGGCGATAATCTTGCCAGCTACGGACAGCAGCGAGATCCCGTGGTAGTTGCTACAGTCCGAGTGGTCACTCTTGTTCTTATAAATATTGACGATGGAGGCGTCTATAAGAGCTGGGGGGATTTCCTCCTTTTTCCATATATTCTCCAGGGGAGAGTGGGTTTTGTTATTTCTCATCTGTTTGATGGCAGTAGTTACCTTTTCCAGGGATGGAGGATAGCTGAGGTGGATCAGCTTCGGATGCCGACGGACCTGCTGGGTAGTCAGGACAACCACATTGGTGTTTCGATTGAGCAGCGAATTGCAGTGCTCTTTCTAGAGCTGAAGGATACCTTCTTTGTCTTTAATTAGAGAGTTACCGTCGCATGACCAGAGGGGTTCTGCGCCATCAGTGAGGGGCTCATAAAATGTTTTGGTGGAATTGAAAAATTTGCGCAATTTGTGATGAACTGCGAGTTTTTGTATTTCATATGATTTATTTTTAAACTATTCGTTCTTTAGATTGCGAAGTTAGCGGTGGACCGCCGCTTTCTTCTTGCGGAAGGTATTTGCTTTGATCTGAGACTGAGGATTGGTCTGCCAGTCATTTAAAGTTGCACGTTGATCATCTAGGAATACTTTGATTTCCGGGCCAACTTCATCCAACCAGTCCTGGTGTATGTTTTCGACCTGGTCGAGGGTCTCTCTGCAGGTTTTTGTCATGACAGTGTCGACAATACCCCCATTCGGCACTGGTATTTGCTTTATATGTTGTTGTATTATCAGCCCATGTTCGAGCTGCTCTCTGAAAGCACGTGCTACCACTGGATCCTCCACCAGGCGACATGAAGTGACAGTTTGGCTCTGTCGAGCCGATGATCAGTGTCACAATGGTCTGAGCCATGCGTGGTGGTCTCTTTTCCTGTCAATGATGTAATTAATGAGATTCCAGTGTTTGGATCGTGGGTGTTGCCACGAACCCTTGAACTTGTCAGCCTGCCAAGACAAGGTATTTGTGAGTCAGGTTGTGGGCAGCACACTTTCTGAGGAAGAGTAAGCCGTTGAGATTACACTTGCCTACTCCGTTTCTCTCTCTGATTCTCTGCCATATGTCAGCATCTCTGCCAACTCAGGCATTGAAGTCTCATAGGAGCACAACCTTATCTTCTCTGGGAATAGAGGTTAGCACTGTGTCAATGTCGGCATAAAAGGCTTCCTTGATGTCATCTTATGCATCCAGTGTTGGGGCATATGCCCTGATGAAGAAGGCATGACGTGATTGATTCAGTGGGACCCGGAGTGTCATGAGGCACTCGTTGATCCCAACATGTATTTCTGTTAGTCTATGTAGGATGCATTGGCGGATGGTAAAGCCAACTCCATAAATGCAGTTTCTCTCTCCACAGCAGGCTTACCCTTCCAGAAGAAGGTATGACCGGAACCCTGTTCCTTGAGTCGACCCTCGTCTGGGAGCCGGTGTAACAGCCCAAAATATACCCCCTCCCCATACTACTGTATACCCGGGGTTAAAGTGGGCTAGCCTGTTTTATACCCCGGGTATATTCTGGGCGTGTCCAGTTTATACCCCGGGGTATAAAACAGGCTAGGCTATTTCATACGCCCCTAGGCCTGATTATACCCCCCCCCACACACACTCAGAAACCAGCCCTATGAGAGTTCTGTTTTGAACTCAGTTGTCTGGCTAAAGTATCTTAATTTAAATTAAAAAACCACTCAGGTATTAAATTTTTATTTTATTTCTCACCTAACCTAACCTAACCTAACCTACCACGCCCACGGGACCTGAATTCACTTGTTCTGGCCCTGGTGGGGTAATACCACCCCACACCTCATTCCAAAGCCTATCTCTTAAACCTATAAAATTTGCTTTTCTGAAGTCTGTTACAATTCTATTATTTTCTTTCTTCTCATTTGTTAAGTTAAGGTCAAATCTGATGACTTTGTGATCGCTATTCCCTAATGTTTCTCCAATTTCTAAATTTGTAATTGTATTTTATCTATTACTTAATACTAAATCCAGTATATTATTCCCCTGAGTTACCTTATTTATGAAAAACACAAGGAGGTATAATCTGGACTAGAGAGGTATAGTTTGGGCTAGTCCCAAATATATAAATTATGATGGAAAAAACTCTGGACATTGAAATACAGACTTATTTATGAAAAACACAAGGAGGTATAATCTGGACTAGAGAGGTATAGTTTGGGCTAGTCCAAAATATACCCCGGGGTATAATATAGCCTGGGCTATTTTATACCCCGGTGTATATTTTGGACTAGCCCACTGTAACCCCGGGTATAGTTTGGGGGGGGGGGTTAATGTGGGCTGCTACACCGGGACTCACTAATGGCTGCAATGTCGATGTTAATACCTAGCCAGCTCTTTTGCCATAAGGGCAGTTCTACTTTCAGAACATTCATTTGTGCCAGTATCCAGAAGGGTCCTGACATCCCATACAGCGACCATAAGAGATCATATAGTTTGTTTTTTATTTCATCTGTGGTTATGAATATGTTTACGGCCACATAGGGATGACCTTACTGGGTGCGGTTGCCCAGTCAAGTTGGTTCTTTAGGCAGACTACGTTAAGGGCACCTTTTCTAGCTACCTTCCCATGTGGGGTAAGCAGGTGTGGCTCCTGGAAAGGGCTGCTCAATCGCACAGACACGACAAGATTGCACTGCTGCCTAGATCACAATGCATAAACGACCATCTTATCTATGCCACCCATGAGCCTGTCCATGTCGTCATTGGACTTTTTGGGGTATAGGGGTTTGATGATATAGAGTTTGATGAGCTGAATGTTGGCTGCGGATGAGTTGATTAATGTGGTGAGGCAGGAGACCAGGCTGCATCTACACATCTAACACTAACCTAACTAAACTCTAATCTAACACTAACCTAACGTTAATCTAACATAAACCTAACGTTAACTTATAACTAACCTAACCTAAGACTAACCTAACACTAACTTAACCACTCCTCACACCACTACTCCTCACACCACTACTCCTCACACCACTACTCCTCACACCACTACTCCTAATCGATATATCCATCAATATCATACACAGCTGGATGAATAAGGATTATCATACACAGGTGGATGTATAAGGACTATCATACACAGCTGGATGAAGAAGGACTATCATACACAGCTGGATGAATAAGGATTATCATACACAGCTGGATGAATAAGGACTATCATACACAGCTGGATGAATAAGGACTATCATACACAGGTGGATGAATAAGGACTATCATACACAGGTGGATGAATAAGGACTATCATACACAGCTGGATGAATAAGGACTATCATACACAGCTGGATGTATAAGGACTATCATACACAGGTGGATGTATAAGGACTATCATACACAGGTGGAAGAATAAGGACTATCATACACAGCTGGATGAATAAAGACTATGATACACAGCTGGATGTATAAGGACTATCATACACAGGTGGATGAAGAAGGACTATCATACACAGGTGGATGAATAAGGACTATCATACACAGCTGGATGAATAAGGACTATCATACACAGCTGGATGAATAAGCATGCCCCGGGCCTGAGAGCGTCTCTAGGGACAGGAGGCGAGCGGTGTATCAACTCAGCCGCCCTACAAAGTAAAGTCTAGAAAAGTTTTACAGACATGAAAAGAAGCATCTATTTCTTTTACGGTTTATTCCCGAGTGTACATTGTCAAGCTGACGACCTTATAAGACTCTCTTGTGAGAGACTCTAAGAGCCTCAACCGTTTACTGGTTCTCTCTGGGTGGTAAAAGAGGCGAGTAAAGTGAGTTGTCAGTACATTGGATGTACAGACGTACACACTCGACCTTTGTTTATATTCGTTGGTGGATGTGACTCAGCGCCATCATCGACGAACTTTTTTTTTTATTTTATTATTTTTTTTTTTTTACGGGGAATAACCCACCCGGGCACAGGTCACTGAACCACATCAGGGCCAGGGGGGCAGCGCCGGTGGTAGAACGGTACCGCTCTTACTTGGCAAGCGTGATGTCACGGGTTCGATTCCCGGGCTGGTGGAAAAGTTGTTTGGACAAACTTCCTAGCCCTCATTGGTCCCTGTTCACCTAGCAGTAATGTAGGTACCTGTTGTCAATCTAAAGTTGCTAATTCGTATTCAGGGAAAGTTGTTGGAGCTTCCAATAACTTGATGACATAAACCATTTACTCTTCAGGCTTCTACGCCCTTAACTCGTGAGACATAAAGGCAAGCATGAACTTAGCATGCTTCCCTGTTGGGCGCTGTAAACGCTTCTGCGCTTCACCTTACACAAGGATGTAGGGGGGTGCCCAATAAAGAAAAAATAATAATAATAATAATTATATCTATTATTATTACAATTACAACTAATAAAATTAATAGCAAATTAATACAAATAAAAATAAATAATAATAATAATAATAATAATAATAATAATAATAATAATAATAATAATAATAATAATAATAATAATAATAATAATAATAATAATAATAATAACAATAATAATAATTATAATAATAAAATAATAATACTAATACTAATAATAATATTAATGATAATAATAATAATAATAATAATAATAATAATAATAATAATAATAATAATAATAATAATAATAATAATAATAATAATACTAATAATAATAATAATTATAATAATAATAATAATAATAATAATAATAACGATAATAATAATAATAATAATAATAACATTGATGATAATAATAATAATAATAATAATAATATTATCAATAATGATAATAATAATGGATTAATAATAATAATAATAATAATATATTACATAATAATTATAATAATACTATTATAATAATAATAATGATAATACAATAATAATAATAATAATAATAATAATAATAATAATAATAATAATACTAACAATAAATAATAATAATAATAATAATAATAATAATAATAATAATAATAATGATAATGATAATAATAATAATAATAATAATAACAATAATAATAATTACTAATAATAATAATAATAATAATAATAATGATAATATTGATGAATAATAATAATAATAATAATGATAATAATAATAATAATAATAATAATAATAATAATAATAATAATAATAATAATAATAATAATAATAATAATAATAATAATGATAATAATAATAATAATAATAATAATAATAATAATAACAATCATAATAATGATAATGATAATGATAATCA
>NW_024713129.1:29564750-29622191 GCF_018991925.1 Homarus americanus | reverse complement strand
TTGCAGGAGGCTGGAGGCGGCCACCTTTTCTAAAAAAAAAAAAATAGTATTAGTAGTAGTAGTATATTTTCTCCCGTCAGGTCTTGATGTGGGTCATTATAAAATGACCTGTGCCGGGTGGGATGATGCCCGTAAAAAAAAATAAAAAATAAAAAAAAAAAACATTGAGATTCTCGATGGAAGTTTTGCGCCTCAGGAATAAGTCTGTTTAGGAGGATTCGGGTGATAATCTTTCCTGCTATAGACAGCAGCGAGATCCTGCGGTAGTCGCCACAGTTTGACTGGTCTCCCTTTTTCTTATAAATACTGAAAATGGAGGCTTCTTTAAAAGCTTAGGGATTTTCTCCTTTCCAATATATTCTCCAGGAGAGAGTGTAGACGGCTGGTAAACAGAGGTCCTCCTGCTTTATACACCTCGGCTGGGATTCCATCAGGCCCTGAGGTTTTATTATTTTTCATCTGTTTGATGGCATTAGCTACCTCATCCAGGGATGGACGACAGCTTAGGTGAGTCAACTCTGGATGCTGAGGGGATTCGGGTAGTCAGGACATCAACACCGGTGTTTTGGTTGACCAGCGAGTGGTAGTGCTCTTTCCAGCACCGAAGGATGCCGTCTTCGTCTTTATTTACGGAGTTGCCGTCTGATGAGTGGAGGGGAGCGCACGTTTATCATCGACGATTACATTAATTTCCGGGTCATTTTCATCAAACCAATCCTGGTGTATTCCTTCCATCTGGCCGAGGGTCTCTTTGCAGGTTTTTGTCATAACAATGTCGAGAATACCCCATTTGGCACTGGGATTTAGGCTGTCTGTTGTCGGGTTGTGTCTCAGACCATGTTCAAGCTGCTCTCTGAAAGCATGTGCTATGTCTGGATCCTCCAGACGCTTATTGTTAAAACCTCTTCGGGGCTTGTTGACTTCGCCGTTTTGGGGCGACGTGAAGTGAGAGCTTGGCTCTGACGAGCCGATGATCAGTGTCGCAGTGGTCTGAGCCATGCATGGCTCGGGTAATGAGTACATTTCGGTGATCTCTTTCTCTAATAAAAATACATTCAATGAGAGGCCAGTGTTTGGATCGTGGGTGTTGCCATGAATCCTTGAACTTGTCTGCCTGCCTACACATGGTATTGGTGATAGTGAGGTTGTGTGTAGTACAATTGCTGAGGAGGAATAGGCCGTTGGGATTACACTTGCCTAGTCCATTTCTCCCTATGATTCCCTGCCAAATGTCAGCATCTCTGCCTACTCTGGTATTGACGTCTCCTAGGAGCCCAACCTTATCGTTTTTATGAATAGAGGTTAGCACTCTGTCAAGGTCGGCATAAAAGGCCTTCTTGATGTCATCCTCTGCACCCAGTGATGGGGCGTATGCACTGATGGGGCATATGCATTGATGAAGAAGGCATGACACGAGCATTTCAGTTAGCCTGTGTAGGATGCATTGGCAGATCGCAAAGCCAATATATAAATGCTGTTTCTCTCCACAGCAGGCTTACCCTTCCAGAAGAAGCTATAACCAGATCCCCTTTCTGTGAGTCGAATTTAGTATAATCGTCATCAACTGTTGTGTTGCTGACCTCACCCATTCCTACAGAGACTGACCTGACCGTTCCCAGGCGACCTCACCTAGGTACCTTCTTAACCCCTCATAATCCGCCAATCGAAAGTCCGGGACTCTGACCATATTGTCATTATTTTTCGTTTCCAAATTTATGGTAAACCTGATTTCTCTGTGATCACTGTTCCCTAGTTCTTCCCCTGTTGTCATATCTCTGACACTACTTTCTTTATTTGTTAATACTAGGCCTAATATATTGTCACCTTTAGTAGGTTGTGTAATTAGTTGTTTTAAAAAATTGTCCTGTACTGCGTAAAGGAAGTCTTCAGATTCATAGTCATCTATAATGTTGTCCCAGTCAATAATTCTGAAGGTGAAATCCCCATGTAACATAACTCACCTTCCCTTACCCTCCAAGAAGAGTGATAATGATTATAACAACAACTACAACAATAACATAATAATAATAATAATAATAATAATAATAATAATAATAATAATAATAATAATAATAATAATAATAATAATAATAATAATAATATATTAATAATAATAAATTCTAACACTGTCTACCGCACCCGCAGGAGCAGTGTGCAGGTGGTGTTGGTGCGGGAGAATGCGGTCAAGTCTCGGCACCGCAACCTGACCCGTACCGCTTCGAGTACCATGCAGCCCAGTTGGAGAAGTTCCTACAGGAGTACCGCTGCCTTCAAGAGCAGCTGATCCACATGAAGCAGTCATACGAGGCCCAGCACCACCGAGGGTCTGAGCCAAGGTCAGTTACGAAGTCAATGAAGGTCATCTGTGAGGTCAAGAAAGGTCAGGTGTGAACTTATGTGAGACAGTTTTATGGTAGGTCAGGTTGGGTTAGGTGGGAGTCAACTAGGGGTAAGTTAGGTCAGATTAGGTCAGTTCGTGTCAATCATGGGATTATGTAACAGCAGGTAGAAGCAGGTTGAGTCAGATAAGGTCAGGTAGAGGCAGGTAGGGTGAGGTAGGAGTAGTTGGAGGAAGGTGGGGGCAGGTAGAGGTAGATAGGGTCAGGTAGAGGCAGATGGAGGAAGGTGGGGGCAGGTAGGGTAAGGTGGGGGTAGGTAGAGGCAGGTAGGGTCAGGTAGAGGCAGGTGGATTCAGTCACAAGGGAAGGCCCAAACAAGGTCAAGCAGCAAGGCCACCCAGGTCAAAAAATCGGGGTTCACTGACAGAAGTGGAACAAGTTCACCGAGTGCCGGAAAGAAAGAGGAAATTCAACCGACTCCTCCACCAGCCAGATAATGTTTAGATGGTGCCGGATGGAACCCATGAGATATAACGAGGCCATGACATTTAACACAGAGGAATAGAGACAGGGGAAACAGACAGAGGCGGAGATAAACAGATAGACAGACAGACAGAAATAGAGTACACAGAGAGAGAAATTAACACAAAGAAACCGAGACAAACAAACAGACATACAGAGACAAGTTTAAGCAGATAAGAGGACAAACAGACAAACAAACAAACAGATACATTAACCCTGAAGGACCGAGGAAAAAGAGAGAGAGAGAGAGAGAGAGAGAGAGTCTGTATCGAAAACTGTCATGTAAACTGCGAAAACCAATAAACTAGTGGAGGATTCTTCCTGTTAGACTGCGTGGACATGACTGTACCTCCATTAACAGTCTTCCTGGTGCTCTAAAACAGCTGATTTTTGTGATTGTTTATACCTGTGTGTAAGAGGTAGAGAGAGAGAGTGGGGGAGGGAGGAAGAGAAGGAGGAAAGGAAGGAAGGAGGGAGGGAGGGAAAGAGAGAGATAGGGTTAATGCACATCCGACCAGGGACGGGTGTTTTAAATTTTTCTTATGTAATCGTTTCGTTAATGTATGTGAGTGTGTATCTCTGTCTGTCTGTCTCTGTCAATTTGTGTATCTCTGTCTGTCTATCTGTGTCTATATGTTTATGTGTGTGTGAGAGTGTGGCAACCTGTGGTGTAATGGTCAGCATGCTCGCCTCAACAAGCAGGCCGGGTTCGATCCCGGGCAGGGTGAAACTATGGGCAAGTTATTTACGTCATTTCCCTTTGTCTACTCAGCAGTAATTGGGAACTTGAATGTTAATCGATTTGCGGATCGTGTTCCCGAGTAATGGTTACCCAGTGCAGTTGGTGAGTTGTCCGGTCTTCTCGGACTATTCCTTGACACTGGGTCATGCAGCTCTTTAACTTAGGGTGTGGTTGTTGTGTTGGCGACAGCTTCTACGCCTTAAACAAATTCACTCCTCTGTGGCCCTTGGGCCGGTCATCCTCGTCTGTGTGAATCTCTTTACCGTATACTTTTGGCCAGGATATTCACTGCTTTTCAGAGACCTTTGATTAATATTTCCTTTTATATTTTTCTACGCCTGTTTTTAACTCTTAATATTCTTACTTATAAGCAGTTTGTGTTGCTCTCTCTCTCATATGATTCGAACTTCATACTCGGAAATTAAATAGATAGATAGATAGATAGATAGATAGATAGATAGATAGATAGATAGATAACCATCGAAAAAAATAAAATATTTATCTCTCTTTAAGATAACAAAAGATCCATTAACGTTTGTAGGGCAGCGATGATTTAGGTGTATTATTATTGAGCCGAGGAAAACGTCCTGCCTTACCAGAAGTTAATTCCCTAAAATTTAAGAATACCAATTGTTTACATGCATTGTTTATCTTTTTGTTCATATATTGTTTTCTTTTGATTTTGTTGGATGATATAAAACCCCCTTAGTATAATGACCATTGATAGGGCTATTGTTTATGTGGTGGTTATGACACCTATGTGTATTGTTTACGTCACGCCACTGTCTACCTTATCTCGAGGGTGAAGACAATGAGGTTACTAAGGGAGGGGGTAGATGATTCTTCTGATGGTATAGAGTAGACTAAGAGACAGGCAGACAGACATATTATCTAAGTAGACCAACAGAGGGACAGACAACCAGGGAATCAAGTGGAATAACAAACAGACATATACATAGTTAGACAGACACAATCAGGCAAACAGAAACAAACAGACAGACAAACACAGAACAAACACAACAGACCTTCCAGCCTTAGTCACATCCTCAGCAGGTTACGTGTGTGTGGTGGGGGGCTGGTAGTGTAGGTGGGTGACCAGCACGATGTATTGAGACCATCCCCGCCCGCCCAATTATAGTGATAAATGGTATAGGTTGTGGCTGGCTGGCGGTGCTTGAGAGAGGTCACACAGACAACCTACTGACCAGGAACAGACAGGTCATACAGACACCCACTGACCGAACAGACAGGTCACACAGATCCCAATGACCACAGGTGGTAGACAGGTCATACAGACAATCTACTGACCCGGTCGTACATAATGTTGAGACAACCTACTGACCAGGAACAGACAGGTCATACAGACAACCTACTGACCAGGAACAGACAGGTCATACAGACAACCCACTGACCAGAACAGACAGGCTCACACAGACAACCTACTGACCAGGAACAGACAGGTCACACACACACCCTACTGACCAGGAACAGACAGGTCACACAGACAAACTTGACCAGAACAGACAGGTCACACAGACACCCTACTGACCAGGAACAGAGAGGTCACACAGACAACCTACTGACCAGGAACAGACAGGTCATACAGACAACCTACTGACCAGGAACAGACAGGTCACACACACACCCTACCGATCTAGAACAGACAGGTCACACAGACAACCTACTGACCAGGAACAGACAGGCTCACACAGACAACTCACTGACCAGGAACACAGGTCACACAGACAAACTCCACTGACCAGGAACAGACAGGTCACAATAGACAACCCACTGACCAGAAACAGACAGGTCACACACACACCCTACTGACCAGAACAGACAGGTTACAGACAACCTACTGACCAGGAACAGACAGGTCACACAGACAACCTACTGACCAGGAACAGACAGGTCATACAGACAACCTACTGACCAGAAACAGACAGGTCATACAGACAACCTACTGACCAGGAACAGACAGGTGGTCACACAGACAACCTACTGACCAGAACAGACAGGTCACCAGACAACCTACTGACCAGGAACAGACAGGGTCACACACAGACAACCTACTGACCAGGAACAGACAGGTCACACAGACAACCCACTGACCAGGAAACAGACAGGTCACACAGACACCCTACTGACCAGGAAACAGACAGGTCACACAGACAATCTCTACTGACCAGGAAACAGACAGGTCATACAGACAACCTAATGGACCAGACACAGGTCACAGACAACCTACTGAATTGGTGTTCTGACAGGTCACACAGACAACCTAACATCTGTGAAACAGACAGGTCACACAGACAACCTACTGACCAGGAACAGACAGGTCACAGACAGCCTACTCACCAGTGGAACAGACAGGTCATACAGACAACCTACTGACCACCACGAAACGCACAGGTCATACAGACAACCTACTGACCACGAACAGACAGGTCACACAGACAACCTACTGACCACGAACAGACAGGTCATACAGACAACCTACTGACCAGGAACAGACAGGTCACACAGGACAACCTTACTGACCAGGGAACAGGACAGGGCTCAGTTACTAGACAACCTGGGTATCGACCAGGAGTAGACAGGGCTCATACAGACAACCTACTGACCAGGGGAGCAGACAGGCTCATACAGACAACCTACTGACCACGAAACAGACAGGTCATACAGGACAACCTACTGACCAGGAAATCAGACAGGCTGCTACAGACAACCCACTGACCAGAACAGACAGGTCACAGACAACCTACTGACCAGGAGTAGAAGGTGGTCTAGCAGACAACCTACTGACCAGGAACAGACAGGTCACACAGACAACCTACTGACCAGGAACAGACAGGTCATACAGACAACCTACTGACCAGGAGCAGACAGGTCACACAGACAACCTACTGACCAGGAGCAGACAGGTCACACAGACAACCTACTGACCAGAGCAGACAGGTCATACAGACAACCTACTGACCAGGAACAGACAGGTCATACAGACAAACTCCACTGACCAGAAACAGACAGGTCACACACACCTCTACTGACCAGGAACAGACAGGTCGGCCACAGACAACCTACTTATTCAGGAACAGACAGGTCACACAGACAACCTACTGACCAGGAACAGATGGTCACACAGACAACCTACTGATCAGGAACAGACAGGTCATACAGACAAACTCCATCCTCGGACCAGGAACAGACAGGTCACAGACAACCTACTGATCAGAACAGACAGGTCATACAGACAACCTACTGACCAGGAACAGACAGGTCACACAGACAACCTACTGGACAGAACAGACAGGTCATAAGACAACCCTACTGGATCAGGAACAGACAGGTCATACAGACAACCTACTGATCAGGAACAGACAGGTCATACAGACAACCCAGTACTGACCAGAACAGACAGGTCACACAGACAACCTACTGGATCAGAAACAGACAGGTCATACAGACAACCTAATGATCAGAACAGACAGGCTTCATACAGACAACCTACTGACCAGGAACAGACAGGTCATACAGGCAACCTACTGATCAGAAACAGACAGGTCACACAGACAACCCACTGACCAGAACAGACACAGGTCATAGACAACCTACTGACCAGAAATAGACAGGTCATACAGACAACCCACTGACCAGGAACAGACAGGTCATACAGACAACCTACTGACCAGGAAACAGACAGGTCACAACACACAGAACCCAATTGACCAGAACAGACAGGTCACACAGACAACCCACTGATCAGAAACAGACAGGTCATACAGACAACCTACTGACCAGGAACAGACAGGTCATACAGACAACCCACTGATCAGGAACAGACAGGTCATACAGACAACCTACTGACCAGGAACAGACAGGTCATACAGACAACCTACTGATCAGAACAGACAGGTCATATGACAACCTACTGATCAGAATGACAGGTCACACAGACAACCTACTGACCAGGAACAGACAGGTCACACAGACAACTCACTGACCAGGAACAGATAGGTCATACAGACAACCTACTGATCAGGAGTAGACAGGTCATACAGACAACCTACCGACCAGGAAACAGACAGGTCACACAGACAACCCACATGAGTAACAGACAGGTCACAGACAAACTCCAATGACCAATAGAACAGACAGGTGATACAGACAACCCACCACCGAATTCTAGAATGACAGGTCATACAGACAACCTACTGACCAGGAACAGACAGGTCACACAGACAACCTACTGACCAGGAACAGACAGGTCACACACACAACCTACTGACCAGAACAGACAGGTCATACAGACAACCTAATGACCAGGAACAGACAGGTCAAGGCCAGACAACCTACTGACCAGAACAGACAGGTCATACAGACACCCTACTGACCAGAAACAGACAGGTCATACAGACAAACTAACCGACCAGGAGCAGACAGGTCACACAGACAACCTACTGACCAGGAACAGACAGGTCACACAGACAACCTACTGACCAGGAACAGACAGGTCACACAGACAACCTACTGACCAGGAAACAGACAGGTCACACAGCAGACAACCTACTGACCAGGAACAGACAGGTCACACAGAGAACCAACTGACCAGGAGTAGACAGGTCATACAGACAACCTACTGATGAGGAACAGACAGGTTTCATACAGACAACCTACTGACTAGAACAGACAGGTCACACAGACAACCTACTGACCAGGAACAGACAGGTCACACAGACAACCTACTGACCAGGAACAGACAGGTGTCATACAGACAACCTACTGACCAGAAACAGACAGGTCATTACAGACAACCTACTGACCAGGAACAGACAGGGTCACACAGACAACCTACTGACCAGAACAGACAGGTCATACAGACAACCTACTGACCAGGAACAGACAGGTCACATTGGTGACAACCCACTGACCAGGAACAGACAGGTCATACAGACAACCTACTGACCAGGAACAGACAGGTGATACAGACAACCTACTGACCAGGAACAGACAGGTGATACAGACAACCTACTGACCAGGAACAGACAGGTCATACAGACAACCTACTGATGAGTAACAGACAGGTCATACAGACAACCTACTGATGAGGAACAGACAGGTGATACAGACAACCTACTGACCAGGAACAGACAGGTCACACAGACAACCTACTGACCAGGAACAGACAGGTCACACAGACAACCTACTGATCAGGAACAGACAGGTCATACAGACAACCTACTGACCAGGAACAGACAGGTCATACAGACAACCCATTGGGACCCAGGGGAACAGACAGGTCACACAGACAACCTACTGATCAGGAACAGACAGGTCATACAGACAACCTACTGATCAGGAACAGACAGGTCATACAGACAACCTACTGACCAGGAGCAGACAGGTCATACAGACAACCTACTGACCAGGAACAGACAGGTCACACAGACAACCTACTGACCAGGAACAGACAGGTCATACAGACAACCTACTGACTTGGAACAGACAGGTCATACAGACATTCTACTGACCAGGAGCAGACAGGTCATACAGACAACCTACTAACTTGGAACAGACAGGTCATACAGACAACCTACTGACCAGGAGCAGACAGGTCATACAGACAACCTACTGACCAAAACAGCCACACAGACAGGTTGCTTGTAAGAGCCAGGCAGGTTGCCCACAAAAGTCAGTGAGCAAAACAGACATGTTCTACAGATATGATGCACAAACAAACCAACTTCTCTAACATAAAATGACCAGAAACTAACAGGTTTCACACACAGTCCAGTGACCACTGACCAAAACAGACAGGTTATATGGGACAGAAAAAAAAGGTTGCACAGACAAGTCACTGACCAGCACAGCCACACAGATAGACTACACAGACAGGTTGCTTGTAAGAGCCAGACAGGTTGCACAGAACTAGCTAGTGGCCAGAACAACCATTAAGAAGGGGGAGACAGTAATGGTATTATGGTGTGAGTGAAGGAAACGACCTGGGGATATCTCTTGTGCCCAGCGAGGTCACACACACACACACACACACACACACACACACACAAACCTTCATACATTAAGAATATGTGTGTGTGTGTGTGTGTGTGTGTGTGTGTGTGTGTGTGTGTTGGGGGCAGTGAAAGTAACCCACGTTTTTCTATATATGATCTCTTCGACCTGTGTATATCCAGTATATACAGTATATTCTACAGTGTATATCTCCCTATATAAACGTTGAGTATCTTGTACGGCTTTGAGTATAATGAGTTTACCGGAGGATAGATATTTGTCTGATATTAACTTTGTGGCTTGTGTTTGTTGTCATTTATAACAGCCAACGTGTGTACTATACTAACCCGCCAGCTTGTGTTAGTGAACGGCAGTGAACGGCTTGTTTACAGTATAGTGAACGGCAGTGAACGGCTTGTTTACAGTATAGTGAACGGCAGTGAACGGCTTGTTTACAGTATAGTGAACGGCAGTGAACGGCTTGTTTACAGTATAGTGAACGGCAGTGAACGGCTTGTTTACAGTATAGTGAACGGCAGTGAACGGCTTGCAGAGGACGTTTTGTGTGTAGTGATCGGCAGTGAACGACTTGTGTACAGTATAGTGAACGGTAGTGAACGGCTTGTGTATAGTAAAAGGTAGTGAACGTTAGTGAACGGCTTGTGTATAGTAAAAGGTAGTGAACGGTAATGAACGGCAGCGAAAGGGTTTTGTTAGTGAACGGCAGTGACAAGCTTTTGTTTGTGTTATTGAACGGCAGTGAACGGCTTGTGTTATTGAACAACAGTGAACGGCTTGTGTTAGTGAATGGCAGTGAACAACTTGTATATAATGAATAGCAGTGAATGTCTTGCATATAATGAACGGCAGTGAACGGCTTATGTACAGTGAACAACAGTGAATTGCTTTGTATAATGAACAACAGTGAACGCTTTATGTATAGTGAACGGCAGAGAACGGCTTGTGTACACTAAATGGCAGTGAGTATGATTGTGCACAGTGAAAGTCAGTGAAAATGTTTGTATAGTAAACGGTAGTGAGCGGCAGTAAATGGCTTATGTATAGTGAATGGTAGTGAACGGTTTGTGTAAAATGAACGGTAGTGAACGGCTTGTGTATCGTGAACTGCAAGGAGAATGTTTGTGAACATCATATTTGTATTTTTCCTGTACAGTACACTGAATGTTGAATTGAATTGAATTGTAACAGTTTATTTAGCCAGAAAAACACAGATACAGAGTGGATAATAATTACAATATTAACATGGCTGAGCCAGTTGAGAACCTGAGCTCTCTTTGAGGCACCTGATATATACTATACATTTATCTCAAGGAAGTATTATGAAACATTTAGTAACATCTGGAATAGTACAATAGCATGGTGGTAATAAGAACATCTCATAATGTTGCCACGGTTATCACTTCAATATTTATTTACTCTATTATTTATTATTTATTATTTTATATATATATTTTATTTATTTATTTTTTATTATTATTTTGTTTATTTATTTATTTATACATACATATACACATACATATACATATACACACACACACACACACACACACACACACACACACACATATATATATATATATATATATATATATATATATATATATATATATATATATATATATATATATATATATATATATGTGCAGTAACAAGGTTGAACAAGAGGACAGAGCTTTCAGGATTATGTCTAGTTGGCAATTATGTTTATTGCAATGGTAATTACGTATTTATTTACATGATAATTTCCGATAAAACGGTTTTGATGGTACAATAAAAGCAGGTACTGTAAATATAGTAAGTGTTACAAGAAGTGTTAATACTTCGACAACAGATATTTTTTTAGAGATGATTTAAAGGAAGGGAGCGTAGTCTTTGCTGGGATGGGTGGGGGTAAGTTGTTCCACACCTTCACACCATGATATTTTATGGAGGTCTGGGACTGAGAGGAGAGCATGAGGGGTGGTCTTAGTAGCTCTGGGTGCCTTAAGTTGTATCTCTGATTATTCCGGAATTGGAAGTACTTATTGTCAAGCAAGTGATTGATAGATTTGTAAACAAAGAGGGCACAGCAGTAAGTGTTAATATCCTCGAATTTTAAGAATTTCAATATAGCAAATTTTTCGTTTGTGTGATCTGTTTTTTTTTCAAGTAGGTCAATATCCGTGCAACTCTCTTCTGTGCAGTAACCAGAGATTGTGTTTTTGAAGAGCCAGAGGCCCCCCATAGTGTGTGACAGTGTATCAGGTGTTGGTAAACAGGATCATGATAGATTTCTTTCATTGCTGTGAGAGTGAGTGACTGTCGAGTGTGATACATGATATTTCACTGTTTATTGACTTTACTGTGAATGGCTTGTATGTGGTTTCTCCAGTTAAGTTTCTCATCAACAGTAACTCCGAGGAATTTAGTATTTTGTTCGCGTTTGAGGACTATATTACCAAGGTACAGGGGGTTCAAGTCTGGAGGTAAGTTTTTTCTTCTGTGAATGATCGTGTAGTGGGTTTTCTCAAGGTTTAAGGTCAGTTTATTACTTATTACCCAGCTCCTGACTTTAGTTAATTCAGTGTTCATAGTTCTCATCAAGGAATGGAGGTCTGAGTTGCTGGCATAGAGGTTACTATCGTCTGCAAATAAGTTGTATTTTATGAGTGAGCTGGCGTGGACTATGTCGCTTATGTACAACAAAAACAGTACTGGACCGAGAATTGAACCTTGGGGGACTCCATACAAGATTGGCGAGGAGTCAGATTGATGGTTATTATAACAGACATACTGCATCCTGCATCCTGTTCATGCTTTGAAAGGAGGCTGGTATGGTCGACAGTATCGAAGGCTTTACATACACGGTCAAAAGTAATCATCAACTCAACCACCCTGCCCTGGCCGGGTCCTTTCTGCACGGTAGGTTAAGTTGGGTGGAGAGAGGCAATGGTCGATTTGGGGGAGGGGTGTGCGAAGAGGAGGGGTGGGGGAGGGGTGTGCTAGGGGGAGGGGTGTGCGAGGGTGGTATGTGATGTAAGTTGGTCATCAGAGAGGGAGAGAATTGAGAAAGTAGGAAAATTCTTGAAAAAATGAATAGAAGGATGGATGTAATTTGTTGTGTTTTTTCTCACTATATTTACCTTAGATTTACATGCTTGAAAGAGTGGTACTGTAGATGTGGACCCTTATTTTATGAGTACTATTATGTGCCTTCTATTTCCTTGTTTATAAGTGTTTCAGGCTGTTGTTCAGGTTTTAATCGGCAATTAGATATTTATAATAACATTGATATGAGAAATTAATATTGAATAAGAGGGTGGAATTCACATTTATTTTTAATATTTACCAACACTCGCACTCCTCCCCAAAATCTCAAGTAAAGGCACAGATAACTGAGGGAAAGTTAAGTCCGTAGGACTCCTCCCTGGACACCCGGCCTTCTGGTTGGTTGGTTGTTTAGACTCTAGGCCTATCAACATATACCCTCACTACTATGTGGCCCTTGACTTGCGCCTTCCTACCTTACCCGGGTCTGGATTACTTTTGACCGCAACTGTACATAATAATGATTGCCCCTAGTGTACGAAGATGGCCGGCACAAAGGCCACCTGGGCGTGAATTTTTTTTAAGGTGTAGAAACTGTCGCCAACACCAAAACCACACCCTAACTTAACGAGCTGCATGACCCAGTGTCAAGCAATAGTCTGATAAGACTGGAAAACTAGCTAAGTGCACTGGCTAACCATGACCCCGGAACACAATCCGCAAATCCTTTAACACAAAGGTCCCCAATTACTGCTGGGTAGACAGAAACAAATGGCTAAGAGAAACTTTGCCAGATGTTCGCCCTGCCCTGGGATCGAACCCGGGTCCACTTGCTTGGAGGCGAGCATGTTGATCATTACACAACACCACAGGTCGCCACGACCTACATACATACATACTACTTACTACTACTTTGATGTCACTCAGAATCGAGTATGACGATCATCCAGCAATGATAAAATGATATGAGTTATTAAGGATGTCACCTACTTTGGTGAGTACTGAGATGACTAAAGAGGCCGATACGGGACCGGCAACGTCGTTCACTGATGTTGCACATGTAGGGGGCTACATCTAGTGCGGGTTGGGCGGCGGCAGCGTCATTCCGGCGTTGGTGCTTGTCTGCCTCGTTATGCAGACAAGTATTGTCACCTTCTTGTGTGGTGCTCCTCCAAGCGTTATGGTATGGAGTAATCGTCTCCCATGTGTAGGGGTCAATTTGGCACTTTCAGGTTTGTCTTAAGACTATCCTTATACCTTTTCAGTTGCCCGCCGGCATTACGTTTACTATTTGTCAGGTGACTGTAAAGTAGCTACTTCGGCAGTCTACTGTCGTCCATGCGGGTAATATGGCCAGTCCAGCGTAGTTGTTCATGGATAATGATAGCCTCAGTGCTCCTATAGTTGGTGTCAGGAAGAATACTGGCATTTGTTCTCTTATCTTCCCAGAGAACTAGGAGGATGGAATGTAGACTACATTGGTGAAAGTTTTAAAGTGCCTTGAGGTACCTCCTGTATGTGACCCATGTCTCACTGCTAAATAACAGGATGCGGAGGTCCACTGCTCGATAGATGTGAAACTTTGCAGATAATTTCAGCTCCCTACAGCTACAGACACGGTTTCAGAGTCTGCCAAAGGCTTGAGAAGCACATCTGATCCGATGTTGAATCTCTTCATCGATGTCGGTGGTGGTGAACAAGTGGGAGCCGAGATACCGAAAGTGGGTAACATTTGAGAGGGTAGTACCTTTAAGCTGGATGGATGGTGGAGGTGTGTCTGAACCAGGGGCAGGCCAAAGTGTGAGTACGCATCTGCGCAGATGTTCAGGATCTCCTGTAGGTCGCGTTTAGTGAAGTTCAGTAATGGAATCATCTTATGTTGAAAGGACCCTTCATCCGGTACTCGATGTCCACCCCGCCGGATAAATTGGCACTGGCATGAGAGTAAGTAAGGCAGCCAAGAAAATGGAAAAGAGAGTTGGTGCCAGTACACACCCTTCTTTAACCCCCGTTTGGATGGGGAAGACCTCAGATTTGGTGCCGTTGTGCAGGACACTGCCGTTCATGCCATCGTGGAGTTTCCTCACAATCGTGATGAATTTTGTATGGGCAGCCAAAACGACTGAAGGCCCATCAGAGAGCTTCTCTGTTGACCTAGTCAAATGCCTTGGTTAGGTCGATGAAGGCCATGTACAGGTCACGGCACTGTTATCTGCACTTCTCCTGTATCTGGCGAGCAGCAAAGATCATGTCAGTGGTGCCACGTGATGGTCTAAAGCCACACTGAGATTCTGGGAGGAAGTTTTCCGCCTCAGGAAGAAGGCTGTGTCTGAGGAGGTGGGCGATAATCTTGCCAGCTACGGATAGCAGCGAGATCCTGCAGTAGTTGCGACAGTCTGACCAGTCTCCCTTGGTCTTATGAATATTGACGATGGAGACGTCTTTAAGAGTTTGGGGGATTTCCTTCTTTTCCCATAAATTCTCCGGGAGAGAGTGCAGACGGCTGGTAAGCAGAGGCCCTTCTGCTTTATACACCTCGGCTGGGATTCCATCAGGCCCTGAGGCTTTATTATTTTTCATCTGTTTGATGGCAGTAGCTACCTCATCCAGGGATGGAGGATAGCTGAGGTGGGTCAGCTCTGGATGCTGAGGGACCTGCTGGGTAGTCAGGACTTCCAAATTGGTGTTTCGGTTGTGTAGTGAATGGTAGTGCTCTTTTCAGCACTGAAGGATGCCTTCATCGTCTTTAATCAGGAAGTTACTGTCGGATGAGTGTAGCGGGGCTATACCACGAGCGATTAGCCCATTAAATGTTTTACTTGAAATTAAAAATGTAGGCATATTGTGCTGATCTGTAAAGTTTTGTGGTTTACAAGCTTTATTTTAACCAGTCGTTCTTAGATTGCGAAGTTAGTGCTGGACCGCCTCTTTCTTCTTGCCGAAGGTATCAGCTTTGGTCCGAGACTGTGGGTTCTTCTGCCAGTTAGTTAAGGCAGCATATTTTTCATCAACGAGTTCATTGATTGCCAGGACATTTTCATTAAACCAGTCCTGGTGTATTCTTTCGATCTGGCCGAGGGTCTCTCCACAGGTTTTTGTCATGACAGTGTCGAGAATTTCCCATTCGCCACTGGGATTTCGGTTGTTTGTTGTCGGGTTGTTTATCAGCTCATGTTCAAGCTGCTCTGAAAGCATGTGCTACCACTGGATCCTTCAGACGCTTACTGTTAAAACCTCTTCTGGAGGCTTGCTGCATTGGCCGTTTTGGGGCGACATGAAGTTAGAGCTTGACTCTGACAAGCTGATGATTAGTGTTGCAGTGGACTGAGCCACACATGGCTCTGGTGATGAGGATATCTCGTCAATCTCTTTCTCTGACAATGCTGTAGTCAATGAGGTGCTGCTGTTTGGATCCTGGGTGTTGCCACGAACCTTTGAACTTGTCAGTCTGTCTAAACAAGGTAGTGGTGATAGTGAGGTTGTGTGCGGTACACGTGCTGAGGAGTAGTATGCCGTTTGGATTGCACTTGCGTTGTCCATTTCCTCCTATGGTTCCCTGCCAAATGTCAGCATCTCTGCTAATTTTGGCATTGAAGTCACAAAAGAAGCACAACCTTATTTTCTCTGGGGATCGAGGTTAGCACTCTGTTGAGGTCGGCGTAAAAGGCCTCCTTGATGCCATCTGCATCCAGTATTGCGGTGTATGCACTGATGAAAAAGGCATGACGTGAGTGATTCAGTGGGAATCGGAGCGCCATGGGGCGCCCGTTGATCCCAATAGGCATTTCAGTTAGCCTGTGTAGGATGCATTGGCGGATGGCAAAGCCAACTCCGTAATTGCGGTTTCTCTCCACAGCAGGATTACCCTTCCAGAAGATGGTATAGCCAGATCTCCGTTCTGTGAGTTGACCCTCATCTGGGAGCCGGGACTCACTGTTGGCTGCGCTGTCGATGTTATACTTAGCCAGCCAAAAGGGTCCTCACATTTCATGCAGCGAGTATAAGAGGTTGCATAGTTCTGTTTTTGGGGGGATCTGTGATTATGATTGTATTTTTGACCACATAAGGATGACCTTACTGGGTGCAGTTGCCCAGTCAGGTTGGTTTTTAGGCAGGCTATGTTTAGGGTACTTTTTCTAGTTCCCTCCCCATGTGGGGTGAGCAGAGTGGCTCCTCGAAAGGGATGCTCAGTCGCACAGACAGGACCGGATTACGCTGCCACCTAGATTTCAGTGCTAAAACGACCATCTTATCTGTGCTTCCCATGTGCAGATTTCTGTCTAGAGACTCCCGGCAGTCATCTCTGCCTGTCCCCGTCGCCACTCGTCCGTCACCATAGGACTTTTGGGGTATAGGAGTTTTGATGATGATGTGAGGTATGATGAGCTGGATGATGGCTGTGCGTGAGTTGATTTATGTGGTGAGGCAGGAGTACAGGCTGCAACCACACATCTGGCTCACCTTTTTCCTGATCCAATGGTGCAAGTGTTGCAACGGCTGGGGAGAGGGTGAGTTGCGATGGACTGCCGATAGCCCAGTTTTGTTGGGTTTCGCCCTAGTAGCCTGTCCATCAGGCATTGCCTTCGTCTGCTGGTGTAGTCGTTGCGTTCCCATGGTGGTCACCTCTTCCACCTATACTGCCGTTGGAATATTTTTGGAGCTCTGTAAGCATGTCTGCCTGATGCAGGGCTCCACCGCAGATTTTTCGTTCGATGTTTACTTCCATAGTCTTATACCTACCAAGGTTAATCCACAAGTCAGTGGGGTAATGGTTGGTAGGCGCCTGGACGTGTCCACATGCAGTGGGCCTATGTGCCGTTCCTCTGGGGCCCACTGCGACTCCGAGATCTCCTGCTGGTCTAGTCTGGGCCCACAAGGCACCCAGCTACGGTGTGTTGCCACGAGGAGGCACAGCAGGAGTCTTGATGGTGAAGAGGCTGTGTACTGGCAGGGGAAGACTTATACAAGTTGCTTCCCTGTTCACCACGAGAGCTAGCCAGCGGCGGTAGCTGAAAGCGAGAGGCAGCAAGAGTACTTGCGCCTTAACACTAACATAATCCTGCCATACTAGCTGCATTTCACCACCGTATGTGCCAACACACACACATATATAAACACACACACACACACACACACACACACACACACACACACACACACACACGTCAAACGGACTTGTACATACACAAACACAAATAGATAAACATACACACAAATTTTCGATCGACGGTACTCTCTCTCTCTCTCTCTCTCTCTCTCTCTCTCTCTCTCATAATATGGACCATATGCATTATACTCACCTAACTTCACCTGACCCTCTCTGACCTTCCCAGATTGGAGTGTTGCCCCGAGGGTCTAGGAGCTGTAGGTGGACCTGCTCCTCCACCACACGTCGCAGGTATCCCCCTACACGTAGGTGCTCCTCCTCCTCCTGTAGAAATCCTTCCACCACCTGTTGAAATTTTACCCCCTCCCATGGGAGCTGTCCCACCCCTAGGAGCTCCATCGCCGCCTCCGTCATCATCGTCAACGAGGCCAACCGCATCGTCCTCGAAGTCCTCCTCCAAGGGACCCACTATGTCCTACAGTGGAGGGGACATCAACCCTACTGTGACCCACTCCCCAAACAACCATCGACTTCAGCACCATCAGAACCCCTCAAGTCAATCCTGAAGAAGACTCCTGAAATAGGGAAACAGCGGCAGCAGATGAGACAGCAGCAGCAGCAGCAGCAGCAGCAGCAGCAGCAGCAGCAGCAGAAAACAGAAGCAGAAACAGCAGCAGCAGCAGCAGAAACAGCGTAACTCAAGTGCCTCTCACGGCGACGACCCAAGCACTGCCCCGCCCCCCTCCACTGACCCGCGCCCGTAACTCACCTCCTTTGGCGCTGTACTGTACAGGTGAGTTTTGTTTACCTAACTGTGTAGGGTAGATACCCGGTTTAACAGAGAGAGTAGAGTGTCCAGACACAAGTAAAGGAAGGAAGAGAGCGAGAGAGATAGAGAGAGAGTAGAGTATCCAGACACACGTATAGGAAGGAGAGAGAGATAGAGAGAGAGTAGAGTATCCAGACACACGTATAGGAAGGGAGAGAGAGAGAGAGAGATAGAGAGAGAGTAGAGTATCCAGACACACGTAAAGGACACGTAAAGGAAGAGAGAGAGAGAGAGAGAGAGAGAGAGAGAGAGAGAGAGAGAGAGAGACCCTCAGCCACCTGTCAGCGGTGGATCCATCATCAGGTAAAGTCTTTTATCCCGGTCTGCTTACCTTGATAAATACACTGCTCTCCCTCCCTCCCTCCCTCCCTCCCTCCCTAGGAGCATTGGAAGAGGAAGAGAGAGAAGAGGCGACTGGGAGAGAGGAAGATAGGAAGAGTGAGATACGGGGAACGTGAGAGGAAGAGAAGGAGGACAGGAAGAGTGACTTATAGGGAATGAGTGAAGGAAGGAAGGGTTAGACGCAAAGGGAGAGAAACGAAGGAAAGAGAATGTGAGAGAAAGAGAAGGGGAGAAGGGAAAGAAGACAATAAAAGTGAATTACAATGACGAAGAAAGAAAGTAAGAGAAGTGAAGGATAGAGACAGAGAGAGGAGGAGGAAGAAGAAGAGAAGGAGATACTGGGAGAAAGAAAGAGAAGGAAAAGAAAGAAAGAGAATCATATGAGGATGTCTTTGATCGTGGTAAAAGCTCACCTAACCTACAACATAGATTCTCAGAAACTCTTGAGCTGTGAGGATAAATGCAACTGACTCACTCACAAAATGTATATATAGTGCCCTAAGACTGTACACTAACTAGATACGTTCTCCCGATGACGAGAAACGATGGCTTGAGAATTCTTGGTTCGAATTATAAAAGATTTTATTATTTCAACGTAAATGGGAGTGAGTTTGTTGATATATGAAGTCACTGTTTGTCTCACCTGTAGTCTCATTAAGATTTTTCAGGTAAGGTCCTTTGAGAATCTATCACACGTCTCTCACACCCGAGAGGAGAGATAATAATTTACGTGTCTCTCAGGGTCTCGTTGTCTCGTAGAAATCTCTCTACTCTCGTAAAATAAGACATTAATTCTGGATTGTAGACGACTCTCTCCATTTATCTTTCCAGTTCATGGCGCTCTCCGACCTGATTCCTGGACTGATCCCTCTACGGTAACCATGGCAACGATGGCGACGTATGACAACCACGGCAGGGGTGATAACGTTTGGTAACTACGGAAACAGTGGCAAAGTATGGTAATCATGACAACGGTGGAAACGTATGGCAACCAAATGGAAATTGGCAACGGGCAAGACTACTGCAGGGCTACATCAACAGCGGCAACTTACATAAGACATCTAGAGAGGAATATAAACAACGGCATCGTCTATAAGACATCCAGAACCGGAAGAAACTCTCTAGGATAAACAGTAGGAGATAATTAGCACCAATGGGGCAGAATACAGTCTCGTCCTATAATCCTGGTATTAAACACTGCAGGGAACTGAAAGCTCCTACTACACGAGTATCGCTCCCGGAACTCCGCTACTGCTCCTGGTAACGATGTTAGATGTTGTAGAGGTTCTTTAAAACTGTTGGGAGCGTGTTTGATGAGGATAGCTCGCGTCACACCACAAGCTGACCAAATATCCCACCAAAAATATCCCTTATGCTCTTACCTGAGGATCAAAGGACTCTATTTGCCTCTCAATTAGTGTGTCATTAATAACGTTATTTTTTTTTCATTAAACAGGCGTCAACCACCTGTCTCTTTCTGTCTCCCTCCACTGACGGGGGAGATATAAGTCGTCCTCTGCGTCATTGGTTACACTTAGTCAATACAGGTGACTGAGTTCTCGTTATCGTGAAGCAAACCGCAGCAGCTATGACCTCCCACAACCAGGTTCAAGGTCACGAGGTCATGATATTTACGTACAGGAACACACAACACCACAAGTCGATGGTCTAAGCCAACCCAAGCCAACTTAACCTAACCTAACCTAACCAATACATGCCACACGGTTAGTTAGTTAGTTGTATATCTGAGATAGTCATTCATGTGTGTTCACTTCATCTTCCTGAACACCTCTGGATGTTTCGGGAAGCGGTAGTGATACTCGAAAGGTCTGAAAACACACCCGATTGAGATGTCTTCCTTCTTACAAACTCTCTCTAAGTTCTAAGATTCAACCGTTTTGAATATTCCAAGTTTGGACAACGTCTTACTCACCTTAGCCCATGTCTGGCGTGAATCAGAACCTAATCATCTATCTGTCTGTTTGTCTCGACGATTTACGAGTTAATATCAGAAAATATATCTAATGCCACGGGTGTTTCGTGAACTAACAATGAGATACTGTATATGAGTTGGAAGTGAAGTGATATATGAAGAAACCCCAATATGCGGCAAAAGTATACATGGTGAGCTGTACATAGTCATCTCTTGTGCACTGTATATACAGTATATAGTTTTTGTCTATAGTGTTACTTGTTTAACTGTGAGGAGTTATGGATAATAATGCCATCTGTTATGAGAAAAAACGGTGAATATTATAAGTTTGTGACCAACACTTATATATTTACCTGTAAAATTTAATGGAAAATCTCGAGTGAAACTGTGAAACTTGAATTCCGTTATCTCGAGACAGTGAGAGAACTGAAAGTATCGTATATAAAAATTTAAATGAAACAAAATTCTATATATATATATATATATATATATATATATATATATATATATATATATATATATATATATATATATATATATATTATAATCATGGCTACGACCCCAGTGATAGTGTTGTTGTTGCTGTTATTGTTTGTAGAAGTCTTATGAAGTGTTATGAACTGGTGCTTAAAACATAGACTAAATAACTGTTATAGGCATTGTCTGCTTACCGTACATCCGGTTAACGTACATACGGTGTGTTAAGTGAACATTTGACGCCACAGAAGCGCGTCTCGACCATAACCTGGGTTGTTTGAGTTGGTGGTTCGATTCGTGTCTTGAACATGTAATACTTGTAGTTACATAACGACCATAGACGTGTGTCTAATACTGTCACTTTCCTCTAGAGTATCTTAGTGTCTACACGTGTAAGAAGAGGTGTTAAGAGACCACTTAAACCTTCACAGATATATGGAATAAAGATGAATATAGAAGCATGGAAGAAATGCCCACATTCGATTATATATATATATATATATATATATATATATATATATATATATATATATATATATATATATATATATATATATATATATATATAAAATCACTGTAGTTGCGCGTGATCAGGTATATACTGTAACCACAAGGAAAAACACTTGGATTTAAGTGTTTTCTTCTTTCCTGTAGTATATATATATATATATATATATATATATATATATATATATATATATATATATATATATATATATATATATATATAGTCGAAAAAGAATACATGAATTTTGTTTTATGTATCCACTTAAAATCTGGGATCTTCTTTTTGATGACATTATATGTATACCTGTTTTAAAATATAGCCTGGGAAAACATGCCCAGAGACAACAATTTGAGGTTTCAGTGAACAATGAAACTGTATCATCACTTCGTATCAACACTTCGTATATACTGAAAAAAAAATTGAATATGTTGCAAGTCAACTTTTTATTACAGCAAATAACTGAGTCGACAGTTCAGATATAGAATTGCATTTTGAACGAGGCTTTGACTATATTCCGAGACAAAATGTGAAATATGCTCGAAGCTTCAGACCTGAAAACCAACAGTGAACGAGCCTCGAACATTACGAGACATATGAGAGAAATATGACATGACTTTATTGCTTCAAATGTACAGCATGAACCATAACGGATCTAAGCTTCGAACCCTTATTACTGTCACAAACAAACCCGATGACCTTGCAAAGACAAACCATATGACAGTAGAAAATGTCATGACTGTCACGCACTACTCTTCACCATCACCTATGCATCTGCTACTGACAAGGAACAAGGAACATACACGACAAGGAAGATTCAATGAAGTAATGCAATATTCTGGAGCATGCTGGTTCAAAACGAGTTGTAAGCGACCCAGACGAGTACTGTACACCAAACCATGAGGTACATTGTAATGATATGCACATTAATGATTTGTAATTACAATTCTGTACAGTGTAATACATTGTGCAGTACGGTAATGTTGACACGTGATATGAGCACTGTAATCTTGAGTACACTAATCTGAGTACATCGTAATCTTCAGTATATTGTAATATTGAGTTCGATGAGTTTTTTCAGCATATTGTAATCTTAAGCATAATTATAATCTTGGGTATAATAATATTGAGTACACTGTAATATTGAGTACTTTAATCTCGAGTACACCGAAATCTTAAGTACACTAATAATTTTGAGTAAATTAATCCTGATCTCATTAACCTTGAGTACATGTAATCTTGAGTACACTGTTCTGTTTAATTCTTAGCATTCTTGTGTACTGTATGAAATAATTATGTACAATCAAAGACAAAAGTTGTCTCGCGGTTTTGTCCGAAGATTAAATATAACTCGCGACACATTATGAGAGCCCCCTACCACAAGGCAGAGCGCACCAAAAGCAGCCCTTCAGCATATGTTCTCACCAAATTTCACGACACATTTTGTCTTTCATGTACATTGTAACGTTGTGCACTTTTGCAATATTGTGCACGATAAAACTTTATGTACACTTATCATTTCATTGCGATGAAGTGTACAATATATTGCTGTGTACACTTGTTGTAATACCTGTATTTGTACCGTGTTCACTTTAATAATATACATTGAAATACTGTACTGTAAAGACAGGTACTGTATATAATATTGTATATTCGAGTACATTAGCGTCTGAACAGTTGTAATAGTACTTGAATTGCTGTAATGTTCAAAATAGTGTACATTGTTATTTACAGCTTAACCCAGAATTCCACACATTATGTACTTTTATTTTTTTAGACTTTGATATTGTGTACACTGTAAGATTTTGTATTCTTCAGAACCAAATGGATCACAGTTGATGTACAATATTAATTATTTCTGTACTATGAATAATATGTACTTAGTTACTGATGTAAATTATTACCTTTTTGTTCACAATGAAATAAATATTATGATGTACACTAGACTGTAAGGTTGTGGACACTGTCCTGTTGTGTACAATGCTCATACCTTTTCCATAATGTACGTACATCATATACATGATACGCATTCATAAATCAAAATGTAATCAGTGTACGAAAGGAGACAGTTTACTCTTCAATATACTGAACAGTGTAATATTTTCAACATTGTATTATGGTACAATACAATATAATTGTACCATGTATTGTGTATATTTTAATGTTGTGTACACGGAATTTAAGCTAATACAGACAGTAATACACTGCAATGCATATTGTATAGTGTATTAATGGACTCATTAGTACTTAAGTATACTGTGTTATTAAATACAATAAATTGCATACACTGTGCTGTATGTTAATGAGCAGTACACAAGACGACTGGGCCTAAAGGTCGCTACAGGACTGACAGCACAAAAATTAATAGCAACTGCAAGAATAAATAGCAAATACGATGATTAATGTCACTGCTAAGGATAACTTTGCAAGCGAAGCATTAACTAGCAATACAAGAATTAGTAGCAGTTGCAAGGCGAAATAGTCTCGCTATGAACGTCTGACTCTATACAGATGAAGCTATGAACGCCTGACATTTTAGAGGTGAAGCTATGAACGTCTGACACAATACAGATGAAGCTATGAACGCCTGACATTATAGAGGTGAAGTTATGAACGTCTGACACTATACAGATGAAGCTATTAACGTATGAAACTAAAGAGATGAAGCTATGAAAGTCTGACATATTGAGGTTAAGCTATGAACGTGACACTATACAGATGAAGCTATAAACGTCTGACATTATACAGATAAATCTATAAACGTCTGACACTATACAGATAAAGCTATGAACATCTGACATATAGAGGTGAAGCTATGAACGTGACACTATACAGATGAAACTATAAACGTCTGACATTATACAGATGAAGCTATGAACACCTGACATCATAGAGGTGAAGCTATGAACGTCTGGTACTATACAGATGAAGCTATGAGCATATGACACTATAGAGATGAAACTATGAAAGCCTGACACTATACAGATGAAGCCATGAATGTCTGAACATTAAACAAAACGAAACCAGGATCATCAGAACACCAAAAACTTTCCTAACTGAACTTAGAAATTTTTTTATCGAGAGAACGTCTTTTATACACCCGGATAAAAACGTTCCACCCTGGTATCTACGAGTATCATAAATATGAAGCTCAGGGCATAGATACGTCTGTGAATGTTTGAAAATGTTGACGTCTTATTTATTATCCTCTCTGTCTCAGTGGAGCAAGTGTTGACAGGAAGAAAATTGTCTTTTAAGTAACTGTGTAGCGTTGCATCTCCAGGGATGAAAGTAAGAAAGAAGAAATGAAAATAAAAAAAAAACACCATTCCCATATATCGCGTCGTAGCCATGAGAAACCAAAATATTTCTCAACTGTTAAATATTTGTTCAGATTATAATCACGTGTAAAACTGTCATTGTGTACATTGTAATATTGTGTACATTTATCCTGTGTACATTTGTGACTGTAACTGTCTTTCAACGGTGGTTCCGCTAGTTGTTGGCCAGACACTTAACAAGAAGTTATTTTTTCTATGGTAGACAGTTAAGAAGGTGTCTGGCATTACACAGAGGATATCCTTAGTATCTTTAACACTTTTATAATGCTGTAAAGTTGGTGTCGTGTTATAAGTAGAATCTGAAATGAACTGAACTGGTGTTTGATTTATATCCTTGGGATTTGATTAATAATGAAAGCTTATGGAAGAAATAAAGTGGCGGCGCCATTTTGGTAGAAGCCTAGCTGCTCGTGGGATAACAAAGGGTGATTATTCTTCTTAATTTTCCGTTTTTGTTTCATATTTTTATTTTACATACTTATTGTAAAAAAAAAGCAGTAAAACACCACAACCCTAATGAGACAGCAGAGAGAGAGCTAATCCTGCTGTCTTAGGTCTGGATTTAATGATAAACCAAATCTACAAAATCTCGACCACAGTTCCAGTCACAAAGAAGAGCCAAGATCACTGACCGTCAAAAATCTATTATATAAAAGCTGGAAGCCATCCAAGGTGATTTTTTGTTTTAATTAAACAACGCCTGTGATGGTCAGAGCGGTTGGTGGCCCCTAGCGGTGGGTAAATCGACTTGTAAATCAAAGGAGGTCGCTGGTACTCATCTCAGCTCCGCCATAAACAAGAGGGAGCATAGAGATAAACCTGGTTAGTAAATAATCCTTTATTTCCGCACTAAAACATGTTTGTGTGAGTGTCTAGCTGTATGTGTGTGTTGGTGTATGTGTTCTGTGTGTGTCTTGATGCACGTGTGAGTGTGTGTGGGTGTATTCTATATATAACTCTTAAATTACTCTATAAATAGGGAATACGAGTGGAGGAAATGTGTGGAATACGGAAGGGAGGGAAGGCGGATAGGAGGAAAAAGATTTATGAGTAAGTTTTGTAGCCTTGTACATCAGACACTATCGCCCCTCCAAAAAAGCATTATGCCAACCTCCACGTACATGCTACCAAATTATCCTCCTTGTGATATACTGTATTAGTCAGAACTGCCAAGCCAAGTTCATTTTAATATATATATATGTATATATGTGTATATATATATATTATATATATACTGTATATATATATATATATATTTATATATATATATATATATATATATATATATATATGTATATATATTTTTTTTTATATAGGTAGGAGAATAAATCGTGGTGAAGTCTACCTCTGAGATTATTATTAGGTATTGGCCGGTAGGGTTAAGACCGAGATAAGAAAAGCAAAGAGGAATAATGAACTGAAGATAGCAAGGGAGGCGAAGGCAAACCCCAAGGGATTCTATCAAATGGATCAAACTCAAACACGAGAAAAGATTGGACCAATACAGATACCGGTGAGCTAACTGATAACGACGGAGAAATGAGCAACAATCTGAATAAATATTTTTCAACAGTTTTCACCACAGAAAATTTAAACATAATACCCGAGGCACCGATTCTATACAGAGATAGTGAAGAAAATAAATTAAGCGAGATAGTTGTGACTACTAACGATGTTAGTAAGCAAATAGACAAAATAAAGCCAAATAAGTCACCAGGTCCCGATGAGATATTTGCCAGAGTATTAAAGGAATGTAAGGAAGAGCTTAGTATGCCCTTAGCAAAGTTGTTTAACATGTCCTTACGGGTGTAGTACCAGAATCATGGAGGATAGCGAATGTAATACCGATTTTCAAGAAGGGAGATAGATCACTATCCTCTAACTTCCGACTAATCAGTCTAACATCAATTGTAGGCAAATTACTGAAAGCAATCATTTCAAACTCTATTCGAAATCACCTGGAGAAGCACAAGTTGATCAATGATTCACAACATGGCTTTAGAAGCGGGCGTTCATGTCTAACTAATGTATTAACATTCTTTTCATCTTTTTTTCGAATCAGTGGACGAAGGGCACAATTATGATGCGGTATATCTCGACTTTAGCAAAGCCTTCGACAGAGTCCCCCACGAAAGACTAATAAGAAAAGTGGAGACTCAGGCATTAAAGAGATATTCTAAAATGGATTAGTGCGTGGTTACAGGACAGGAAACAGCGAGTGAGCATTAACGGCACTAAATCTCATTGGAGCAACGTCACTAGTGGAGTTCCCCAAGGCTCAGTACTCGGACCATTATTATTTATTATATACATAAACGACATAGATATCGGCGTAGACAGCAACATAATTAAATTTGCTGATGATACTAAGATAGGGCGTGTAATTAAATCTGACGATGACTCTGCAAAACTACAAGAAGATCTAAACAAATTTTTCGAATGGTCTTAAAAATAGCAGGAGGACCATAGAAAACGGGAGTGAACACAGCAGAAATTCGTGAAGCTCTCTGTTTTTCGTAGAAATACAGCTGTTGCAGCTGCCTTTGACAGCCCAAAGTTTATTTCAAAACCCATGAAATCATAGTGCACTAGTAGGTGTAAAGGATTTTTCTGGTGGTGGTGGACGTTGCCAGTTATTTTGGAAAACTGGTGGCACTGGTCGGCCACCTAACCAGGCCGGGAACACCATATGTGGTGACGTGGTAAAAACAGCCACACTCTATCGGACTGTTGTTTTCAGGTAAGTCTGAATATGAAAATGTATGTGAGGTAATTTTTAACATACTGAAAATAAAATAGGAGCAAATAGTTGGCTCTCAACTCTTAAGAAACAATAAAGTGGTGGTGAAATTTGGGGAAAACACTGTTTTTGAAAAATTTTGTGAAGAATATGAAGACAAAACTATAAGAATTCCTAACAGTGATGAGACTGTTAAAGTGATGAATTTTAGTAAAACTTTAACTTATGTATCAGTTAAAGATGCTCCCTTTGAAATGGGAAATGAAATTATATTGAACATCATTAGTAAATATGGTAAAGTGGAAGGAATGAGGCTGAACAAGTATACAAAAGGACCAGCGGCCGGACTGTTGAATGGAACAAGAACCTTCAAGGTAAATTTAAAGAACAACATTCCATCATCAGTAACAGGAGGTGGCCATAGTTTAACTTTCCTTTATGCTGGACAGAGGAAAACTTGTTATAAATGTGGACATGAAGGTCATTTGGCAATTGATTGTCACACCGAGGAAGTAGATAAGGTGAACATTTTTAATGAGGAAGACTTCCCTGCGATACAACTTTCTGGTGAGATCCACAGCTCAAAGGCAGGTGTTAAAGAAGGAGTAGAAAGTGTCACAGTAAGTCAGGTTCCAGCAACAACCCGGCATGGGGTAGAAAGGGAAGAAGTGCCTGTTCACACTATATCCCAGGATGCTGTAGATCCAGAAGGTGCCACACACCCAGATTGTTCAGAAAATGCAGCACAGGAAACCTCCACTACATGTGAGGCCGAAATACATACAGAGAGGAATAATGTGGATCAAACTAAAGGTAAAATATCTTGTGAAAATATGGAATGTGATAAAGCAGATAACATGGAAGCAACAAATATAACGGGGACAGAGTGTGAAGTGGCAAGAGGTGAAAACATGGATAGAATGGAGGAAATTGAAGAGGTTACCTGTATTATGTCACCAAGCAGAAACAAGAATGATGCAAACAAGAAAGATCAGAACAAACCGGTGAAAAATGAATTAGAAATTAACGGCAGTGATGATGAAAATCAAGTAAAAGTGAAAACAGATGGAGGAACGAATGGTGATATTTCAAAAAATTCTGGAAAAAGGATTGAACGAAACAAAATAAAAACAATGAAAACCAAAATAATTTGAGTGGTCAAGTGAATAGCCAGACAGAAAATGGATTAGAATGTAGGAAAGGAAGAAAAGATGATGGGAAGAAAATGGATCAAATTGGAAAAGATGATTCATGGTGGGAAAAGATTGAACATGTACAAAGCTGGACAGTACGAGCAGTTAGTGGCAGTAAGGTGATGAAAGTAAGAGGGATGGAAAAGAAATAGCCAAAAAAGAGGCGAATAAAGGGAATAATAGTACAGATGAAGAAGGAAAAAGAGACGTAAAGAGGAAAAAAGTAAATAATGATTGTTTTTATTACATTATTATAACAATAATTAAGATGTATATAATGTTTGCAACATTAAATGTGAATTGTCTAAATAGTTTAGGTAAACAAATGCAACTATTATCTGTTGTTAAGTATCATAATATTGACATCCTTATGATACAGGAACATAATGTTAAGGATCCAGGGAAATTATCTTATCTAAATGATAACTTCGAAATTATTATAAACAGTACACATTTGTTAAAAGGAGGAACTGCACTATTAGTTAGAAAAAATTCCACTTTCAAAATACTTAACTTTGAGATGGATGAGAATGGCCAAATTTTGTGTCAGAGTTTCCGTGTTAGACCATATAATTCCCATTATTAATATTTATGCCCTATCAGGGAATACAAAGAAAAGGGAGAGAGAAGAATTGTTTTTTGATGATTTATTAGATTATATTAGAAATAATAGTGAAAATATAATGATTGGGGAAGATTTTAACTGTGTTACCAGCATGAGAGATTGTAGCAATCATGACAACAAAGGTTTGGTGTCCAACGCTTTAACAACTCTTATAAAGGATATAAGACTTAAGGATGTTGCCATGATACAGAATTATCAACCTGAGCTTACATGTTAGGGATAAATACGGGTCAAGAATTGAGAGGCATTATGTTAAGGGGCTTGAGAACAAAATAGTAAAATGTGATACAGTTCCAGTCAGTTTTTCAGACCATTTAATGGTTCTGTCAAAAGTAAACATTAAAAAAATGTAAGAGTAGGTAAAGGTTTCTGGAAACTGAATTGCAGTATTTTAAACTCCGATGAGGTACAGGAAAACTTTGGAGTGTTTTGGAAACATTAAGGAGAAAATAAACAAATACCAGAATATTTTACAGTGGTGGGAACAATGTGCTAAAATAGAATGTAAAAACTTTTTTATAAAAATATGTAAAAGAATGTCGCAAGAAAAATATGGGCTACTTAAATTATTTCAAAGTAGGTTAAGAGAACTTTATGAAGAAGCTAAATACCTTAATGTGAATTATGAAGAAATAAAGGCACTGAAAACTAGAATAAATGAATTAAGGAACAAAATTTGTGAAGGTGTTAAAATAAGATCCAGAATAAAAGACAGATTAGAAGAAGAAAAGCTTTCTCGCCATTTGATCTGTAAAGAAAAAAGTAACGAAAACAAGGAATTAATTACTAAGGTTAAGAGAGAAAATGGTGAAGAAATTGTGAATACAGAAGGCATAATCTATGTAATTAAAGAATTTTGGGGGAATCTATATAAAAGAGTTGAAAATAATGATGAATACTGTGAAAACCTTATAGAGAATTGTAAACCAAGACTAAAGGATTCGGAAAATGAATCTTTAATAAAACCAGTAAACGAGAAGGAAATATGGGAAGCAATTAATAATCTCAACCTTGGTAGATCCCCAGGTAGTGACGGTCTACCTGCAGAGTTTTATAAACATATGTGGAAATTTATCAGGGTAGAGATCATGGAAGTTATTCAGTTTATCTTTAGTAATAAAGTATTAAGCGTGTCACAAATGCTGGAATAATAAAGCTACTGCCTAAAAAGGGAATCTGAATTTAATTGAAAACTGAAGACCAATAACCCTCCTAAATGTAGATTATAAAATAGATGCAAAAATACTGGCAAGGAGAATTAAACCTTTTTTAAATTCAATGTTGTCAAACGACCAATACTGTTGTCTTAAAGGAAGGTCAATAATAGATTGTAATAACGTGGTTAGGGATATGGTGCAATTTGTTAGTAGTGAGAACCAAAAATGTGCCATGATAAACTTAGATTGGTCAAAAGCATTTGACAGAGTTGATATAAAATTTGTATTTAGGGTAATAGAAAAATTTGGCATTAACAATGTTTATGTAGACTGGATTAAAATGTTATATGGAAATTGTGAGAGAACGGTTTTGGTTAATGGCATCCAAAGTAAGACATTCAGGAGTAAAAGATCAGTAAGACAAGGATGTCCTCTTTCTATGATTCTCTACATACTTTTCCGAGAACCTTTTTATTTATCAGTAAACAGCAATGGCAGAATAATTCCCCCACAGTTAACAAACAACATAAAAATTCCCATACTGGGATATGCTGATGATTCTACAGTCTTGGTTGTCACAAACCAGTCCGTAATTGAGATTAGCAGAGAAATAGAAAGGTTTGAAGAAGCAACAGGTGCTATATTAAACAAAGATTAAACAAGTATTATGGACTTGGGTGAGTGGAAGAAGAGAGATTTATAGCCTGTGCTGTCGATGAGATCAGCAGAATATTCCAGAATTTTAGGCACTATATATTATGACAATTATGAACACACTGTTAATATGAATTGGAACAAAATCTTGGAAAATATCAGAATTACTGTTAATTGTTTATCAAACAGAAAATTATCCTTGTACCAAAAAGCAATTATTGTGAATTCAAAGGTTTTGTCCAAGGTCTGGTGCCTATCCCATACATTTCCATTAAATAAAATGTACTCACAGAAAATTGAATCATGTATTTTTAAATACATATGGAGTGGTATGTACCAGACAATTAAAAGAGAAACTCTGTATTTACCTGTCAAACAAGGTGGTATTGGAGTAGTTAACGTGTTTTGTAAAGCAGCTGCTACATTATGTACAACTTTCATAAAAATTGCTTCAGACCATGAAAAGAGGAAATCCTTAACTCCATATTATACAAGTATAAGGACCAGTTATCTATTAGAAATGAAACCTATGGATAATGTTTCCTACTTTTCTCCACCTTATAAAAGTAATGCAATCAATACCCTAAGAAGGTTAGCAAGGCATCATAACTTTCCCAATGTCAAGAATAAAGATGTATACAATATGTTAATGATATGGACTAAACCTGCAGTTGAAGAAAAGTATCCGCTGTTCAAATGGCCTTTTATTTGGGAAAATATTACTTGTAAATATATGGATCCACACCAGAGAGGCTTCATATATAGGTATGTTCATGAAACTCTACCAACAAATCAGAGACTAAAAATGTTAAACATAAAACAAGATGATAGTTGTGTTAGATGAGGTGAGGTAGAATAACAATTACATGTATTTTACTTCTGTTTCCATAACAAAGAGATAATTAAATGGTTTAAAATTTTCCTGAATACAGTCTGCAATGTCAATAGCAAATTATTTCTGCATTTCTTAATGTTTAATATTAACTGTAGTGATAATAAGGATAAGAATACAATGATCATGCTAATGTCAGATTATACTTACTGTATGTGGTTAAGTAGGAAGGAAAATTATAATGTTATGGAGACTATAGCCATTATTAAAGGCAGGATATATTACAATAAATGGATGATCGAGTGTATTTTAAAAGAAAAGTCATCCAAATATTTCACTTACAAATATGTTAATATGTAATATTTATGTATATATGTAAATTGTAAAAATTTTTAATAAAAAAAATGGCAGATTAGATTCAATGTGGACAAATGTAAAGTACTCAGTATAGGAGATGTAAACAGGGAAACCAGATGAACAACAATGTTATTGAGAAATCCGACAGCGAGAAAGATTTAGTAGTAATGATCAGTAGGAATCTTAAGCCAAATAAATAATGTATATTTGCTCGAAACAAGGCTAATAGAGTACTTGGGTTCATACAAAGGAGTGTTAGTTACAAGACTAGCTAGGTCATCTTAAAAACTATATCTTGCGCTTCTGAGACCCCACTTGGATTACGCAGTTCAATTCTGGTCACCGTATTACAGAATGGATATAGAATCCCTGGAAAGAATTCAGAGGAGAATGACAAGACTAATCCTGGGCATTAGGAACCTTGAGTAAAGAGACAGGTTAAAGTTTCTAAATTTGCACTCCCTTGAGAGACGTAGAGTAAGGGGCGATATGATCGAGGGGTATAAATGGAAGTAAGGGCTGAACAAAGGGGTCATTACAAAGGTACTTAAACTATCCAACCAGGAGCGAACTCGTAACAATGGTTTTAAATAAGACAAATTTAGATTTAGGCGCGAAATAGGTAAACATTGATTTAGAAATAGAGTGGTGGATGAGTGGAACAAGTTACCAAATATCAACATTAACTCGAATACGCTGGATAGCTACAAACATAGGTTAGATGATACTTCATTTTTAGTCCATATAACACGCGGACTTTGAACATATAATCAACTGGCTGGTGAGGTTTGATGATATATATGAGCAATAGGGGTTGGGTGTAAATGGGACTGCCCAGTATGGGCCAAAAGGCCCGCTGCAGTTTCCTCGATTCTTATGTTCATATGTCATATATATATATATATATATATATATATATATATATATATATATATATATATATATATATATATATATATATATATATATATATATATATATATATATATATATATATATATATATATATATATATATATATATATATATATATATATATATATATATATATATTTCATGTAGCTCCACAATGAAAACGTGAATAAAATAAATCTTGATAAAATCACACGGGAAAAGGGAAACAACGGAGCACCTTAGCTTTCGTCTTTATTCAAGACATCTTCAGAGGCAACTGGATTACATGGACAGAGAGAGGCTTAAATATACAGGGTGACCTTATTAAACATGAGGTCAGGTCATAATGATGTCATCCACAAATCCCCACACCAACACACACGTAGAGGAGCTTAAGAGAAAGGGGGCGACGTGGCTTGTCAGGTCAGGTCAGGTCAAAAATAAGGGACCCAATAAATAACTATGCTGCATCTAGCTCCAAGGTTTTCAAAGCATTTTTAACCTTGGGCCACTGACAAATAAATTTATGTAACTTAGTATCAGTTTTGTACTGACCATCACTCAGGTTTTTTTTTTTTTAATTCCTTAATCAAACTAGCTTCAACCAGAAGTCTTTCTGTGACGCAAGATGATTTGAATACTTCTAAGCTTTAATCCCAAGCAATGGGATGATTATTATTCCTAACATGAACAAACAGGGCACTGCTTTCAGATGCTGTTCTGATATTGTACTTACGTTGTTTGATTCTGAGCTGCAGTGTTTTTCCTGTCTGTCCTACATAATTACCATTACATTTGCTACATGGAATACAATAAACACTTCCATTTACATTCAAAGTTGGGTTATTTTTTATTAACATATTGGTAATGGTTGAGTCATACTTGAAAACAACATTAATAATTAGAAATTTAAGAGACCGAACTATTTGTAGTGATGATGGATGATGTTATGTTTGATGCTCCAGAGTGGGAACTGGCAAAAATCTGTACATACTTGCTGCTAATGGCGAAACCAAAAATGTGTTCTACCCTAATGCACTACAGTGAGACAATGTGGAGCCTCCCAGAGGGTGGTGTCCTACCGTGTGTGTCCGCAAGAGAATCTCGGAAACTACTTTACCAATCTGTAGTGATGATGGATGGTGTTATATGGAGTGATGATGGATGGTGTTATATATAGTGATGATGGATGATGTTATATGTAGTGATGATGGAAATTGTTATATGTAGTGATGATGGGTGGTGTTATATGTAGTGATGATGGATGGTGTTATATGTAGTGATGATGGATGGTATTATATGTAGTGATGATGGATGATGTTATATGTAGTGATGATGGGTGGTGTTATATGTAGTGATGATGGATGGTGTTATATGGAGTGATGATGGATGGTGTTATATATAGTGATGATGGATGATGTTATATGTAGTGATGATGGAAATTGTTATATGTAGTGATGATGGGTGGTGTTATATGTAGTGATGATGGATGGTGTTATATGTAGTGATGATGGATGGTATTATATGTAGTGATGATGGATGATGTTATATGTAGTGATGCACACTATCCCTGATATCGGACCCCTCCTCCACCCTCTGCAAGAAGCTATCAGTTTCAATTTCATTCCCAAATTAGTGAAACACCTTCACTTAACCCCAGCAGAAAGATCACTCCTTGCAGCACCACCGAGGCTGGGAGGAATGGGATTGACCAATCCAGAGGAGATTGCTGTCACTGATCATCAAAACTCAGTTAAGCTCACGGTAGTCCTCATGGACCACATAATAGCTCAGAACGCAACAGGGGTGGTGGATACCAGTGAAGTAAACAAGATTCGATGGTCCATTACGACAGAACGACAGCATGGCCAAAGTGGTAAGTTGCAGCAACAGGTGCTGCAAGTATCAGAGAATTTGAAAAAAAAAGTAGCTATAGCGCAAGAGGTGGGCGCCTCGAACTGGTTAACTACGTTACCAATAAGGGCAAATGGTTTCAGTCTCAATAAACAAGAATTTTAAAGATGCCAATGCTCTAAGGTATGGTAGGCCAGTAGAAGGTTTGCCCTCCCAATGCGTGTGTGGCTCTTCCTATGACGTCGATCACGCCATGGTGTGCAAGAAAGGGGCTTTAGTATGCATGAGTCATGAAGTAAGGGATCTCACAGCAAATATGTTGAAGGAAATCTGCCGTGATTTCAGGATAGAACCGATCCTCCTTCCATTGGACGGTGAAAATTTCTAACATAGGACTTCAAACACATCCAACAAAAACCGCGTGGACGCCAGTGTTCAAGGATTCTGGACACGGGGATAGCAAGCCTTCTTCGACATCAGGATTTTTTATCCCATGGACGCATGTCACCGTAACTTAGGTCTCGATGCTGCACACAGAAGGAACGAGAATGACAAGAGAAGGGCATATGGGGAGAGAATTCAGAACGTTGATCAAGGTAGCTTCACTCCTCTACTGTTCACAACCTCTGGTGGGATGGGATCAAGTGCAAGATGCATCTACGCCAGACTCACGGAGGTGATATCCGAACAGAAGCAGCAGCTCAGAAGTTATGTTACAGCCTTGAAATATCGACTGTCCTTTCTCCTTCTGTCGACTTTGCTCTGCCTCAGGGGAACGAGAGCATCGGCCCCAAAGCCGACAACAGTTGCAGATATTGACTATGAAGCTACAGTCACTGAATGCCGCATAGATCTGTGGCCCAACTAACTCAACACAGCTAGGATAGCTACTTATGTATAAGGATATTTAATATTAAGGTAATAAAATGGTGGCGAAGGTATGGCTATTAGGGGAGGCTGAAGGCCATTGAAAAAAGTGGTAGTAGTAGTAGTAGTAGTAGTGGTAGTAGTAGTTGTACCAATAAACGCTGCTCCAATAGTAGCAGATGTCCACGAGGTGAATGAGAGACAGCCACCACAGTGTAACGGCATGTCGATGGAAAATGCGGACATATGGGTTACAAAACTTACTCAAAAATTGTCAGGTGGTCGCCAGCTAACCTGTTTGAACCACCCAAGTGTGCGGCCACCAAAGAAATGATTCGGGAGATGACTCACCTCATTGCTGAGTACACTCAGGACTGCTTCCTTGCCCTTGTAGCTATTCAAATACTGGCAATAATACCACACCTATTCTGTCAGAAGACACACACACACACACAAAGACTAAGCACAAAGAAAATGTGGCACCAATGAAGAGAAGGTTGACAATGTGGCAGAATGGGGCCATTGATGATCTCCTATGTGAAGCAAGAACACTGCAGGAGAGACTAAAATTTATAGGAGACGAAAAGCAAAACACCGATGACGTTGCAATAAAGTTTGGAAACAAAATTGCGTGTGGGAAAAGTGTCTTTGGCGGTAAGATCTCTCACTGAGGAATCCTCCGGTAGGGTCTGCCAATAAACAGAGAGACATTAAAACAACTGAAGGAAAAACCTCCCCCTGCAAGTATAGACGAAGGCATCAGGTTCCAGGGTGACTATAACCCACCAAATGCTGTCCTGTTCGAGAAAAAAAAAGGAGGGATAGTGTGGAAAAAGGCACTGAAAACTCAGGGAGGGGCCGGCCCTCCAGGTCTGGAAGCAAACGTAGCAAATGATCTCTGCACTGCCATTGCCGCCTTTGCAAGAAAGCTAGCAACCTCGTGCTGCCAACACCTCCATGCTCTGACGGTCTGCCGCTTCAATCCCCTGGATAAGAATCCAGGCTGTAGGCCTATAAGGGAGTGGGAAGTGCTGAGGCGGATCATCAGAAAATGTATAATGGAGGTGATGAAGGATGATGTCAGCGCAGCAGCAGGGAACCTGCAAGTTTGTGCTGGTCTCCAGGCTGGAGGGGAATCTGCCATTCACGCCATGAGAACGATATTTGAGCATCGTAATTGTGAGGCCGTTCTCCTGGTGGACGCTTCAAACGTATTCAACATACTTAACCGCAAGGCCGCACTGCACAACATCAACATCAACATCAATTGTCCAAATTTTGCAAAGTTTGTTGAAAACACCTATAGGAATCCATCAGACCTCTATACTGTATAGTAAACAGCAAGTCTCTAAGAGGTGATACCATCATACAGTCAACCGAGGGAACAACGCAGGGGGACCCTGTTGCAATGGCAATGTACGCAATAGGCCTATCCGTGCTTCAACACACAATAAAATTTGTAACAACTAAGGTCAACCAAGTGGCGTACACTGATGACCTTACAGGAGCAGGAAAAGTGGAGGACTTCAAAAAGTGGTGGGACCTGGTAAACATCGCGAGGCCCACAAATAGGGTACCACCCAAACGCCAGGAAGTCCTCCCTCATTGTGTAGCCAGAACATTATGAACGGGTAATGGAGGTGTTCGGTGGAAGTTAGGTTAAAATAACAAATGACATCTAGGCGCAGTAATCGGCACTATGAACTTCAAGACCGAGTACGTAACGGGAAAGGTGAATGAGTGGGTTAGGGAAATCCAAGCTCTGTCTGAGATTGCTAACACAGAGCCACATACGACTTTTATGACATTCACCCATGGAGTCAAGCATCGCTGGAGCTACCTGATGAGCACTATCTTTGATATCGGACCCCTCCTCCACCCTCTGGAAGAAGCCATCGGCGTCAATTTCATTCCCAAATTAGTGAAACACCCTCACTTAACCCCAGCAGAAAAATCACTCCTTGCACTACCACCGAAACTGGGAGGAATGGGATTGACCATTCCAGAGGAGATTGCTGCCACTGATCATCAATACTCAGTTAAGTTCACGGTAGTCCTCACGGACCACATAATAGCTCAGAACGCAACAGGGGAGGTGGATACCAGTGAAGTAAACAAGATTCGATGGTCCATTACGACAGAACGACAGCATGGCCAAAGTGGTAAGTTGCAGCAACTGTTGCTGCAAGTACCAGAGAATTTGAAAAAAAAAGTAGCTATAGCGCAAGAGGTGGGCGCCTCGAACTGGTTAACTACGTTACCGATAAGGGCAAATGGCTTCAGTCTCAATAAACAAGAATTTTACAGATGCCAATGCTCTAAGGCAGTGGTTCTCAACCTTGTTTGCCCCATGCACCCCTTTCACCATATGTCAGAATGTCATTCCCCCCACCTTTCCAAGATTGTCTGCCTCAAAAAGTGCATTCCAAATAATATGCATATAATACTGAAAATCCTTTATTTTTTCCATATTAGTATCAGTTTCCCCCCCCCCCCTGAAAACCTGAGGGGGGAAATTCCCCCCTGGTTGAGAACCCCTGCTCTAAGGTATGGTAGGCCAGTAGAAGGTTTACCCTCCCAACGCGTGTGTGGCTCTTCCTATGACGTCGATCACGCCATGGTGTGCAAGAAAGGGGGCTTCATATGCATGAGACATGACGAAGTGTGCAGGGATCTCACAGCAAATATGTTGAAGGAAATCTGCCGTGATATCAGGGTAGAACTGACGATGAGAATTTCCAACAGAACTTCAAAAACATCCAACGAAGCTTGTGTTGACGTCAGTGCTTGAGGATTCTGGACGCTGGGTCAGCGAGCCTTTTTCGACATCAGGATTTTTTATCCCATGGCCGCATGGCACCGTAACTTAGCTCTCGATGCTGCACACAGGAGGAACGAGAACGGCAAGATAAGGGCATATGGGGAGAGAATTCAGAGCGTTGATCAATGCAGCTTCACTCCTCTAGTGTTCACAACCTCTGGTGTGATGGGACAAAGTGCAAGATGCTTCTACGCCAGACTCGCGGAGGTGCTATCCGAACAGAAGCAGCAGCCCAGAAGTTATGTTACAGCCTGGATGAGATGTCGACTGTCCTTCTCTCTCCTTCCGTCGGCTTTGCTCTGCCTCAGGGGTACGAAAGCATCCGTCACAAAGCCGACAACAGTTGCAGATATTGACTATGCTGCGACAGTCACTGAATAGATCTGCAGCTCAACTAACTCAACACAGTTAGGATAGCTTCTTATGTATTAGGATATTTAATTTTAAGGTAATGAAATGGTGGTTAAGGGGAGGTTGGAGGCCATTTAAACAAGAAAAAAAATAATATTTGTAGTAGTAGTAGTAGTTTTAGAAATATTAGTAGTGGGAAAAGTACCCCTTTTTGGACTTTACTCCCACGGAAATTCATAATATGTAGACAATATTTTGCATTACACCATTGCTTCGACATACTTGCAGATATTATGCGACAGATCACCTAAATACATATTCATATTAAATTAACCAGGACAATCAGATGCATAATATCAACAAAAATTGTCACATATATATTCCAACAAGATAGGTGGTAACATAGTAATATCAAGTTGAAGGAGTGACACACGGGTGTCTAACGGTATTCGAACCCATAAAACTCTGAAACAGTCTTCTAGCTTTACGACATTCCATTTTCGATAATGTTGCCATGTATTTATTGTACTATTGGAGTTAGTAATATTTGCCCTATTGACTCAAATATTTTTATAAGTTGTCTGTACAGACACTCTTTGTCTAGCCGTTATGAAGCGTGTCTCAAGTATTGTTTCAATGATATTATTATTTATGAAACTGATTCGAATGATACTTAATTGTTTCTAATTTTGAGCTCTGTTCAAAATAAACTGAAAAGTAGTGGGAGTAAAGTGCAAAAAAAGGAGGTAGTTGTAGTAGCAGCAGTAGTAGTAGCTCTCGCTGATGTAGCATTATTATTAGTAGTAGTAACGAATAAAAGCTGTATGTCTGAACACCTCAGATCATTTTGTTGTATCGGAAACAACCAGCAAAAGCCAAAGTATACAACTCTATACTTTATATCTGGTACAAGATCTAACACAGGCAGCTCACTTATCGACCCCAATAGTTGAGGTACAAAAGCATATTTGATCATCAGTAACTAGAAAATAAACTTCACTACTCTTTTAAAACAAAGGCATCACTCTGAACCCTTGGAGTGTATCCTAGTAATGTCTCCTATCTTTATTTAAACAACGACTGGATTAAATCTTTACGTTGTGTATCAGTAGTACTCACTACTTAGTACTCAGTCCGACCTTTACGGTAGAGCTAATGAGGGAATGTAAACATCAACCCTCGTCCGAATTATACTTTTTTTTTCGCTTATGATTGGCATAGGAAGATATACATAGTGCAATATTCTAAATGACTATAAATTATAACCATCATGTGAATGACTTTTATAAACTGAATATACTAGAGAAAACAAAGAAGGCTCCTGCTGTTCGTCCTGAATCTGATAATTACTGTTATACCGAGGCATAATTTGGTATTATAATGTTTGTAAACTTGGTGTTTTGATTATTTTCTGTCCCAAGCAGCAGTTATTCTGGCAAGTTTAGAGAGATTTTCGTGTATATATTAATGTATTACTTAAGTAAGAATATTCTAGAATGTATGGTATCATTTTTGTAATGATTTACTTGTTATTTTAATCCTCGATATAGGTAGAACGTACTAGAACTTCCCAGACCTGTCTGGGTTGTTCTAGGATCGTCTGACGAGACACATATACAGGGCCGGATTTACCTACTTGTGGGCCCTCGTGATAGTTAGAGTGGGCCCCCGTCCAGAAGGGACACTGTTCTAACCTCCAGCACCGACCCAGGTGGGCTAGAGATTATGGTTTCCGAGTGTACATCTTATATATGGGAATAATGAAAGAAATAAAATTAACTTGAAGCATAATCAATTTTGCAAGCACATGAAGTACAGCAAACTGTGTGAATTTCAAAATAACTTCTTCCTACTTTTTTCATGGGAAATTTGTCAATGATACTGTTTGTGTCAAGGGATTGTAGGAGGCCAGATTCAATGCATAATAATGAAAGTGAGTTTAATCTGGTTTGTCTCATGGTAGACCTCAGGTGATTTTTCACCCTAGATAGAGTAGAGAAAGACCTCTCTCCTTCACAATTTGTAATGGGGATGGTAAGGAAAATTCTTACCAAGATACTAATGTTTGGAAAGGCAGTTGTCAAAATACCATCTTTGGACCTCAGCAAAGTGGAGATGTTTGTCACTGACCTGTCAGATTCAGAAGACAAAATGTCTTTAAATTGCAAAAACTCATCTAGAACAGATGCTTCCAGGTCACTGGAATAGGTACTGACAACCAATTCCAGTTGGGCTTTGAGATCATCATATTTCATACTGTCATACTCCGTTAAGAAGCTAAACAGCTTCTTTATTTCTGAGTAGGCATTCACTCTGTGCTCTAATTCATTCCTAAGGCAATCTAATATGGTGTAGAAATTGTCCACCTTGAACTTCTCACGTGGATCAAGTTGAGTTTCAGTGCCAACTGATTCATCAAAGAAATGTTTTCTCTTTTTTGTTATTTTTGTTGTCTCTGTGTAAACAGGCTCAGCAAAAGCCCTAGCCTGATCTTTTATTTCATCAAACTGACCCTGTCTCATTTCTGAGACGAAGGAGATCAAACTCTCATACAGTTTCACAACTGACAGAAGGTCGGTCTCAACTTTTTGAAGTGATAAGCTGGTTGCATTAAACCTTGTTAAGATTTTATAACATATTACAGTAAGAAGTGCCCTCATACTCCAGCGAGTTTCTGAAAGGGATTTCACTACCATCCCTTCAGCAGGTAGTGCAGCTTTAAAGTGATCCCATCTATATGTGGAGTCTGAGAAGAAGTTGTATAAGGCTTGCAAAAATCTGGAATATGAAACAGACCCAAGGCAACTGCTGGTAGCTGATGTTCCTACAAGTTTCAAGGATTGACCTGCACAAGGGACATAATATACCAGGGGATTCATAGCCTTTATTCTGACTTGGAGACAAGTGTAAATGCCTGACATATTGGCAGCATTGTCATAACTCTGCCCTCTCATGTCACTCAAATCAAGACCAACATCTTTAATTAACTGTACAACAGTTGAGGCTATGCTCTCTGCACCATGGTCATGTATGTCTATGAACTTTAGAAATCGCTCAACAGGTTTGCCATCAGGTTTGACATAACGAACTATGAATGTGAGTTGGTCAGTATGACTAACATCTGGTGTGGAATCTACACTAACTGAATAATATTTGGCTTGTTTCACTTCGCTTATGATAATTGAGTGAATTTCTTCAGCCATCATATTGACCATTTCCTCACAAATCGTTTTTGAGAGATATGAAGTCTTTCCACTACCTACAGCACCATACTTCTCCAGATGCTGTGCAAGAAATGGGTCAAATTGTGCCAGGAGTTCCAGTACTCCAAGGTAGTTTCCATTGTTGCCTGAGCATATTCTTTCATCACTACCTCTGAGAGGAAGACCTCTTGATGTTAAAATTTTTAGTGTTTCAACTATGCGCAATAGAACTTCTTTCCAGTATTTTCTCTCCAATTCTACTTGCAAAGCCAAAGTGGAATCAATTCACCTTGCTGTAATTGCCCTCACACCCCAAGTATTAACTGAGATTTTATGCTCTTTGCTACTTTCATGTTCAGCAACTCTACTCTGGCAGTTTTCCCAGTCGCTAAACCCACAGGTAAACAATGAGACTTACTTGCTGAATAGCTTGCATGGAACACAAAATACATCTCCAGTTTTTGGAGAATACACAAGCCATTCCCTTTTAACTTTTTCATCATTTGCCATTTGACGTGTAAACAAGGATTTGGGCACATATCGAACTCTTTCCTTTTCACCCACATTTTCACTTCTTGCAGATCTTGAGAAGTCACCTTGTTCACAATTTAGATCAAGATGATTGTTTAGTAAATACTCAATCAGTTTATCATCAATTATCAGCCAGTCAGCTGGTTCACTTGATACACACAAATCAACACTGACACCTTGTTCCACAGAATGTTTCTTATAAGTCAACTGAGATGAATCGGATGAAGCTTCAGTCACAGGTGGTACTTCCATTGCTGTAGGTGCTGATTTACTTAATCTCTGTGACTGACTCAGCTGACCTCGCTTCGTCATCTGAATCATGAAAGTGAACATCTACTGTGTCATCCCCTGGGAGTTTACTGTCACTGGTACTTGGCTCTGAATCTCCTTTTGGTTTAAAAAATGTTGTCAGCTTTGGAACTGATTGTGGTTGTGCAGCTTTGGCTGCTTTTAACTTTCTCTTTTGTGAGCCACTCAGACATTTTTTCAGGGACGACATATTTATCTCATGAGAATCCCCAAGAATAATCTGTAAGCAAAAAAATAGTGTAAGTCTGTAAGAGATACCATTATCACAAGAAATAGACACAAAAACACATGTAATATAACACTGAAGTCCATTTAATGAAACACGTAAACTATCATTAGTAAATAATGAGTGCCGCGTACACAATATAAAATATCTCTGAGCTGAGGCTGAGAAGATACTGACTGGCTGAGCGAGCTGTCAGCAAACCAACGGTAACCCTGACACGTACTGAACGTGAAACGATCCTGTCCTTACAAGTCAAGGCGCTGAAGGTTTCTTGAACTGTACTCTCTCTCTCTCTCTCTCTCTCTCTCTCTCTCTCTCTCTCTCTCCAGTATATATGTATGTATAGATAGATAGATAAATAGATAGATCGATGGTGGGACACGGACATTTAAAAAATTTATATATTTTTTTTATTATCTTATTTTATCTTATTTTCTTTATTTTACTATAGGGCCTAGTCCGTGGCCCATCTGAGAACCACCCCATGGTCCACCAGTGGGCCATGGCCCACCAGTTGAAGACCACTGCGGGCCTATACTTATTGTACAGGGGCCCCATACTCCGGGCCCTATACGTATTGTACAGGGGCCCTTATGGTTGTGAATATATTATATAATGAAATACTCGGTGTACACTTGAAACAAGGTTATACGCTGGCACGCTGCGCGACAAATTAGTTTCAGTGGGCCTCCAGATACCGGTGGGCCCTAGGCCAATGGCCTACTTGGCCTATTGGTAAATCCGGCCCTGCGCATATACAGTAAACACTCACGAGCAGACTAGGAATGCTCACACACACAGAACTTTTCAGCCAAGGTGTTATACGAAGACATCAAGGTGATCTGGATGCTCCCGGTTGAGGAAACCTGCCCAAAACTACTCAACTTCCTCGTCCTTCAAGAAATTTTTAACTCTGAAGGAATCGAGGGAATCTCCTTAAGGTGAACGGTGACCTAAAAGTCACCTTCCCGAATATGGCCAATTCCTTCAACTGCCACAATTCACCGACATCAACAGCATACGAGTGGAAAGGATTGTCCGCCAGGGGGACAACTTGATGCTGGGAGTGATCTCCCACCCTGAATTAGCATTCATGGATTCAGAAGAAATCAACAAACTTCTCAAGGGACAACTCTGCTGTCTAAAAAAGCTGCCAGAAACAACTGCCCTTGTAGGACATTATGAAACGTTACCCAAAGAGACTCAACTGGCCAAGGGAAACCGTGCCAGTGAAGCCCTTCTGAAGACCCAAACGCTGCTATAAATGCCAGCGTTACAGACACACCACCACCAAGTGCAAGGCTCAGGAGGATGTGTGCTCCAAGTGTGGAAACTCCGGGCATCGCTACACCTCCTGCCCCAACGAAGAGAAGAAATGCGTAGCCTGTGGCGGCCCGCACTCTGCCGACAAGCTATGTCCCAGTGCAAGATAGCGAGGATCCGCCAAGACAAGAAACTTACCTACAAGGAGGTCCTCCTTGCTGTTCACTCCCAAGAAAAGAAAAAACAAGAAACGAAGAAACAAGAAATTAAGAAGAAAGAAGAAAAAAGAGAGAAAAAGCAAGACACAAAGAACCATGAAGTTATCAAGAAACCAGATAACGTTGACCCAGAACCTCACCTCATCAGGATCACCTCCTCAGACTTCCTCAACATTTACGAACGTCATGGACACGAGGAAGAACAAGAACAAGAACAATACACTCATGAATGGACAGTTCAAGAAAAGAAAAAAAGAAGAGGAAGAGAACATCTTCGTCTTTAATATAACAGGACACATAGCAGCCTGCCCATCAGAAACCAAGCAATCACATCAAGAGATCAAGCCAACCTGAAGTAAGGAAAAATAACGGTTGCTCAACACGACGTCTTAGCGCCATTCAATCTCCTGTCCCCGCCCCTCAACTGCCGAGCCCAGCCATCCACCAATCAGAGAGCAGCTCGCCCCCCTCATGTAAGCGGTGTTTAAGCCACTGCATCTTTCCTCTCCTCCTAAAATTCACTTCCAACCTTCTTTTATCCTTCCCCTGAACCTTGATTGCTAGGAATGAGTCAACCATTTCTGCTCAAAGTGTGAAGAACAAGTCTAGTAAGACAATTGAAGATAATTATTGTGCAAGTATTGTGGAATTGTTGCGAGCATGTAAAAGTGAAAAGACTAAGGAATTGTACACTGGCAGTGTGTTGTCTATACATTCGAAGTGAGAAGTCCAGCTGTGAAGACATTACCCTGTGAACAGTGTTGTGATGAATTAGAGATTATTTAAGAAGCCTACAGTGCACAAGTGTGTTTCTGTGACCTGGTGGAAAGCTACCTGCCTGTTGTTTGTCTGTACACTGATACCGATCGTCGAGAAATTACCGGAGAACTGGCGAGACAGTTGTGATACATCTACTGCTTCTGTACATACGACCTAGCCGCTGGTAACCAGTGGTGGAAGCTAGGTAAGCGCTGAAAGGAGGGGGTCATAACTGTACACTTTGGTTATTTTTCACCTGTGGATGTTTCGATCATAATTAACACGAAAACAGTAAACAAGGCAAGTGTTATGTATTGATTTTATAAATCCAGCTAAGGGACAATAATTTTTAGAACGCGTTTAGTGGAAATTAACCAATATGAATGTGCGAGAACAAAATACAAGTTCAGTCGCTGACCAAAGTGTTCCGCTGCCAGCCACAATGGCGCTCCGTGTAGGTAGGGGATGGAGATGACGGGTGAAAAGAGAGGGAGGATATGTGGGGGTGGAGAATGACAACGATATCATCAGATCCTTGTGATGTTAAGCTGTGATATCGTTGGTTATCACATAACAAGAATAATAGAAATATCATTTATAACATACTACGTGGCTGTACAGCAACATTAGTAGAGTTAACACTACAATGTTCAGTAGTAGCCATAACACTGAATCCACATGTTTTAGGTTTCAAAGTAAAGTCACTATTAGTAGCATATTAAATTGTGATATTTTACACGTGTGACTAAAGGGCCACTGAGCCAGGCCTCTGACTAAACCTATTTTACAGGACAGTGGTTGTTGGTTCTCTACAGTTGTTAAGCGTCCACGTCTGCTCCACACAATACTTTACCAATATTTACAATAATTCTGTCGTAAGGAAAGAAAAATAATCGATTCTCAGGCGTTCCTGTTGGAGCATCGCCAACAAAAGAACAAAGCACATTGCCTCCCGTGCTTGCGGGCAGTGTGCCACCTAGAGCTAGCAAGTACTGTCCAAGCAAAACAAGACCTTTGACATTAAACACGAAGAAAAGTATAAAATTTAACAAACACAAAACAAAGTTTGGAACATGGAATCTGAGGACATTATATGAGGCTAGTCAATATGATAATATTTGTATGGAAATGAAAAGATTGGAATGGGATATTCTGGAATTAAGTGAAGTAAGGGCGGTAGAACGCCACCCTCCGGGAGGCTCCACATTGCCTCACTGTAGTGCATTAAGGTAGACCGCATTTTTGGTTTTGCCATTAGCAGCAAGTATGTACAGATTTTTGCCAGTTCCCACTCTGGAGCATCCAACATAGAACTGTCCACGAGAGAAACAAGGAAACACCAGGTTTAGGCCAACCATCGTTAGGGACTGTCCCTGGCTTTTGTAGATGGTCATGGCAAAGCTCACTTTAACCGGGAACTGAAGTCGCTTGAACTCAAATGGGAGGTCAGTGGTGATGAGAGGTATCCTTGGCATAAACACGTCCTCGCCTTTAGCTTTTCCTGTCAGTATTGTAGCTTCCAGTACATGTGGCATCATGTTCTTCACCACCAGTCTTGTGCCATTGCAGAGGATTGGTGGTTCAAGATTTCTTAAGAGCATTATAGGAATTCCAATCTTGAGAGTGAGGTGGTGAGGAGGCATTCCAGCGGGCTCCAAAGAAATAAGGAATTCTGCAGGGTACTGGACTGCTTGGTCCTGATCGATTACTGTATCAACAGATTTGAATGAGGTCTCACTGCCTGGAAGTTGTCTGAGTAGAGTCATGTTGATTTCAGCCACTGTTTCATTCTTTGGTGCCAGAATTGCGCGTTCACGCAGCCACTTGTGATCCTTGTAGTGGTGGATATTGTTTGGGTAGACCATGTTAGTGAGCTCAGTTGAGGACTTTACAACATTTCCACATCCTTGAGGAATAATTATTTGTCCTTCTGAATCAACAGGGAAAATTACATTCCCAATCTGTAGTAGAAGGTTTGTAAACCGTCCAGCATCCCGATCTCCTTGTAGTTGTACTCTCATGTTTGTGGATAGGGTGAGTGTCAACACTTCTCCGAAGGTATGATGCCTTGAGGTACGCATTCAGTTCATCAGCTGGAGTGCTTCGAGGAATGACAGGTCGGGTCTGGCGAAAGTCTTCAGCAATGACCATTGTAATGCCACCCATGAGCTGGTCTTTTTCTCGTATGTCTTGCAAGGTCCTGTCCAATGCTTCAAAAGCTAACTTGTGAGACATAGTGCATTCACCCCAGGACTATGAGGCTGCATTTTCCTAAGAGTTTTGCCTTTCCCGATCCTGGATTCTCATTGTGAGTGAAGTTGAGAGGCAGTTTAAGAGTTGAGTGTGCAGTACGTCCTCCTTCTAGTTGTGTTGCAGCAATGCCTGAGGATGCCACAGCAAGAGCAATTTTCCCCTGATGACGTACTTTGGCCAACAGAAGGTTGATGAGGAATGCTTTTTCCTGTCCCGCCAGGTGCATCGAGAAAGATCATACCTCCCTGCTCCGCTTATACCGCTTGCAAGATCTATTCATGAGCCTCACCAGGTGAGGCTCATTTTCTTCAACAAAATTCACCAGAACTTGAACTGAGTAGTCTGTCTCTCAGAGCAACTCCCTGTTTGCAGCTACTGGTTCTTCTCGGTTTGGGGAAGACATTCCAAAATCAGTCAGGTTTTTTCCGCATAACTCCATCACTTTGTCTTCCAGCATGATCAGAGCCCTATTGAACATGTCATCCATGAACTCAATCTCTTGACCAGGATGTTCTCTTCTTGCTTGATGAAGCAGATCCTCTGAAAGACTTTCTTGGTGGTTTTTCCAGAGCTGGCTTGGGTTGGAAAGTCCACATGTAGCAATCATGATGGCAAACTGGTTCATCATTCTCATTGGCGATTGAGTAGCTGCTGCCTCTTCTAATGTGTCATTCCAGTGACACATCATCTTCCAGTAGGCCAAGGAGATTGCACGTTTCCTGATAGGTTCTGCAGACTGTCCATTCACTGTCTTGAGTGCTGCATATGATGCTGGGCCACGGATGTGGTGCAAAAGTAGTCTCAAATAATAGCATTCAAAGTTGTTGGGGTGAACCGTGTTGACACGTCCCAAAGCATTGCCTGACTTTATCCCTGGATATCCTTCAACATCGGATCCTTGAGCTCTTCTCTAGAACTTTTTCATTGAAGCCTGCCATATGTAGAACTTGGGTATGTCAACATACAGGAGTATTTGAGCAAACTCATCTTCTTGTGAAAGCTTAAAGAATGTAGTGAGAATCGTATCAGCAGGATTTGCCATTTGATTTTGTAGAGACTCTTCTGTGAAGTATACTCTTTGTCCATTTTCCAGGTTAACAGCCAGATGAGCTACTGTGGACATCGCTCGTGAATGGAACTAAAAATTCTCCATAGGGCTTCATTGCTGCATATATAACGGCCCTGCTGAAACTGTGTCACCTCATCATGATTTCCATCCTTTTCCAATGCAAAGATCGCTTGGGCAGAGCCTTTGTTGACGTATCTGCAAACATACTTGATGGACTTGACTGAATTACAGAACTCCACATTGATGTGCTCATTAATGCTTTACTCAAAAGAGGATTGTAGGGGACCACCCATATAACATATAACAACATCCATCATCACTACATATAACATCATCCATCATCACTACATATAACAACATCCATCATCACTACATATAATATCATCCATCATCACTACATATAACAACATCCATCATCACTACATATAATATCATCCATCATCACTACATATAACAACATCCATCATCACTACATATAATATCATCCATCATCACTACATATAACAACATCATCATCACTACATATAACACCATCCATCATCACTACATATAACACCACCCATCATCACTACATATAACAACATCCATCATCACTACATATAACATAATCCATCATCACTACATATAACACCATCCATCATCACCACATATAACAACATCCATCATCACTATATTTAACATCATCTATCATCACTACATATAACACCATCCATCATCACCACATATAACACCATCCATCATCACTACATATAACACCATCCATCATGACTATATATAACAACATCCATCATCACTACGTTTAATATCATCTATCATCACTACATATAACACCATCCATCATCACCACATATAACACCATCCATCATCACTACATATAACACCATCCATCATCACCACATATAACACCATCCATCATCACTACATATAACACCATCCATCATCACTACATATAACACTATCATCCCACATATAACACCATCCATCATACTACATATAACACCATCCCATCATCACTACATATAACATCATCTATCATCACTACATATAACCCATCCATCATCACAACATATAACACCATCCATCATCACTACATATAACACCATCCATCATCACTACATATAACATCATCCATCATCACCACATATAACACCCACCATCATCACATAACAACATCCATCATCACACATATAACATCATTCATCATCACTACATATAACACCACCCACCATCACTACATATAACAACATCCATCATCACCACATATAACACCATCTATCATCCATACATATAACACCACCCATCATCACTACATAACAACATCCATCATCACTACATATAACATCATCCATCATCACTTCATATAACTCCATCCATCATCACTACATATAACATCACCCATCATCACTACATATAACACCATCTATCATCCATACATATAACACCACCCATCATCACTACATATAACAACATCCATCATCACTACATATAACATCATCCATCATCACTACATATAACACCATCCATCATCATCACTACATATAACACCATCCATCATCACTACAGGTCGGTAAAGTAGTTTTATATATATATATATATATATATATATATATATATATATATATATATATATATATATATATATATATATATATGCTGATAACCACATAACGAAGAGAAGAAGGGCAAAGTAAACACAAACATCTTGACTAAGTTGGGTTTCTTTAATCACTGACGTTTCGGAAAAATCATTTTCCATCATCAATAAAACGCCCTACGTTCAGAAAATGATGAATATACTTAACGACCGCACTAAATTTGCCCCCATTCTAGACGACTTATTTAGGGTAATTCTTAAGTATGAGGACAAGATTAACAGATTTCTTCGTTAACTCATAAAAAAAGAATGTCATTTATGACTCCTTCTTAAAACTCTTTGTTAGCGGATCTAAACCAGGTATCCTGTACGGTCTACCAAAGGTACACAAGGATGAATGTCCCTTACGCCCTATATTGTCTGCCCTTGGCACCTTCAACTATAATCTGTCTAAATTCCTCGTCCCCATATTGTCACCAATAACTTATAATCAATACTCTGTTAAAGACTCTTTTAGTTTTGTTAAGGAGCTAACTAGCATCTCGCTCAACAACTGTGTTATGGCTAGCTTTGATATACAGTCTCTATTTTAACATCCCCTCTTGCCGAAACTATTGACATATGTACAGATGAACTGCTCTCAGATACTGATATAATTGATGGATTCAATGGACCACAATTTAAGAATTTTTAAAACTGGCTGTAAATGATTGTTTGTTTATTTAATAACAAAGTTTGTAATCAATGTGATGGTGTTGCTATGGGTTCACCGTTAGGTCCCGTTGGCCAACGCTTCCTCTGTCACCACGAGAAGCTTCGGCTTCCGAATGTCCCCCAATTTAAGCCTTTGTTCTATCGTCGGTATGTTGAGGACACTTTTAATTTTCTGAACACTTGATCAAGTCTCTATGTTCCTAAATTATTTAAATTCGAAACATGTCAACATCAAATTTACTTGTGAACTGGAAAAGGAAAATATTCTTCCATTCCTTGATGTTAATATCCACCGTCTGCATAATAGTTTCGGAACAGCCTTATACAGGAAACCAACTTTCACTGGCTTGAGTTCAAAATTTTCATCTTTTATTCCTTTTAATTACAAACGTAATCTAGTACGTACTCTTTCCAACAGAGCCTTCAAAATATGTTCAAGCTATTTCCACTTGGACATTGAACTGAAATACATAAAGTAACTACTCTTTAACAATGGTTTCCTAGAGATTCACAGACACTTATATTGGCAAAACGCTAAATATCCTATCTATTTCACCATCTCGTACACAGGCCCACTCAGTTTCACCCTTAGAAACAAACTTAAGCTTTTCAATTAATTCTATCCACAAATTTCTCTTAGATTAGTCTTCAAACCCAGAGTTCAATTAAAAATTCTTTAAAATTAAAACCCATACCCACACACCTGCAATCCGTTGTTTATCAATTTACGTGTAGCTACTGTAGGGCAGCATATATAGGGAAAACTAAAAGACATTTGATTACTCGCATCCATGAACACTTGGGCCGTTCCGTCCGAACAGGCCAGTTAATTCACCAACCACCACATTCAGCTATCCGTAACCACGCCCACCACCATGACCACCCGTTTTTGCTGTCTGGTTTCTCAGTTCTTGGCAGGAGCCACTGTGAGACGGACCTCCTCATTATGGAAGCCTTGCACCAGTATAAAGTAAAGCCATCCATTTGTGATATGGCTGGTGGTGTTGTGTTTTTTCGCACTAAGGTCGTCTAATTAAGGTAATACCCGCTGTATATTTTTATTTCACACTTTTTTATTCCAGATTTTAGTTTTGTACGTCGGTCTCTCGTCATTTTTGTCGGTTTTAAATTGGGCTCTTTTCTTTAAATTTTATGGAAGGTAAATTTTCGTGTAATGTTATGTTTTTATTGAATATCACTAGTAATTTTAAAACTTTTTTAAAACTTTTTGTTTTCTAGGCTCTGATGATGGAAAATTATTTTTTCCGAAACAGTGATAAAGAAAACAACTAGATCAAGATGTTTGTGTTTTCCTGGTTCTCCTCTTCGTTATGAAACCTTTCCGTAACAAGTCCATTGCTGAAGTTATATATATATATATATATATATATATATATATATATATATATATATATATATACTGAACATTATGTAGATGCACATGAAACACAGTTTTCCTGGAAAATCGGTGTATAGTTACATTGTTTCAGCTCTGTACGAACGTTAGTTTGTATGATCGCCAATTCGCATCATCCGTCTGCAGCAGAATTAACTCGCACACATATGCTGGGCATGTGTGTAAATGTATACATAACGACTTACACCGTGATTATACCCTAAGATCATCCACTTTTAACAAATAATAGTCTTCATCTATTAGCAAAAGATCGGTCGGTACATCCAGAGTAAACAGTGTGTCATCAGAGTATAATGGGAAAGGCTCTACATGCCATGCATTAATTTGCTTTGCACTAGCATAGTTACGTGGATGAGGAAACCATAGTGCTTGAGGGTTGACTCTACCAGTAGGATATATACTATTCTACCTCTTCGTCCGCGAAAATTGGAGTTAACAGATAACTCGTCTTGGCTATTTGTAAGGCATCAAGAAGAATTTTCACATACACATGCTGTGCATCCACTCGTCCTAACCATACTTGCAATTAGTTCGTTTTTGTTAATTGATATAGCTTGAGTTGAAGGTTTTGTAGTATGCAAAATGCCTGGAAAAAGAAATAATCATTCCAGTGTAGGTACTGAATTCATGAAATTATAAAAATTTTAATTAATGATTAGACTCAGAAATATTTTCGTGTTAATATCATTGTAGAAATGTCAGGAACATTATTATATACGTTTCGCAGAACTTAGTTTTAAACAATAATCATCAAATACACTGAGTGTATTTGACGTGTTTGCTGTTTGAACAGTTGTGTCTGGGACGTTGATGTCTGGGATATCATTATCATTCCTGGGGAATGAATCTGAATAGACCTTTTTAATAAAAAATAATAACAATAATTAACGGTTTATTGAAAGAGCATAGCAGCCAGAAGGCTGAAAATATACAGTTACATAATTGGGGAATGGGTTTCGATTTACAAATAATATACAAGTAACATAAGTGATACAAATAAGATATATAATAACTAGATGGGGGAAAAGCTCAAACTACAGGGCATTTCAACATAGTTACAGTGCAAGAAGTAGGATTTACTGGGAGTGAATACACTGGTTTATTACAAGTTATTGATAATTTTTACAATGGTTGGGACTGGGCTGTTCTTATAGCGATCAGTTCGTGCACGTATGGGCTGGATGCGGTTGTGGTGTCGAACAGCAATTCTCGGGCTAAGGATCTCAGGTGGTAGTTGGAGCCGGTGTCGAGGATGGTGCAGAAGCGTCTTACCAAATTTGCAGATGAGGTCGTGGGGATGGTATCATTGTAGAAATATCAGGAACATTATTATATACGTTTCGCAGAACGTAGTTATAAACAATAATCATCATATACACTGGGTGTATTTGACGTGTTTGCTGTTTGAACAAAGTCTGTCCGCATGAACAACGTCTGAAGTTTGTGAGTTTGGCTTCAAAACTTTAAATTTGTTGCACGCTTCTTTAGCAATAATGCGGAATGGTCCGTCAAACTTGGGTGAAAGCTTGGACTTTCGTTCAGGTTCTCGCACCATAACAGCATCGCCTATTTCTAGCATGACAGGCTTAGCTTGTTTTTGTTGCTTGTATATCATTTCAGCGCGTGACGCTGCTAAATGTTTATGTACATGGCCATGAATATCCCTGAATACGTTGATTTGCCTGGTAGCGAAATCGTCCACATTATAGACTGGGCATGGCTTGTCTGTAAGTGCGTCGAAGAATCTCTAGGATTTTGCGATTGGTTCTTTCAACAAGGCCATTAACCTGTGGATGATAGGCTGCGATAAAACTTTGTTGGATGTCGTATTGTCGACATATTTAAGCTACAAGTTGGTTCTTAACTCTAATCCGTTGTCGGAGAGAAGAACCTTGGGCGTAGTAAAAGGACATATGAGGTGAGTAACTAAAGCATAGGCTGTTTTATCCTTCAGTGGGACTAAAATCACAAATCTAGAAAAATGATCCACACACACACACTAGGATGTACGGGGATCCTTGATGACTCCTCGGAAGTTGTAACAAGTCGATCGCAACTGTGTCAAACGGACGTTCTGGTGTAGGATATTGTAGAATTGGAGCAAGTGCCCTTGTAGTACCCTTATGCTGAGCACATGACAAACACTTAGCAATATGCAATTCTATGTCTTTCTTCATAGTATTCCAAAAATACTTCTTTCTGACCTCCGCCAGACATTTGTCACGTCCGGGTGACCTGCTTGGGGAGCATCGTGATACAATGTTAGTATCGTCTCACGAAGTGTATCAGGTACGACAATTTGTGTAACAATACCCTCAGTTGTCTGCTTGGAGCGAAGGAGTATGTCTCGCTGTAGTTCAAATTGATTGACCGGAAGAGATAACTTTGGAAGATTAGCCTCCTCCCCCGACTCTAGAGCGAAAATGACAAAGACCTCAATGCATCGAGTCGTTGTTCATCCCTTACTTGCGAGTGGGAGAACGATGATAGAGGCATCACTGGTGCTATATTTCTGGACAAAGCGTCTGCTACAGCATTCGCTCTTCCCGGTAAATATTTGAACTCGGGTTCAAACTCTTGAATGGTCAGATACCAGCGTGGTAGTCTACAGGAAAGATTTTTGCCGTGAAACGGCTCTGTCACTGCCACGTGATCTGTATAGACGGTTATTTTATATAAAAAAATTATGTCTTTAAACTTCTTCAGAGTCCAAACAACAGCTAACGTTTCTAAATGCGTTACTGAATAACGTGTTTCGACATCATTAAGTTTACGACTGGCAAAAGCAGTCACTATATTTTCCTCTTGCGTCCAGCTGCATAAGTACAGCGCCGATTCCCTGTTTTGAGGAGTCGGTACACAGGGTAACTTTTTGAGAGTAATCAGGAAATGATAAAACTGGGGCATTGGTAAGTGCTGTTTCCAATCCACTAAAACTATCTTCTTGTTCAGCATTCCATACAAAAGTTGCAAAGTTGCATCCTTCTTAAGTAGCTTAGTCAAGGGTGAAGCTAATGTCGCATAACCTTTAATAAAAGAACGATAATATCCAGATAAACCAAGAAAACTACGTTCATTATCAACAGTTGTAGGACGTGGGAACTGGGCAACAGCCTTAACTTTGTCATCAACTGTGTGAATGCCGTCACCGTCAACTACATGACCAAGGAATTGGATTTTGGATTTTAAGAATTCACATTTAGAAAGTTTGACTTTGAGTCCTGCTGTAGAAAGTTTTTGGAAAACTTCACGGAGCTTAGCAATATGCATATCTACATCCTTACTGACTACGATGAGATCATCTAAGCAGGCACATAGTGTGGTCCCTATCAACCCTGCAAACAAGATGTTGATCATCCTTTGAAAAGTCAGTGGGGCATTTCTGAGACCGAAAGGCATCCTCAGAAATTCAAAATGGCCCAAAGGAGTACTAAAAGCAGTAATCTCTCGAGATTTTTCATCCAGAGGTATTTGCCAATAACCGCTAAGCAAATCAAGGTTGCTAAATACAGCATTATCCTTGCCTAAGGATTGTAAAATATCACTCAAGGCAGGCATTGGGTACCTATCTGGGATAGTATTTTCATTGACGCGCCTAAAATCAATTACTGGGCGCCAACCTCCAACCTTCTTAGGGACTAAAAATAGTGAACTATTGAAAGGTGATTTTGAATGTGTGATAATCTCTTGATCCAACATATCCTCAACCATATCCTGGACTACAGCGTGCTGGCTATGAGGTCGTCGGTCAGCTGGTATGTAAATTGGGTTTGTGACTTGTTTTAGGGATATGTGATGTGAGGTTAAATTCGTGTGATCTAGCTGTTCCCCTGGTAAAGCTACAATGTTTCGGTAGTCGGTAAGCAACTCTAGGAGCCTAGTTTTGCCTTGAGGGTGATCAATCATCTTAACATGTGGTGTTATTTGATCTATCCTCTCCTGTCTGGTTTGTTTAATTGAAGGTGAAACACTACCAATTGGGAATTGCGTCAGCTGTTATGATAAACTGGAAAACCACACAAATAACATCCTTCTTTCAATATTCGTATCACGCCTATTCTGTTGAGAACTCGAACGTCTGTTACACCACCAGGACAAATTGTGCTCAATGTAGATTCGCAAAATAAGCCTTTAACCTTGCATGTTTCCGTAAGACATACTACATCCGTCCCCGTGTACACGTCAGGTAAAACAACAGTGGCTCTGGAGATTTCCTCATTCTGAAAATGGAGAGTACCCGTTAAAACTGGAGGTACGATCGTCCAACTATTGATGCTATAATCACGCTGGGGAAGTGAGTCTGTGAGGTCTTGGACTCGCTTTGACTCATAATCCATCGTCCT
>NW_024713129.1:29527250-29559750 GCF_018991925.1 Homarus americanus | reverse complement strand
CTTTAGCCTGTTGCTGTACTCAAGGTTCCTAATGCTCGGGATTAGTCATGTCATTCTCAACTGAATTCTTTCTAAGGATTCTATATCCATTCTGTAATACTGTGACCAAAATTGAACTGCGTAATCCAAGTGAGGTCTCGCAAGCGCAAAATATAGTTTTAAGATGACCTCGCTAGTCTTGTAAGTAACACTCCTCTGTATGAACCCAAGTACTTTATTAGCCTTGTTTCGAACATATACACACTGCTTACTTGGCTTAAGATTCCAACTTATCATTACTCCTAAATCTTTCTCGCAGTCAGATTTCTCAATAACATCGTTGTTCATCTGGTATCTGGTTTCCGTTTACATCTCCTATACTGAGTACTTTACATTTGTCCACATTGAATTTCATCTTCCATTTTTCAGACCATTCGAAAAATTTGCTTAGATCTTCCTGTAGTTTTGCAGAGTCCTCGCCAGATTTAATTACACGCCCTATTTTAGTGTCATCAGCAAATTTACTTATGTTGCTGTCTATACCGATATCTATGTCGTTTATGTATATAATAAATAACAATGGTCCGAGTAATAAGCCTTGGGGAACCCCACTAGTGACGTTGCTCCAATTGGATTTAGTGCCGTTAATGCTCACTCGCTGTTTTCTGTTCTGTAACCACGCCCTAATCAATTTTAAAATATCTCCTTTAATGCCATGAGCCTCCACTTTTCTTATTAGTCTTTCGTGAAGGGCTCTGTTCGAAGGCTTTGCTGAAGTCGAGATATACCTCATCATAATAGTGCCCCTTGTCCACTGATTCTTAAACAGGTGAAAAGAATGTTAATAAATTAGTTAGACATTTACTCCCGCTTGTGAAGCCATGTTGGGAATCATTGATCAACTTGTGCTTCTCCAGGTGATTTCGAATAGAGCTTGATTCCAATAATTGGCCTACAATTGATGTTAGACTGATTGGACTGTAGTTTGAGGATAGTGATCTATCTCCCTTCTTGAAAATCGGTATTACATTCGCTATCCTCCAACTTTCTTGTACTACTGTACACCCGTTTTAAAGGACATGTTAAACAACTTTGTTAGGGGCATACTAAGCTCTTCCTTACATTCCTTTAATACTCTGGCAAATATCTCATTGGGACCTGGTAACTTGTTAGACTTTAGTTTCTTTATTTGGTTAATAACATCGTTACTAGTCATTACTATCTTGCTTAATATATTTCCTTCACTATTTCTGTATAGAGTCGGTGCCTCGGTTATCATGTTTAAATTTTCGGTGGTGAAAACTGTTGACAAAAATTTATTCAGATTATTGCTCATTTCTCTGTCACTATCAGTTACCTCGCCTGTATCTGTATTGGTCCAATCGTTTCTCGTGTTTTAGTTTGATACATTTGATAGAATCTCCTGGGGTTTGACTTCGGCTCCCTTGCTTTCTTCAGTTCATTAGTCCTCTTTGCTTTTCTTATCTCGGTCTTAACTCTACCGGCCAATACCTTATAATAATCTCGGAGGTAAACTTCACCACGATTTATTCTTCTACTTATAGCCTTCCTTCGTCCAATAATATTCTTTAAATAAATATTTATCCATTTAGGGTCATTGTTGTTTAATCTGAGTATTCTGTATGGTATATTCTGCCTTTGTGCATTAAGTAACTCATCATTTAAATTCTTGTGGAACTCGGCAACCTCAGATCTCGTTATCAGGTCATCCCCAACCACAACCGTCAGGTCTCCAGGGAAGGTGAAGTTGCCCTCTGTGGGTACATTGTGTGAGGTCATATAATTCACCCCCAAGCGCCATACCCCTTCTGTCAGCTGTATCTTCAAACTTCTGAAATCTGGAACTTTAGTGGAATTTTCCTTGCGTCTGCTCTGAAATCCTACTGAAATATAATTTCTTTGTGATTGCTGTTAGCAAGTTCGTTCCCTACCTCGACATTACTAATCAGGTTTTCTCTGTTTGACAGAACCAAATCGAGTATATTATTACCCCGGGTGGGTTCGATTATATGTTGGCTTAGGAAACAGTTCTGGATTGTTTCAAGAAAATCCTCTGATTCTGAGTTACCTGTAAGGTCAATCCAATCTATTTGGCTAAAGTTAAAGTCTCCTAATAGACAGGCTTTCCTATGAGTGGAAGCCCTGCTCATTTCATCCCAAATAATTTTTCCCTACCATCGATTAATTATATCCAAATTGTTTTCATGTTCTGCTCTGTTTTTATTTCCTTACTTATTTCACACTTCAGATTATCCCTGACATAGATTGCTGCCCCACCTCCTTTCCTAATCTGCCTATCGGCATGGAATAATTTGTGACCTGCAATTTGGTATTCGGCAGGTAACTCACGTGAGTCTAGGTTTATCCATGTTTCGGTGAATACTATTATATCGATTTTTTCGGTACATACCAACGCCCTGATTTCAACCATTTTGTTTCTTATACTTCTACTGTTTGCATAGTTGACATCTAAGTTAGTAGTGTTCTGAGTCCTCTCTTTGTTGCGTTTAGGTTTAAACTCCCTGCCTAATTTAGTTTTGTCATAACTCCTAGCACTATTTCCCTGTGACCTTTGTTTACCAGCTCCCACTGCAGTCTCCTCCACCCGCGTGCTCATATGTTCTCCTAGCAGTTTAAAGACTTCGACACCTTTTGAACTGCCCTCTCGAGAGAGCCAGCCAGGGTTTCCACCCCATCCGTAGACAGATGCACCCCATACCTAGCATAAAGGTCCCTTCTGCCGTAGAAGTTGTCCCAGTTGTCAATGAATGGGACTGATATTGCCTTGCAATATCAGTCAAGACGGCCGTTCACACCAACTGCCCTTGACAAACATCCATTGCTAACTCTCCTTCTAGGCAGGACACCACATATGATAGGGATCCCTCACTTCGACCTTATGCGTTCTATCTCTGTCTTGAACTTATCAAGAAGCTCCTCACTCCTACACCGGCCAATATCATTGCCTCCTGCACTGAGGCAGATAATGGGTTTGTTCCCATTACCAGACAAGATATTGTCCATCCTGTCAACTATATCCCCCACCCCAGCTCCTGGTAAACACACCTTCATCCTATTTTTATTTTTACCTCCAAAGCTCTATCCAGGTACCGTACCTGGGAATCGCCAACAATTAAGGTTTTCGTACCTTCCTTGTCAGCCTTGTCCCTGACTATGCTCGCGTCCAATTCGTCTATCAATGGACTGAAAGAGTTTTTACACTTAGCTGTTGTTGTCGTATCCTTGTTTGCGTTTTTCACGACCTTGGTTTGTTTTTTCACCACCAGTTTGGTCGTTCTTCTCCTCACAACCTTCCATTCGCCTGAGTTTTCATCAGACACAGGCTTTCCTTGTCTCATTTCTTCCTCCATCCTCGCTATCACTTCCTATAATTTCAAGATTTCTTCCTTGGCCCTCTAAAGGGCACAGCCCTGTTCACCAGTAAAACTAGACATTACTGACAATTAATCCCCGGGAGCTCAGACTGCCATGATCTTTCCTCTAGTGAGGTCAGTACACAGGGAGTAAGACAAAGCTGTGCTCTATCTCCAACATTGTATAATATATATTGAGAATTCTAAATGAGGGAAGTTTTAAATGATAATGAGAGACTAAAGGTTAATGGTAAAGTAATATCAAATAAACGCTACGCAGATGATACTGCTCCTATTATGGACAGTTAAGAGGCATCACAAAATCTCGTTAGCAGGTTAGTGGAAAAAGGTGAAAAATATGGGTTAAGAGTTAATGCCGTAAAGACGAAAGTAATGATTGTTTCCATATTGGAAATAAATCCTGAAACAAAAACTGGTAGGCAACAGGGAACTTAAACAAGTGGAAAATTTTGTGTATATAGAAAGTAACATTAATTGTGAAGGAAGAAATCAAAACAAGAATAGGGTAAGAAAAAACAGCATTTAATAATACAAAAAACATTATGAAAAGGGACATTAATACCAGAAGGAGGTAAAAGGCACTTGAAATGTGGTGTTACAGGTGAATATTAATAATAACCTACACTGACAGGAAAACACACGAAGAGGTAGTAAGATTAGCAAAAACTTCAAGATAGATATTTGAAATGTATAGAAAAAAAATTATACCGTGATCATATGATTAGGGATGAGGGGATTATAATAAATATATTAATGGGCAAAGTTGAGGGTAGGAGAGCCAGGGGAAGGCAGAGACCTGGATGGATGGATTGAATTAAAAACTGGGTCCCCAGAACGTTTAGAGTGGAGGACTGTGGTCGCCAACCCTCAAATGGTACTCTTGATTGATTAACATAAGGAAACAATTCACAAACTCTTATTTATGGACAAATAAAGTTGTCAAGGGTCTGCACTAGAAAGGATGAATAATTTGCGATAGAATGGTGGTTAGGTCTTTAACAGTGTGCATAATATAGCGTGAGCAGGATCATAAAACGGTAGCATAGTGCTTGCATATATTGCGATGCATTTGCGCTAACATATAAAGAAGGATGTATTTATCCTCTAGGCAAAAAGTTATTAATACTATATACTATATACCCAATAATGTTTATGAAACAAATCACTACATGTTTGACAGTTCATTACAAATTTATACAATTTAATTACAGTATGCACTGACGTCTATAATCTGATATTATCACTAAGAAAGAATTATCTTAATCTTATGGCAGTAAAACTATTATGAGACTTGACTCTCAGCACAAGGTCTAGCCTCCCGGGTAAGGATTCGACTAACTTGAGACAGATGTTAGGACGTCGCTTCACTGATTCCCACACCTCAGTGCTTTTCGTTTAATGGTTCGGCGACTAACTTCATCACTCACATCCCACTCGGGAAACATGATAGCCCATAAATTTTCAATTGGGTTCATATTACAACCAGCTGAGGACTTCCACCTCTGCGTGCTAAATGAACCAGTTTTTCATCACATTGTATCTGTGGATGGGAACTCTTATCTTGAACAAGTGTAATAGGTTGTGGATGAGGAATGACCATGGTTCGCACTGACGGTAAAAATACAAGATTGAATATAGTCTTTGCCTGTGAACTTTCCACCTATTTTGACCAGCGCCCCAGGTCCAAACACCCACATGCAGCCCCAGAGAGATCTCCTAACCCTACCACTCTTGGTCTTTTCTTTGCTGTGTTTTGCATTACACCGAGTGTTTATTGGTCTGCAGCACTGTCTTGCCCCTTGTTTAACTGATGAAAAAAAAATTATCCGTAAAAATAACGGTCTTTCAGAAACTTAGGTCCGGTGCAAGATATTGTTGAGCAAAACCAAGCGTACATTCTTTGTGTGCTAGAGATGATAGTTCTTTTTTAATCAAGTAACAGCTTCCCGTATGGTGTCCGTTTTATGGGTGACCTCTTCACTGGAGGTGTCCCACTACGAGGCTTAGTTTGGAGAGAACATTCCTCCTCCTATCACCGTTTAATGCATCTTTTGACGGTCCTGACGGAAACACATGTCACCAAGGCAATTTCTCTTGACGTCGTTCCACTTTCCCACATCCAGATGAATCGTGCCCGGATAGCGATGACGTCAACTGTGTTGTTACGCCTCGTTGCCATGAGTTAATGGAATAAAGGTCATACAATAATTGACAATATATGTCATTACTTACAGGAGTGTTTGGTCATTCCGAAGAATGTATAACGTAGTTAAAGTGCATATATTATATTAATGCAATAAATATGATTTATATCCTCATTTGAAAGAAGTCTTTATTGGTGTGTTATTAATTCTCTCTCTCTCTCTCTCTCTCTCTCTCTCTCTCTCTCTCTCTCATTCATCACCTTAATATTCTAACTCGATAACACCACATCTCAGCAGCTTTAACTTCCCCATGCGTCGTCTTCCTTGTTTCTTAAATACACGCACACCTCACCTTTCCCCATATCCGCCCCCTGGCACTCCTTCCACACCACCCCCACTACCCTTGCACACCACCCAACTACTCGTCCATACCAACCATCCACATCACCCCACCCCTACACATCGCCCCTCCACACCTTCCCCACTACACCCTCTGTTTGCAGTCGGACTAACTCGAAAGTATTGACACCTTCCTGTATGGTGCTCCTCCAAGAGTTACGATGTGGAGTAATTATCTCTCAAGTGAAGGGGTCGATTTGGCATTTTTTCAGGTTTGTCTTATACCTTTCCAGTTGCCCGCCCGTGATACGTTTACTATTCGTTAGGCGACTGTACAGTAGCTGCTTTAGCCGTGTACTGTCGTCCATTTGGATAACATGGCCACTCCAAAGTAGTTGTTCATAGATAATGGAAGCTTCGATGCTCCTACAGTTGGTGTCAGCGAGAATACTGGCATTTGTTCTCTTGTCTTCCCAGCGCACTCGGAGGATGGAATGTAGACTACATTGGTGAAAGTTTTCAAGTGCCTTGAGGTGCCTCTTGTATGCGACCCATGTCTCGCTGCCATATACCAGGGTGGGGAGGACCACTGCTCTGTATACGTGGAACTTTGTAGATAATTTCACCTCTTTAAACCTTACAGCTGAAGACATGGGTATGGAGTCTGTCAAAGGCTTGAGATGCTCATCTGATCCGATGTCGAATCTCTTCATCGATGTCCGCGGTGGTGGACAGGTGGGAGTCGAGATACTGAAAATTGGTAACATTTGAGAGGGTAATACCGTTAAGCTGGATGGATGGTGGACATATGGCTGAACCCGGGGCAGGCTGAAAGAATGCGAGTCTTATATACATTCGCTTCAAGGCCAAACTGTGCTCAAGCATCTGCGTAGGCGTTCAGAATCTCCTATAGGTCGCGTTCAGTGTAAGCGACAAGGGTGAGGTCGTCTGCATACCGAAGTTCAGTAATGGAAGCTGCCGACACCTTTGTTCCTGCCTGGCGTCGTCTTTTATTGAAAACACCCTTCATCCGGTACTAGATGTCCACCCTGCTGGCTAAATTGGCGCTAGCCCGAGTAAGGAAAGCAGCTAAGAAATGAAAAAGAGAGTTGGTGCCAGTACTTTTCGATGTTTTAATCCAGTTTGGATGGGGAAGAACTCAGACTGGGTGCCATTGTGCAAGACACTGCCGTTCATGACATCGTGGAGTTGCCTTACAATGGCGATGAATTCTGATGGGCAGCCAAAATGGCTGAGGGTCTGCCTGATTGGCCATTTGGAAATCCAAGGTGGCGGCCATTTTTCAAGTTGGCTGCCAAATTGACCTTCGAAAGATGTTTTTTTTCTTATAGAAATTGATGTAGTTGGTCAATCTAAATGATCTTAGTGTCGATATGTATGTTTTCAAGCATGCTCAGATGATTCTTTCTATTTCTGGTACTCTCAGATATATATTTGTACTATTTATGACTGGTTTTATGTACTGGTTTTATGTTTTTTCCAACTAGGTGAGGGTAGCATGCAGAGGGTCTCTGCATGTGAGGGAGTGATTGTCGGGCACTACCAGGGCACACTGGTGACATCATTGCTGTGCAACCCAGCATGGGGATCAGTGTCAGCTGAGAAAAAGCATGTCATACTGCAACAGCTTAGTGTCCCAAATGCTGCTTAACCAACCCCAAATCAGTTAAGCAGCCGCACCTGAATTGACAGGTTGTGCCAGCGCGGGAGAGCCGAGCCAAGGATAACGGGGTTTTAGTTATCTGGATGGTGTACAGATCGCACGGGACTAATGACACTGGATGAACGATCGGACTAGGTGTAGGGCAAAAGGCATGAACCTAGTTGTATCCTATACCAGAAAGTGCTCATCAGGTTGGTAAAAGGATAAACCTTCGGCCCTGAAGATCAAAAATAGTTATGAACACAAAATCTACCAACAAATCATTCCTCACTGACTGGCCAAAGTGTTGTCTTTGTCAACAGGATAAGAAGGAAGATCTTAAGTCTCCACATGCAAATCCTGCCAAAAAAGGAGATGACGGTTACAAGAGCTTGGCAAGGAATATTCCTCTATTTCATTCAATCAATGCACTGCCAATCAAGCTTGACCCCGCAAGACTTGTTGAAGATGATGGGATAGAGGAGACCTTGAGGAGAAACAAGGCACAGTATCATGAGAGTTGCAGATTTCTGTTCAACAACACAAAGTTAAATAGAGCTCAGAAAAGGCGAACCTCTGCAGTTGCTACAGAGGAGAGCAGCAGCAGCAAGATACCACGAATGGTCAGAGACCCCAAAGCAACAGAATGCTTTCTATGTGAGGAAGAAGCTTCGGGAGATGACATAAGACATGCAATGACATTGAAACTTAATAAAAGATTAAATGATTGTGCGAAGACACTTAGCGATGGAAAACTCCTTACCAAATTAAGTGCAGGAGATGTTGTGGCACAAGAACTGAAGTATAACCCTCGCTGCCTGGCAGACCTGTACAACCGAGAAAGAACACACCGAAATGCTCATGAACAAGAAGAAGCACAAGAGCTTCATCCAAACAAGGACGCATACCCAACTGCTTTCTCTGAACTGGTCACTTACATCACTCAGATGAAAGCTTCCAGTGAAGGTACTGAACCACCCATTTTCAGACTTGCTGAACTGGTCACACTCTACAGACAGAGACTTGAGCAGCTGGGTGTTGGATCGCCCGATGTTCATGCTACTCGACTGAAGGACCAGCTGCTTTTTCTCATCCCCCAGCTGCAAGCTCATCACCAAGGAAGAGATATCCTGCTGGCCTTTGAGAAGGATGTTGGCTCAATCCTGGCACAAGCAAGCAAATACGGTGACGCGATCCATCTGGCCAAGGCTGCTGGGATGATACGATGGGACAAGCTTCAGCACAAGTCACACTTCAGCAGTACATTTCTATGCATTGAACAGGCTGTTTCACCGTCACTGCTTCAATTTGTATGCATGATCGAACATGGTGCAGATATCAAATCCCAACTCCAGCATGGCGCATCGAAGTCTGACCTTGCTATGTCACAGCTCTTACAGTACAACTGCTTTGCCAACTACAAGGTAGGAACACAAATCCACAGACACTCCAAGGACCATGAGACACATTTTGCTATCTACGTCGGCATGTCTGTATTTTCTAAGACAAGAAAGAGGCAGCTCATCGACATGCTGCATGAAAATAGGGTCAGCATTTCATATGACAGAGTTCTACAATTATCAGCCCAGCTAGGAGAAGCAGTTGTATGCCAGTACGCGGAAGATGGAGTGGTGTGTCCACCAATCTTGAGGAAGCAGTTGTTCACGACCTCAGCAATGGACAACATTGACCACAACCCCACTGTGACTACGGCCAAAGCGTCCTTCCATGGGACCAGTGTGTCCATCTTCCACATCCAAGCCCTGAGCAGGCTGGTGAGGAGCGTGAACCACTCAGACGGAATGCAGATACGATGGTCAAGAAAGTACCTAACCTAACCTAACCTAACCTAATCATCTGAGCATGCTTGAAAACATGCATATCGACACCAAGATCACTCAAATTGACCAACTACATCAATTTCTATAAGAAAAATCAATTTTTGAAGGTCAATATGGCAGCCACCTTGAATAATGGCCGCCATCATGGATTTTCAAATGGACACTCAGGCAAACTTGACTAGTAACTATTAGAGAATTACCATGCCTAATTTAGTGCTTGTATCACCATTTGTATGATTCTCTTGAAAAATTGCATTTAGCTGCCCCACTATCTATCATACACAACTCATACCTCTGATGTTGTCACTGATCTTATGTCTGATCAAAACCCAATCCAAACTAGCATACATGTAGCCAATGACACCCCCACTGGTGGTAAACTCAAGAGACGTAGACTCGCAGTCAAGCAAGAACATGAAAGCTAGTTCATAGACTTCATCTATGACTGGTACAAGGATTACAAGCCTGACAACTACCAAAGTTTCCATGATGATCGTATAGATAGGATTTATACATACTTCACTAACAATGCCTCAAACTAAAAGTGGATAAAACGTGGTCAGCATCATAAGAACAGACAACAGCAGTGGGTAAGGGTTACAAACAAATTAGAACACCACAAATGCTAAAATTGTATCAAGCCTCCCTTGCTGCCGTCAGGGAACGTGTAAGCGAACTCAGACAAAATGCATGGGAAACATATGATACAAGCCTGAACCAACACACTCCCCTCAATAAAGTCTGGAAAGATATAAACACAATCAGAGGTAAAAACAGTAGACACGTCTCCCATCCAAACCCTCTGCAAAAATCGAAAGATCTAATAACAAAGTTGGCTCATGTGTCTCGCTATGACATGTTACCAACTAGGACTCAAGAACTCCTTGATGCGAAGTCTGTAGAGAGAAGTAATCTCTAACTTTATGCTGGGCAAACAGCACGATGAGCGTGATGTTCCATATAATGAGCGGGAGCTTGACGCCGTCCTCGACAGAGATAGGTCTACTGCCCCTGGAGAGGACGGAGTCACCTACAATATCGTTAGACTACCAAGACGTGTACCGGGCAATCCATTATTGGTATTGTACAATATGAGTCATGCCGAGGGCCAACTACCCACAACCTGGACCAACAGTATTGTTGTACCAATACCGAAACCAGGACAGCCTTATGCTTTTTGTCCCATATCACTAACCATGCTGGTTATATTTTTGTACATACTAAAACTCTTCGTGAAATGCAAACCACCCTAAACCATGTACAGGCAGCCTGCGAGAGCCTTGGTCTTATTATCTCCACTGAGAAAACTAAGATGTTCAACAAACATGCTGGTTACCGAAGACGCGGCCCCGCCAGTTCAAGATAGGTAACAACACTTAATTATGTTTCTTCTTTTAAATATATTGGTGTCTCCGTCCCGTGTACCTTACCTGCCATACAACACTTCTTAGAAGTGTAGCGGGGTACAGCCCACTTTATGGTGCTAATATTAGAATTGTTAAAACAATGTACCTAGGGTCCTAGGCTATATAAGATCTCTGATAGAATAACACGCACCAGCCCTGGTTCTTCGTGACGGGAAAGGCATTGGCAGGCTCGAAAAAAGGCAAAATCAAAGCACTTAGAATTATCCTAGGATGTCCCATGAGCACTAAAGTACTTAAAATGAGGAAAGAACTAGGTATACCCAGTGTTAAAGATAGAATAATTGAAATCAACCTCATGATAGCCCTGAGGCTTTTGCGTGATGATCCTGAAAACATTTCTTCCTTAAAATTGCTAAAATTTATGAACCATGGTACTGGTGAATCTAAATGAATCAAAACTACTGCTACACTAGACATTCTGTACAAAGTTGACACAACAGCACTCCCTAACACCCTGGCGAACAGTTCCCTTTGATATCACAATACCGACATATCCGCCTAAAAGATTAATTATACAAACTATTTATCTCCAAAGCACTGCCAAAGTGAGAGCTCTTGAACACATACATACCCTACAGACTGATGATAATATCACACAGACCGTCTACACTGATGGATCTCTTAACACCGCCTGTGGGAGGGCCGGAAGTGCTATCGTTGTGACTCAACCTAACGGTAATACAATTGAAAAAGAGTTAGAATTAACAACTGGGTATCCACTTTACAAACTGAATTAGTTGCCATACTAAGAGCCATTAATTTTTTTAAGCCTCTGACAGTCTCATCATCATCATCATCACTACTTGCCTTTAACACCCTCAACTTAAGTTGTCACGCACTTGTCTCTGAAGCCAGACAGAAATATGCGTACCTTGTTAACCGGGGTGTCAAGATCAAACTGTTGTGGATTCCATCTCACATAGACCTCAAAGAACATGACAGAGTTGATGCCCTCGCCAAACTCGAGTCTAACAAAGACAATGTTGAATACAATCTGGGTCTGTCAAAAAGAACCCTTAAAACCGTAATTAGACAAGTGCAAACAGGCACTAATCAATCCATTGTTTACCATGATGAGATGTATCAAGTGAAACATGTATATGGAGCAAGTAACAAGATCACTAGATTTCAAGATGTTGTAACCGCTAGACTAAGGTTAGTATACAAGTACCTCTGGCAGTATGTTCCTCAAGCAGATGTCAACAAGACTAAATGTAAAGTGTGTGGCCAGACATATAGCCACACACTTGAACACTACGTCCTCGACTGTTTGAAGATGAAACCTTTTAGGGACAGGTCCAAGCATACTGCATTTAAAATGGCACAACACTTGGCAAGATAACTGACATATGAAGATTGTAACCACTATTTTGCACTTAGTAGCTATATCAGTTCCCATGTATAGAACCAAGCACACATTTTGCTTGAATACCTCTCACGCAAATGTGAATAACAAAGTGTGCGGCCAGACATATTGACTCACAGGATGAGTATGAGGTGCACAATAAACTAGCCGCTGTAAGTGGCAAAATTAAATAAAATTAACTCCACACCACCCCCACTACCCCTCCACACCACCCCCACTACCCCTCCACACCACCCCCACTACCCCTCCACACCACCCCACTACCACACCACCCCCACTACCCCTCCACACCACCCCCACTACCCCTCCACACCACCCCCACTACCCCTCCACACCAACCCTGCTTCTCCTCTGCCTGCACGGACAATATACTTAGGCACGATTACCCACATTTCCCCACACCTGCACGCAGGCTATTCTTCCATTACATCTTTAAATTATACAATGGTGTAGAACAGGGTGGAATCTCAAGTTTTTCTCATTAGTTGCCCTACACCAACTGTAGTTTCATATACTAACTGTTATATAATCATTTCAAACCTACCATGAAAGAATTATAGTGTTTAGTACAGTATTATTCGTTGTCATGCATATGAGATTATCGTTATTGAGATCTTTATTATCTTTATTATTGTTATAACCAACAGCATCACAGTCTTAACATTTTGAGCATGTGAAGATTACCTTACGTTGCTCTCAACCCCCAAACAGCCTCCTTCTCTCTTCACCCCGTCTCCCCATCCCCCTTATACACGGTGCGTCATTTACTGGTTCAGTAAGGTGCTTCCTTCTGGTGTTTTGTTGTTCGAGCCTCAGGTGTATCGGCTTCCTTTTGTGGCTTGCAGCAGGACTGGACTTATGTCGGCTACTGTACAGTTTATTCGGGTAGTTAACGCTGAGAAAACTAGTGGGCGTATTACTGCTCGTGAGCTGTGTTGCTAAGGCAGGTGTATACAGATCCGTCGACGGAGACCTTTACTAAACTCTGAGTATTGAGTCCTGTGTGGCAAAGTTCTGAATGGTGATGTTTGGAGTTGCGAGGTTCTGACTGGCGACGTTCTAGATGGCGAAGTCCTGGATGACGATTTTCTAAGTAGCAAAGTTCTGAAAAGCGAGTTTCTGGGGGTGAGGTTGCAAGTGGCGAGGGTCTTAACGACAAGAAGTCTGTAAAAATCGTCTAAATCCCTCAGTGTTCCCCGCCATTCGTACCTAGAGATGCTATCTGCCTGTGTGAGGTTCGAACCCTGACCGCGCCCTCTACAGCATCAGTTGGGCTTTCATCCCGATCTTTGGTTGTCATATGAACACAATAACAGATATTTTCCTCCTTGTTCTTGGGAGTTGTTGAGTGTTGTGGGATAAAGAGCAGTGGAAGTTATGATACATTGTGACGGAGAAATGGACGGTTGCGTTCATGTTAAAATTTTTGTATCTAAGTTTATGCATGCTATTAGCGCGTTCTTTTCGGTAATGATACTGCTGCTGAGTGTTAAATAGAGGTGTGTGTGTGTACGTAAAAAGACAAGTTTGAAGTCAGGTACTCGTGAAGTCGTCAAATTAAAGCATAAATCCTTTGACTTGCGGGTGTAGCTGTGCCCTCCTAACCTAACCTAACCCAACCCCCACACACGCTTAATCAATAACCATACTGCTGGCAGTTCTGCTCGAGTAGACAAAAATCCTCGGCCAAAAGCATATTTATCGCAGCTGGCAAACGCAAACCACGAGAAAACAAAACATTATTACGTGAACACTCAGACATTCCTCCACCTCCTCCTCCTTCCTTTACTCCCCTTGTCTCACCTCCTCCTCTCCCTTGCTTCCCCTATCACACCCCCTCCTCTCCCTTACTTCCTCCTATCTCACCAACCCTCTCCCTTACTTCCTCCTATCTCACTCCTCCTCTCCCTTACTTCCCCCAATCTCACCAACCCTCTCCCTAACCACCCCCTTTCCCTCACAATCCCTCTACCTCACCAACTAATCTCCTTCACCTCCCCCTCTCCTTCACCTCCCCCTCTCGCTCACTTCCTTCCCTCTCTCCCCCCCACCCCTCTCCTTCACCCTCCCCCATTCCCTTACGCTCACCCCCTCTCCCTCACTACTCTCTTTCTCTAGCCACCTTCTCCTCAGCATCCCCTCTCCTCACCATCCCCTCTCCCTCTCCACCCCACTTTCCCTCACCTCTCCCTCCCTTTACCCCTCTCCCTCTTCCTCATCAACCCCTCTACCTCAGCTCCCTCACCCCCCCCTAGCGTCCCTACCATTGTAAAAGACAGACATAATCTCTGACAGGTGTAACCAGACATATAATGCCCTCGTTTTGTTTAAGCTGACAATGTGTTACTCATAAACACCAGGGAAGGACATTAATTAATACACCTGCCTGTATGTTTGTATGTAAATGAGGATAACATTTAACTAAGATTTTTGACAATTTATTTTTTATCAATAGGCACAATCTATTATGAAAAATAATTAGTAGATGATTGTAAGAACTATTACGAATTATTAAAACTTCTAGTTAACAGTACAGTTTAGTGACTTGTTACAGCACTACCAATGATCACTTGATAATAATACAATATATCAACCAGAAGTCTCAACACTGTAGACAAGGCAAAGTGTAATTAAGGTAATAGCAGTTCATAAAATAGTTATCAATTTAATATGGTAGAGGGCAGGTAAAACGAACAGTGACAGTTTTCTTACTATAAGTATATTACGTATTTACATACAAATAAGAATAATAATAAGCCCTAGATGAGGGTCAGAGCTTAACATAAGTACTTGTACTGGATTATCACACAAGAACAAGGTTAAACATTAAGTAATCACTTACAAGAAAGATAGAGGGTGTTATCTGCATATTAGTACCACATGTTAAGATAATGATTCACTTCATTTATAGTAAGACTAGCGGAATCACCGCCCTCCGGGCGGCTCTTTCGCTAGGTTCGAGATTTCTTAAGAGCATTATAGGAGTTCCAATCTTGAGAGTGAGGTGGTGAGGAAGCATTCCAGCGGGCTCCAAAGAATTAAGGAATTCTGCAGGGTACTTGACTGCTTGGTCCTGGTCGATTACTGTATCAACAGATTTGAATGAGGTCTCACTGCCTGGAAGCTGTCTGAGTAGAGTCATGTTGATTTCAGCCACTGTTTCATTCTTTGGTGCCAGAATTGCGCGTTCACGCAGCCACTTGTGATCCTTATAGTGGTGGATAATGTTTGGGTAGACCATGTTAGTGAGCTCAGTTGAGGACTTTACAACATTTCCACATCCTTTTCAACCTCTGTGTGGTTTAACGGGTCGGGTCGAGTTGGGTGTGTCGGATCGGGTTGGTTGGGTTTTTTTTTAGATCCCCACATGACACTTGCTATCCATGCCAAGTTTGGTCCGGGCGGCTCATTCGCTAGGCCACGGAAGGACGCCACCCTCTGGGAGGCTCCACATTGTCTCACTGTTCAGTCCCCAAAACTTCTTCTTCCATCAATAGTTCATTAACGGTGTATGTAAGTTCCACTACAACGGTACAGCAAAGTATAGTTTTTTAGCATTAAACTGTTATTATTTTATTGTCTAATCATCACTACATATAACACCACCCATCATCACTACATATAACATCATCCATCATCACTACATATAACACCATCCATCACCACTACATACAACAACATCCATCATCACTACATATAACATCATCCATCATCACTACTTATAACACCATCCATCATCACTACATATAACACCACCCATCATCACTACATATAACACCACCCATCATCACTACATATAACAACATCCATCATCACTACATATAACATCATCCATCATCACTACATATAACACCATCCATCATCACTACATATAGCACCACCCATCATCACTACATATAACATCATCCATCATCACTACATATAACACCATCCATCATCACTACAGATCGGTAAAGTAGGTTCCGAGATTCTCGTGCGGACACACAAACACACATATTTCTTTGTTTTATATATATATACAGAGAGAGAGAGAGAGATTGATTGATTCCCACGTACTGGCGACAGTTTCATATAAATACAACAAGTAACGAATGTATGTCTCGTTACTGACAATTATCAGTAACGAGACATACACTCACATTTAATCGGCGTTAAACATTAGGTCGGGAAGCTTATTTCACACTGGTATAACTAAGGCTGAACAAGATCCCTGAGACGAATTAAAGTACTGTAGAGACAGCGGAGACAACAGCACAGGAGAGATGACCCGTCGACCAAAGGGGGGTTTATTTTTTAAGTGATGAGGGAGGGAGTGTGAATAAACGCTCCTGAGTCCGTGGGTCGGTTTATAAAAACTCTTATGGCGTGGCTTGTCAATGACGTGAATCCCGATTATGATTTATGATTTGCTAATGTTCTTGTTTGATTTACTGGCCATTAACATGATGGCCATTACTGCCGTAGTCTTTGTCGTTTAACTTTTTCCTCTTGTCCTTTTTTTTTTTCATTACCCATTCTCCTTCCTGGTCTTGAGTTGGTAAAGAATCGTGTAGGTTTACGAACTCTGATCTTGTTATTGTCAATGTATATATGTTTTCTTGTTCTTGTTCTATGTGTTCTTCTTTTCCTTCGTCTTCTTGATGTTCTTGTTCTTGGTTATTTGTTTCTTATGTTTTTTGGTTCTTCTTCTTGTAGCTAAGGTTACTCTGGGTTCGCAACTTGGTTACCCTGCACTCCTTCCTCCACTTGGGACATTCTCGGTCGGAGGAGGAATCAGGGCCGCCACCAAGCTGCACACTTCTTTATAGTTGCCTAACAAGTGGTATGCTGGTGGTGCTCGGTCGCCCCTCACGTGGCGGAGCATTTCTTCGCTGCGTGGCCGTAGCGCTGACTTCTGTAGCACCTGGTGGGTCTTGATATCTATGGTTTTACTGGGACGGTTTTCCATCCCAGTAAAACCTCCTTGGGAAGTTCGCCCAAGAAACCGACCATGGTGGAGGTGGCTTCCCCGTCGGGTCTTAAAAGTTTCCTCTGAACTACTACGTTCCTGATGAGTTCTTTAATTTCGTCGTTCTTTAAAAGTTCGAGTTTGGCATGAGAGATGACCCCCGGGTGAAAAATCATTGGTCGAATTTACGTTAAGTACTGCAACATCTTACGATGGGAGTGAAAGGCAGGGGGGGGGGGTGGTAAGTGGCAAGCTAAAGCAATCTACTAGGTGACTCCTTTTCTCGCTGGTTTCATGTGCTAGTGGAATTTCGATGCCCAATGCTATGAGATTGTCTGAATATGTGACAGAACTATAAGTGACATTACTGACCTTATAACAAACTTATATCCTTAATCTGTAAAATACAATACGTGTTTAAGGACCTAAGTTATTGTTTAGTGTATGGACCTGCTTGAGTACGTGAGTTGTTGAAGTACAAAATCAGGTAAAAACAATTATTGCATTAATGATTACGAACTCAATTTCTCTGTCTACTTCGTTTGTTTTGATTCCCTCTCGTAGTATGGTACTCGATTTATGAGACACCCTGTACAGTATGGTGCACGACCTATGAGACACCCTGTAACCAATCACCACCCATTCTCAGCTTCCAACAATCACTATAACAACTAACCCTGCAACAACAACAACAACAACAATAATCCTCCTACTTCCCAAACCACCCCTTCCTCTCCCTCTTGACCTACCGACATAACCACCACAACCAGTCCTAGGAACATAAGAACATGTGAATGGAGGAAACTGCAGCGGGTCTAGTGGCACATATTAGGCAGCCCCGTTTACACCCAACCCCTATCGCTCATATATCTGTAATAGCCCCTGTCTTATAGGCAGAAGTATTATATAAACTGGTTAATTACATTTGATTTATATACTCTATCATCCTCTGTAATTTTGCACTGGCTATGAGGTAGCATGTTCAGAGGACGTGATAAGGTGTGCCCACGGGAAGTCGTGTCACTTAGTGCTGAGCTAAGGCATTAAGTAGCCGGCTCTCTGGCCACCTAATGCCGGCAGTAGTTTGACATCCTTGACTAGAGGAAGACATTATTGAGAGCCATCGTGGATGGTTCCGTCTTCCCTCCAGGGAGGACGTCGGATATATTTCCGTTCTCAACACCTCACACCAACCGGACGTATTTAGCAGAGCTATTTAATACAGCCTCCGTCCTCCTCTTAACACTCATAGCTACAGTGATTACAAGTTATCGTGGGCCCTTCGTGCCCCTTGGCGAATCCGGTGGTACAGTTTACCGAGGTTGTTATAATAATGGTCGTGGTTGTTATAATCATGGTCGTGGTTGTTATAATCATGGTCGTGGTTGTTATAATTATGGTCCTGGTTGTTATGATCATGGTCCTCATTGTTATAATCATGGTCGTGGTTGTTATAATCATGGTCGTGGTTGTTATAATCATGGTCATGGATGTTATAATCATGGTCGTGGTTGTTATAATCATGGACGTGGTTAATATAATCATGGTCGTGGTTGTTATAATCATGGTCGTGGTTGTTTTATGGTCGTGGTTGTTTTATGGTCGTGGTTATTATTATCATGGTCGCGGTTGTTATAATCATGGTCGTGGTTGTTATAATCATGGTCGTGGTTGTTATAATCATAGTCGTGGTTGTTATAATCTTAGTCGTGGTTGTTATAAGCATGGTCGTGGTTGTTATAATCATGGTCGTGGTTGTTATAATCATAGTAGTGGTTGGTATAATCTTAGGTCGTGGTTGTTATAATCATGGTCGTGGTTGTTATAATCATGGTCGTGGTTGTTATAATCATGGTAGTGGTTGTTATAATCATGGTCGTGGTTGTTATAATCATGGTCCTGGTTGTTATAATCATGGTCCTGGTTGTTATAATCATGGTCGTGGTTATAATTGGTCTGGTTATTTATGGCCGTGGTTGTTGATAATCATGGTCGTGGTTGTTATAACGTCATGGTCGTGGTTATTATAATCATGGTCGTGGTTAATATAATCATGGTCATGGTCGTGGTTGTCGTATAATCATGGTCGTGGTTGTTATAATCATAGTCGTGGTGTTATAATCATAGTCGGGTTGTTATAATCATGGTCGTGGTTGTTATAATCATGGTCGTGGTTGTTATAATCATGGTCGTGGTTGTTATAATCATAGTCGTTGTTGTTATAATCATGGTCGTGGTTGTTATAATCATTGTCGTGGTTGTTATAATCATTTTCCTCGTTGTTATAATCATGGTCCTGGTTGTTATAATCATGGTTTTGGTCGTGATACTTGCAGTATCTAATATACTATAAGAAGGAATAGAATACAGATTAGAATGTTTAGTTCAGGAAATATTCGCCATAAGGAGAGGTTAAAATCATAAAAAAAATATTATGAATCACCGATGATTATTCCGAGATAAATTATATTATGAAGAGAAGTGACCTTGATTCTGGTTAGATTAGTCACCATCTGCTTAAGTCATCACCTGTGTTAAGTCATCATGTGAACCGGTTAGTCAAATGTCTGTTTGTCCTGTTAGTTGCCATATTGTCTATTTGTGCATGTATGAATCTGTCTATTTTTGTCAACCTCCTGTCTGTTTCACTGTCTATATTCACCCTGTGTCTATTGTATTCATCTTCTCCATGCATTCCTGTTATTATCTTTTTATCTCTTCTCCTTTTCCACCCACAGGAATAAGTATACACTGTAGCTGTAAGGTCGTCTGGTAACGTTGAAACTGCTCATCCAGACGCATGATGAAACTCAGCTCCCCCACCTGTTATCTCTAACTATTTTCTGTTTCCCTTCTTTATTCTTCTATTTACTCATCTTCCTTCCTTTACTAATCCAAACAACATTAAAAAAAAGTAGGCTAAGAAAAAAAGTGAGGGGAGGAGGAGGGAGCCGAACGATATTTGCAATCATGGGCTGACAGCCTCCAGCGAATGAGGTTGCGCCAAGTCCGTAGACTTGCATCGTTTTCCAGCGTAAATAAAATGGTTATGTAATGGCTTCCTAAAGAAACCATCGATATGGGACCAGGTTTGTTCCACTCTACGAATTTTTTGCGATTTTTCCACCAAGTTTGATGAGAAACGATTGTGCCGTTTCGGCTGCCCAGAGCAGACACACACACACACACACACACACACACACACACACACACACACACGCACGCCTAGTGCTATAGTATATTAGAAGTTACGGTGATATACACTTGGAACTGTATCTGAGATAGTTCCTAAATAAATAGATAACAGACAATTGGGTTTCGTTACTAAAGCCCTATATAATATACATGTTCCAGCCTCATTCACCCAGACGGAATCAACCGTTAAAGGACCAGAACATATCCGTCCAACCTATGTTTGAAGCTTCCTAGCGTGTCGGGTTAATAATGTTTAGTAACTTGTTCCACTCACTCATTGCTATTATTTCCAAACCAGTGTTTACCAATCTCGCGCCTAAATCTAAATTTGTTTAATTTAAACTATTGCTACGAGTTCGTTAGTGGTTGTATAATTTAAGTAACTTTGTTATATCACCTTTGTTTAACACTGACTTCCATTTATACCTCGATCATATCGCCACCCACTCTACCTCTCACAAGGGAGTGCAAATTCAGATGCTTTAATCTGTCTCTATACTCAAGGTTGCTAATGCCCAGGATTAGTCTTGTCATCCTCCTTTTTATGCTTTCTAGGGATTCGATATCCATTCTGTAATACGGTGACCAAAACAGTGAACTGCATAATTCAAGTGAGGTTTCACAAGCGTAAGATATAGTTTTAGGATAACCACGCTAGTTTTGTACCTAACACTCCTTTGTATTAACCCAAATACTTTGTTCGCCTTGTTTCGAGCAAATAGACATTTTTGTCTTGTTTTAAGATTTACCTCTAAATCTTTCTCAGTCACATTTTTCTATATCAACGTTGTTCATCTTATATCAGGTTTCTCTGTTTACATCTAGGCTAAATACTTTACATTTGTCCACATCAAATTTCATCTCCCATTTTTGAGACCATGCGAATTTTTTTTTTAGATCTTCCTGTAGTTTTGTGGAGTCCTTGTCAGCTTTAATTACATGATCTATTTTAATGTCGTCAGCAAATTTACTTATGTTGCTGTCTATGCCAATACCTCTGTCATTTATGTATATAATAAATAGTAATGGTCTAAGTAATGAGCCTAGGAGTACTCCACTGGTGACGTTACCCCAACTGGATTTAGTTTCCTGTCTTGTAACCACGCCCTAATCCTGTTTAGAACATCTCTAATTCCATGTGACTCAACTTTACATTTAGTCTTTCATGGGGGACCCTGTTGAAGGCTTTGCTAAAGTCGAGGTAAACTACACCATAGTCGTATCTGTCATCCACAGATTCTAAAACAGTTGAAAAGAATGAAAATAAATTTGTCAGACATAAACGCCCACTTGTGAAGCCATGCTGGGAATCATTGTGTGTTTCTCAGAGTGATTTCGAATTGAGTTTGAAATTATTGCTTCGAGCAATATGCCTACAATTGATGTCAAGCTAACTGAATAGTAATTAAAGGGATATTGATCTATCTCCCATCTTGAAAATCGCTATCACATTCGCTATCCTCCAGGATTCTGGTACTACACCGGTTTTTAATGACATGTTAACCAAATTTGCTAATGGCATACCTAGATTTTCCTTACATTCCTTTAATACTCTGGTAACTTTTTCGTCGGAACCTGGTGACTTAGTAGGTTTTAGTTTATCTATTTGTTTATTGACATCGTTTCTAGTCACTACTATCTCGCTTAATCTATTTTCTTCACTCTCTGTAGATAGTCGTTGCCTCGGATATCATATTTAAATTTTCAGTTGTAAAAACTGATGAAAAATATCTGTTGAGATTATTGCTCATTTCTCCGTTGTTATCAGTTGGTTCGGCGATCACTGACAATCCTAACATCATCTTATCACCACCCCCTCGTTGTATCATCTCCAATAACTACTACAATAAGTACCACCATTACTATCACTTCCGCCAACACCCCTTCTCCCTTTTTAAGCACCTTCACCACCACACGCTTTCCCCCTTGTACCATCCTCCCCGCCACCAACCACCTCTTGCTCCCAGCCACCATCAGCCCCCCTACACTACCAAATCCAAACCCCAACCATCTCCACCAACTCTTCCCCTCTCACCACCACATCCGGCCCTCACCACCACCACCAACACCACCACCACCATTACCACCACCACCATCAGCAACACGCCAACACCACTACCTCCTCCACCACCTCCAACACCATCACCACCTCCAACACCACCACCAACATCACCACCACCACACCAACACCTGGTACCTGCCTTTATCTTTCTCTTGAAAGTTTTTACTCTCGACGCTGACTTGTCATAACCGGGTAGCGAGGCCGTGGAGAGCTGTACAAATAGAGTCACAATATTCGAGCACTTCACGGCAGCCAATTCTGGAGGAGCACGCCCAGTCACCGTGTTTTGTTTCCCTGGTGTGTTGGGGCTAATACATGCAGCAGACCTCTTGTTGTTTCTTCTTCCTTGTTGATGTTGCTCCTGGCTGCTGCTGGCTGCGACGATGGTGCCACAGTAGTAGAGATCTGTTGCGTTTGAGTGCCAGTTGGTTTGTTTTTGTGATTTTCGCCGTTTGTTATTATTATTATTATTATTATTATTATTATTATTATTATTATTATTATTATTATTATTATTATTATTATTATTATTATTATTATTATTATTATTATTATTATTATTATTATTATTATCCCACCTAGCACCAGAGGTAAGCACCAGTTCAGGTTTATATAACATAACTCGGTCCTTCTGGCCATCTTGTTAACGCGATAACTTCAGCAAATAAAAAACCCATTACAGTGAAACCTTTATGTGTACGTAACCAAACATGACCACAATACTGTGTGTGTGTATATATATATATATATATATATATATATATATATATATATATATATATATATATATATATATATATATATATATATATATAAAATGAAGGACAGCCAGGGTAAATACAAACATCTTCACTGAGTTGGGTTTCTTTAATTACAAACGTTTCGGATTTTCTTTTTCCATCATCAGGGCCTAGAAAACAGACAAAAAGTTTAAAAAAGTACAGGTAATATACAATGAAAGCGAAACATTATCCTAAAATTTACATTCCGCAAAACTTTTCAGAGCAACACAGCATTTCAAATTACAACCACAGAAACTGTACACGACTACAGTTACTAAGATATAGAAATAACATTCATCATGAAGCTGTTCGTGCACCCCAAAATTATCCCGAAGGTGAGAATTTGGTTGGATAGCCTCAATTGTTACTCCTTCCTCACCCCGAAATGTGGATCCCCTCATTAAAAATACATCTCTTTTCCTGTTTCTTTGACATACTCAATCACGGATTTTATAATAGACAGTTGAAATTTGGCACACTTATGTCAGTAGCCTCGCAAATCCTCACGAGAGCGCCCTACCCTGTGTACCATCACAGTTTTTAACACAGAGCTAAAATCTTGTATGGTGACCTATTCTTGGCCAAGGACGGACAGAATCTATGAGTTGACCCCTCTTTATTTTTCTCGCCTCACATCCCTCCCGTCAACATAAGGAGACGATGTTTTTTTGTGGTTATGTTATAGGGTGACTCAAACACAAACAACTTCTCTGATAGTGACGATAGTCTGCCTCACCTTGTGTTGTACTCTGCCTCACCTTGTGTTGTACCCTGCCTCACCTTGTGTTGTACCCTGCCTCACCTTGTGTTGTACTCTGCCTCACCTTGTGTTGTACCCTGCCTCACCTTGTGTTGTACCCTGCCTCACCTTGTGTTGTACCCTGCCTCACCTTGTGTTGTACCCTGCCTCACCTTGTGCTGTACCCTGCCTCACCTTGTGCTGTACCCTGCCTCACCTTGTGCTGTACCCTGCCTCACCTTGTGCTGTACCCTGCCTCACCTTGTGCTGTACCCTGCCTCGCCTTGTGCTGTGCCCTGCACACCCTGCCTCAGCTGTACCAGGCTGTACCCTGCCTCGCCCCAGCAATGCTGCCTCACCCCCTGCCTCGCCTTTGCCTCTCTTGGCTGTAGCCCTGCCTCGCCTTGTGCTGTACCCTGCCTCGCCTCACTGCCCTGCCTTGTGCTGTACCCTGCTCTGCCTCAGGTGCTGCACCCTGCCTCGCTGCTGTACCTGCCCTTGTGCTGTACCCTGCCTCACCTTATGCTGTGCCCTGCCCACCTTGTGCTGTACCTCACCTTGTGCTGCCCTGCCTCTACCTTGCTGTACCCTGCCTCCCCTGTGCTGTACCCTGCCTCACCTTGTGCTGTACCCTGCCTCACCTTGTGCTGCCCTGCCTCACCTTGTGCTTTCACCTTGTGCTGTACCCTGCCTCCACCTTGTGCTGTACCCTCTGCCTCCCTTGTGCTGTACCCTGCCTCACCTTGTGCTGTGCCCTGCCTCACCTTGTGCTGCCCTGCACCCAGGCTGCACCCTGCCTCACCTTGTGCTGTACCCTGCCCCACCTTGTGCTGTACCCTGCCTGCACCTTGTGTGCACCTTGTGCTGTACCCTGCCTGCTGTGCCCTGCCTCACCTTGTGCTGTACCCTGCCTCACCAGTGCTGTACCCCTCCCCACCTCACCTTGTGCTGCCCCACCTTGTGCCCCTCTCACCTTGTGCTGTACCCTGCCTCACCTTGTGCTGCCCTGCCTCACCTTGTGCTGTACCTGCCTCACCTTAGTGCTGTACCCTGCCTCACCTTGTGCTGTACCCTGCTGCACCCTGCCTCACCTTGTGCTGCCCTGCCTCACCTTGTGCTGTACCCTGCCCTCACCCTGCTGTGCCCTGTCACCCAGCTGCCCTGCCTCACCTTGTGCCCCTTGTGCTGTGTGCCCACCTCACCTTGTGCTGTACCCTGCCCACCTTGTGCTGTACCCTGCCTCACCTTGTGTGCCAGCCTGTGCCCTGCCCTCTCCACCTTGTGTTGTACCCTGCCCACCTGCCTGTGTGTGTACCCTGCCTCACCTTGTGTTGCACCCTGCCTCACCTTATGTTGTACCCTACCTCCCTGCCTTGTGTTGTACCTAGCAGGTACCCCCTGTGTACCCTCCTCACCTTGTGTTGTACTCTGCCTCACCTTGCACCCTGCCTCACCTTGCGTTGTACCCTGCCTCACCTTGTACCCTGCCTTTGCGTTGTACTCTGCCCGCCTTGTATTTATACTCTGCCACGCCTTGTGTTTACACTCTGCCACGTTGTACTCTACCACACCTTGTGTTTGTACTCTGCTACCACCGTGTGTTTGTACTCTGCCACGCCTTGTGTTTACCTCTGCCACGCCTTGTTTTACTCTGCCACATTGGTTTGTAAATCTGCCACGCCTTGTATTTGTACTCTGCCACGCCTTGTGTTTACACTCTGCCACGCCTTGTATTTGTACTCTGCCACATTGTGTTTGTAATCTGCCACGCCTTGTGTTTGTACTCTGCCACGCCTTGTGTTTACACTCTGCCACGCCTTGTATTTGTACTCTGCCACGCCTTGTGTTTGTTATCTACCACAATCCAAAAAAGTATCTTTATGGAGGGTCCGATGAATTTCAAAATGAGCACTATGCCTCCTGTTGTCTAGCTGGGGTTGTCAAAATCCTTCGACCAGTGTGTCATATTGTCTACCACAAATTTATTGAGATATTTTTTTTTCATTGTATTTACACGATTATGATGAGGTATAATGATAATAATTGTTCATTTGTAGACTTTAAGTGAACTGATACAATTAAAACAGTATTGGCCAAAGTCTTCAACACACCTGGTGAAAATAAATAACCTGACTGAATAAACAACAAGTTAATAATTCCAAGGAGACTACAACACTTATTTCTAGATGGAAACTTAAATTGATGTTAATTTGGAATTTTTTTTAAGGATTTCAATTAATCTACTGACAAATTCAATTAGATAATTGAATTAAAAAGACTCTGAGACAACGCAGCACACTAACACTCACGACAGCTTCCTGTATGATATAGACTGCACCACATACAATAAAAAAAGGAAAAAAAAAACACTTCAATACGTTTCACTTGTACAATCAATAATAATGTACACAGTGAATCTGAATATCGGGTGAAAAAGATTCGAGGAACAAGTAGACTTTTCTGCATTATTTACGTGGGTTGAAATTCCACCTAGCAGCGTCAGTCTCGCCTCCTGCTTGTGAATATTTAATGGCTTCGACTTGAACTCAACTCTGGTCTCCCTCCTCACGATTTTCTTCTGTATGAGTACATGAAAACTCCCCAACATAGGCTTCTTAACTTATACATGATGCTAGATCTGTTAACTTATACATGATGGTAGATCTGTTAACTTATACATGATGCTAGATCTGTTAACTTGTACATGATGCTAGATCTGTTAACTTATACATGATGCTAGATCTGTTAACTTATACATGATGCTAGATCTGTTAACTTATACATGATGCTAGATCTGTTAACTTATACATGATGCTAGATCTGTTAACTTATACATGATGCTAGATCTGTTAACTTATACATGATGCTAGATCTTTTAACGTATACATGATGCTAGATCTGTTAACTTATACATGATGCTAGATCTGTTAACTTATACATGATGCTAGATCTGTTAACTTATACATGATGCTAGATCTGTTAACTTATACATGATGCTAGATCTGTTAACTTATACATGATGCTAGATCTGTTAACTTATACATGATGCTAGATCTGTTAACTTATACATGATGCTAGATCTGTTAACTTATACATGATGCTAGATCTGTTAACTTATACATGATGCTAGATCTGTTAACTTATACATGATGCTAGATCTGTTAACTTATACATGATGCTAGATCTGTTAACTTATACATGATGCTAGATCTGTTAACTTATACATGATGGTAGATCTGTTAACTTATACATGATGCTAGATCTGTTAACTTATACATGATGCTAGATCTGTTAACTTATACATGATGCTAGATCTGTTAACTTATACATGATGCTAGATCTGTTAACTTATACATGATGCTAGATCTGTTAACTTATACATGATGCTAGATCTGTTAACTTATACATGATGTAGATCTGTTAACTTATACATGATGCTAGATCTGTTAACTTATACATGATGCTAGATCTGTTAACTTATACATGATGCTAGATCTGTTAACTTATACATGATGCTAGATCTGTTAACTTATACATGATGCTAGATCTGTTAACTTATACATGATGCTAGATCTGTTAACTTATACATGATGCTAGATCTGTTAACTTATGATCTGTTAACTATACATGATGCTAGATCTGTTGATGCTAGATCTGTTATGATGCTAGATCTGTTAACTTATACATGATGCTAGATCTGTTAACTTATACATGATGCTAGATCTGTTAACTTATACATGATGCTAGATCTGTTAACTTATACATGATGCTAGATCTGTTAACTTATACATGATGCTAGATCTGTTAACTTATACATGATGCTAGATCTGTTAACTTATACATGATGCTAGATCTGTTAACTTATACATGATGCTAGATCTGTTAACTTATACATGATGCTAGATCTGTTAACTTATACATGATGCTAGATCTGTTAACTTATACATGATGCTAGATCTGTTAACTTATACATGATGCTAGATCTGTTAACTTATACATGATGCTAGATCTGTTAACTTATACATGATGCTAGATCTGTTAACTTATACATGATGCTAGATCTGTTAACTTATACATGATGTTAGATCTGTTAACTTATACATGATGCTAGATCTGTTAACTTATACATGATGTTAGATCTGTTAACTTATACATGATGCTAGATCTGTTAACTTATACATGATGCTAGATCTGTTAACTTATACATGATGCTAGATCTGTTAACTTATACATGATGCTAGATCTTTTAACTTATACATGATGCTAGATCTGTTAACTTATACATGATACTAGATCTGTTAACTTATACATGATGCTAGATCTGTTAACTTATACATGATGACAGGCTTCTTGACTTGTATACTTTGCCAGGGTTCTTAACTTATTCATCGTGCTAGGTTTATTATACATGATGCCAGGTTTATTATGCATGATGCCAGGTTTATTAAACATGATGCCAGGTTTATTAAACATGATGCCAGGTTTATTAAACATGATGCCAGGTTTTTTATACATGATGCCAGGTTTATTATACATGATGCCGGGTTTATTATAAATGATGCCAGCTTTATTATACATGATGCCAGCTTTATTATACATGATGCCAGCTTTATTATACATGATGCCAGGTTTATTGTACATGATGCCACGTTATTATACATGATGCTAGGTTTATTATACATGATGCCGGGTTTATTATAAATGATGCCAGGTTTATTATACATGATGCTAGGTTTATTATACATGATGCCGGGTTAATTATACATGATACCAGGTTTATTATACATGATGCTAGGTTTATTATACATGATGCCAGCTTTATTATACATGATACCAGGTTTATTATACATGATGCTAGGTTTATTATACATGATGCCGGGTTTATTATACATGATGCCAGGTTTATTATACATTATACCAGGTTTATTATAAATGATGCCAGGTTTATTATACATGATGCCGGGTTTATTATACATGATGCCAGGTTTATTATACATTATACCAGGTTTATTATAAATGATGCCAGCTTTATTATACATGATACCAGGTTTATTATACATGATGCTAGGTTTATTATACATGATGCCAAGTTTATTATACATGATGCCAGGTTTATTATACATTATACCAGGTTTATTATAAATGATGCCAGGTTTATTATATATGATGCTAGGTATATTATACATGATGCAGGGTTTATTATACATGATACTGGGTTTATTATACGTGGTGACAGGTTTATTATACATGATTCCGGGTTTATTATACATGATGCCAGGTTTATTATACATGATACCGGGTTTATTATAAATGATGCCAGGTTTATTATACATGATGCTAGGTTTATTATACATGATACCGGGTTTATTATACATGATACCGGGTTCATTATACATGGTACCAGGTTAATTATACATGATGCTAGGTTTATTATACATGATGCCGGGTTTATTATACATGATGCCAGCTTTATTATACATGATGCTAGGTTTATTATACATGATGCCAGGTTTATTGTATATGATGCCAGGTTTATTATACAGGATGCTAGGTTCATTATTCATGTTGCCAAGTTTATTATACATGATGCCGGGTTTATTATACATGATGCCGGATATATTATACATGATGCCGGATTTATTATACATGATGCCAGGTTTATTATACATGATGCTGGGTTTATTATACATGATGCCGGGTTTATTATACATGATGCCGTGTTTATTGTACATGATGCCGGGTTTATTATATGATGCCAGGTTTATTATATATGATGCCAGGTTTATTATACATGATGCCGGGTTTATTATACATGATGCCAGGTTTATTATACATGATGCCGGGTTTATTATACATGATGCCAGGTTTATTATACATGATGCCAGGTTTATTATACATGATGCCGGGTTTATTATACATGATGCCTGGTTTATTATACATGATGCCGGGTTTATTATATGATGCCAGGTTTATTATATATGATGTCAGGTTTATTATACATGATGCCGGGTTTATTATACATGATGCCGGGTTTATTATACATGATGCTGGGTTTATTATATATGATGCCGTGTTTATTATACATGATGCCGGGTTTATTATGCATGATGACGGGTTTATTATACATGATGCCTGGTTTATTATATATGATACCGGGTTTATTATACATGATGCCATGATTATTATATTTGATGCCGGGTTTATTATACATAATGCCAGGAATGTTAACTTATACATGATTCCATAATATTTTCACAATGTATACATATTAAAAAGCTCCAGGTGGACCTCTTGCTAAGGCATCGAGAAAGATCGCCCTTATTACCATGTAAAAATACATAGTGTTTAGACTCTCTATTTCGTTGACCTTTTTATACCATGTACAGTAGCTAAAACAACTAGCTGAGCAGGTGGAGGTCGATAAGCTCCGAAATTTTACGTGTGACTAGTGACAGACCTCATGTACCAAAGTTTATCGCCCATGTTCTCATATTGTTTCCCACAAAGTATGCACGGATAGTTGTTTTAGCTACTGTACTACTGAGGGGGGTGAGGGGTACTACTGAAGGGGGTGAGGGGTGCTACTGAGGAGGGTAAGAGGGGCTACTGAGGGGTTTTAGGGGTGCTACTGAGGGGGTGAGGGGTGCTCGACTACCTTAATGAAGGAGAAAGATTTAGGATTGTATAAGAATGAGTTCTCCCCCTCAAACCTAACCTAACCTAACCCACCCCCCCTCCGATACCGGTATGGTGGGTGTCTAGTCTGCACATCAAGTGTAATAAACTGAGATCTTATCTTCAGGTAATCCAAATTTTGTTACCCCGAGACGCAGTTGTTAATCTAAATGTTTTTTCCCTGGCTATATAAGATCTTTCTCATGACCTTTAACCTCTCGCTTAAGATTAGACGAGAAAATATATAAGTAAGTGTCCGGTAGAGCCATTACTGAGTGAACTGTAGCAAAATAGTGTGTGTGTGTGTTTGTGTGTGTGTGTGTGTGTGTATGTGTATGTGTGTGTGTGTGTGTGTGTGTGTGTGTGTGTGTGTGTGTGTGTGTGTGTGTGTGTGTGTGTGTGTGTGTGTGTGTGTCGATAGCTGGGTGCCTCGTGGTCCCAGGCTAGATCAGCAAGAAATCTCGGAGCAGAAGCGAGCCCTAGAGGAACAGCTCATAGGCCCACTGGCATGTGGACACGTCTTGGTGCCTCCCAACCACTTGTAATGGCCCCTGTTTCATGAACAGAAGAATTATATAAATGGGTTAATTACATTTGATTTATATACTGATTCATCCCCTGTAACTTTCCACTAGCTATAAGGTGACATGTTCAGTGCACGTGATAAGGTGTGCCCACGGGAAGCTGCGTCATATTATGCTGAGTTAAGGCATTAAGTAGCCGGCTCCCTGGCCACCTAAAGCGGGCAGTAGTTTGATATCCTTGACTAGAGGAAGACGTTATTTGAGAGCCATCGCGGATGGTTCCGTCTTCCCTCAAGGGAGGACGACGTGCCTATTCTGTTCTCCCTTGATGGGTCACTACTCATAGAAAGTCCCACTCAAACTCTCACATCGAAAGGACGTGAATAAACGGTCTATTTACATAGCCGCCGTCCTTTCTCTTCATACTCATAAATAGTGGAAGTTACGGTTGATACACTTGGGAATTGTACAAACAACAGTTCCCCAATAAAAAGAGAAACAGACAATTAGGTTTCGTTACGAAAGCCCATTACAATATATATGATCAGTCCCATATACATTAAGACTAGTTCATATGGTGGCAGCTAGTGTGGTACGATTACAATATTCCGATCTGAATGCACATTCTACATATCAAGGCGTCAGTGTTTACCGAAACAAGAAAACAATAAACAGTGACGTGTTACATGCATTATCTGAGTGTAATGATATATCCCATAGTGAGACGATTATAGTTGAGTGTTCATTCTGTCTCCCAAAGTGGTGTGCTGATTATTTCCAATAACCAATTAGGAGTTATTGTTGACTTAATATCTTAGGAGCGGTTGGTAATACCCCTCTCTGGCAACACAGTGTGGCTGGGAAGGAATTTGCGGAATCAGCATTGGCCATCCTGTTTACCGGCGTTTGCCCCACACCCACAAGTTTCACGGTGTAGTAACACGGGACCTTTCACAAGTGTCTGGGCGACTGTTGTGGCTTCGTGATCGATGATTGCAGTTCTTCCTGTGCCCCCAGCGAGCCCCTTATATGCAGTGCTTCTGACGGTTTGGCATTCAGAAGGCGACATTGCAGCACAGAGAGGAGACCAGATTCTTCGTCATCAGTAGTTTCGAAACACGTGGAAGTGACCTCCCCTGTCGTGAAGTGGACTCGCCCGTCGTTCGTCTTCTAGCAACGCATCTCTGGTTGCTTGGCAACCGGACATACGCAGCAGGACAGTGCGCACCGACTCACAGTGGGAGAAGCGATTGAGGTACCCACCCAACCAACCCCCCACCTGAGACCATCTTGGATCGCGTTTTATGAAAACTTTCAACCCCTTCATTTTCGTGGTTCATTTATTTTATACACAGTGGAACTCTATCCGAAATAACTTCTCAAGTGATTATTACAAGTGG
>NW_024713129.1:29501531-29527150 GCF_018991925.1 Homarus americanus | reverse complement strand
TCGCCAGGCACATTTATCTAAGCGTGTGGTGACATGAAACAGGGCATTCCACACACTACTGACTAGAGAAATAATGTGTATATATAGAGTACATACATGGTATACATACAACATACATAATATACATACAGTGATAACCCATATATTACAGTTTCACATGTAACTGCTATATAACACTAAACTGTCATCTCACCATATACACATACTGGTATAGAAGAAGAACCTATATATAGAATGTAAACGTAAATATGAAATAGCAATCAAAGATATTGTTATATGTACATTTACTACTACAAGGAAGAAGAATTTGTTATATGCGGCGGATCTACAAAAAAACGTTATATTACTGTTACATCTGCTACACGTTGAGTGATTCGTGTTTTGTCATCCAAAGATGATGTACAATTTTATGTCGATACCAATACCGAGTTATTGATAGCTGCTGAATTATGGCAACGATCCTGTGAGCTGAAGTGAACATGTTTCTGCAAATGATTCGTTCACTGCCCAGGGTGTGACATGGACCTGCAGTTGTTGTGACTACCATCAATCAACATCCTGTCAACAAAATTCTTTCGTATGGCGTGAGTAACCCCAGTTACCAGCCCCCGCCTCCCCCACCTAGTGATGACACATCTCTGATCATGAGAGATGGTCTCAGCATTCTGAGGTATGGTGTGGTGGATGCACTAGTGTACCCAGTGAACCCTAGAGTCTTTGAGTTCACGGAGAGGCGTGTTTCTAGGATTTTCGTGGACATTGACCCAGTCACCGGACCTTAGCATCAGCTGTGTCTCCTGTGAGTGACACACAAGTCTACGGGATTGCAACAATTTCATGTTTTCAAGAAATTCTAGAAAGGATTCTTCAATCAAGCCTACAAGGAATAGGTAGTATCTAGGCATACATTAAATATATCTACATTTACATCATTGTGGGGTTATATCATGTGTTATAAGTGCCTTATTTTAATATACTGACGTAATATAATTTCAGTATATATTTCTTACCTGTTCAATTGTTATTGAAACTTTAATTATTTTAACTGTAATTTTTATCAATTTCCTGTAAGTGGATGGACAAGGTTATTTCTTTGGTTTGTATCTAAATAATTTTCAAACCTTAGACATAGAAAATGTGGACATTTTCTTTTGATCCCAGGAGGATAATAATTTTCATAATTTTCAAACTGCATATTTTAATGTCATAGACACATCTTCTCAAATTAAATATGATAGTTCTACAGTAAAGTATCACAGACTGTAAATTTCAGCCATAGCAGTGTAGAACCCTACAACTCAGTACCATTGCTCTCTGCAAAATGAATGTTTCGTTGAAAGAGTCAGCACACACTCATTCATCTAAGCGTGATTACAGTGCAAAAGTTGTACATTGCTATAAGGTGCGTTCTTAAACCGAAGTAGGCAAAGATTATTTCTGCCATGTTATTCATGATTTGCTTCCCAAGTTAACGATTTCCCTATTGTGTTGATATTGGCAGTAATGTTTGTTTTAGTCAGAATCATCCATTTTGCCATTGTACATGAGATACTAGCCTGTAAGACACTTAAGTCTAGGACCCCAGTAGTTGATGAACCTATGGTTCTAGAGTCCCCAGGTTAGTGTTTACATATGTTTGTAACATGGTTAGGCTTATGTATAGGATGTTTATCTGCGAGTTTAGTGTAGTCTCCCTTGGAGCTCCGGAGGTAGGTGACCAGAGCGATGTAATGGCTGTTTCATAAACAGAAGAATTATATAAAGGAGTTAATTACATTTTATTTATATCTCATTCATCCCTGTAACTTTCCACTAGCTATGAGGTGACATTTTCAGTGCGTGATAGGTGCTTCCACGGTAAGCTGCGTCATATTATGCTGAGTTAAGGCATTAGTAGCTGGCTGTCTGGCCACCTAAAGCGGGCAGTAGTTTGATATCCTTGACTAGGAAGACGTTATGTGAGAGCCATTGTGGATGGTTCCGTCTTCCTCGAGGGGACGACATGCCTATTCCGTTCCCCTCGATGGGTCACTACTCATAGAAAGTCCCATCAAACTCTCAAACCAAAAGGATGTGATTAGACGGTCTATTTACATAGACGCTGTCCTTCTTCACACTCATAAATAGTGGAAGTTACGGTTGATACACTAGGAATTGTACAAACAACAGTTCCTCAATAAAAAGAGAAAAGACAATTGGGTTTCGTTACTAAAGCCCAATATAATATATGATCAGTCAAATATACTTTACGACTAGTTCACACTGCCCATTACCTTATGGATAAACCTTGGTAGGTACAAGGCTATTGGAGTAAACCCCAAACGAAAGATTATGAATCCTGGCAACAGGCAGACATACTTACAGAGCTCCAGTAAAACCCCAACCGGCGGTATCGGCGGAAGAGGTAATCAACGAATACACTGGCAGATGAAAATTTAAGATGGACAGGCTACTAAAGCAAAACCTAACAAATTGGGCTATCGGCTGACCACTGCAACCTCTCCCTCTCCCCAGTCGTTGTAACTGCTTGAACCACTAGATCAGGAAAGGGGAGCCAAGATGTGTGCTTGCAGTCTGCGTTCCTGCCTCACCACATAAATTAACTCACGCAGCCCTCATCCAGATTATCATACTTTCTCATCATCATCAAAACCCCTATACCCTCAAAGGTCCAATGGCGACGGACAAGTGGCGTCTGGGACAGGCAGAGTTGCCGGAGTCTCTAGTCACAACTCTGCACATGGGCGGCATAGATGAGATGGTCATTTATGCACTGGGATTTAGGCAGTAGTGCAATCCGGTCCTGTCTGTGCAACTGAACAGCCTTTTCGAGTAGCCACTCTGCTCACCCAACATGGGGAGATGGCTAGAAAAGGTGCCCTAAACATAGCCTGCCCTAAAGAACCAACCTGATTAGCCAACCGCACCCAGTAAGGTCATCCATATGCTATCGAAAAGAAAAATCATAATCATAAATCAAAGCAAAAACAGGCTATGCAACCTTTATGGTCGCTGCATGGAATGTCAGGAACCTTCTGGATACTAGCACAAATGAGCGTCCTGTAAGGAGAACCGCCCTTGTGGCAAAAGATCTAGCTAGGTATAACATCGACAAAGTACCCATTAGGAGTCACGGCTCCAGGACGAGGGTCGCCTCACAGAACTGGGATCTGGGTATACCTTCTTCTGGAAGGTAAGCCTGCTGTGGAGAGAAACCATAATTATGGAGTTGGCTTTGCCATCCGTCATTGCATCCTAAACAAGCTTACTGAAATGCCTATTGATCAACTAGGTATTACGTAGTGATTCAGTGGTACTGAATCATTCACGTAATGCCTTCTTCATCAGTGCATAGCCCTAACTCTGGATGCAGAAGATGACATCAAGGAGGCCTTTACGCCGACTTTAACAGAGTGATAACCTTATCCCCAGAGAAGATAAGGTTGTACTCCCAAGTGACTTAAGTGACAGAGTTGGAAGATATGCTGACATATGGCAGGGAATCATAGGGAGAAATAGACGAGTTCAAGGGTTCGTGGCAACACCCACTATCCAAACATTGGCATATCATTGACTGTATTATTGTCAGAGAAAGAGATCGCCGAGATGTCTTCATCACCCGAACCAAGCGTGACTCAGACCACTGTAACACTGATCATCGGCTCGTCAGAGCCAAACTCTCACTGACGTCACCTCAAACGGTGAAAGCAACAAGCCTCCAGAAGAGGTTTTAACACTAAGCATCTGGATGATCCAGCGGTAGCACATACTTTCAGAGAGTAGCTCGAATATGAGCTGATAACAACCCGACAATAAACAACACAAATCCCAGTACCGAATTGGGTATTCTCGACATTGTCATGACAAAACCTGCAGAGAGACCTCGGCCAGATGGAAAGAATACTGTACACCAGGACTGGTTTTATTTATTTATTTATTTTTTATTTTTATTTTTGGGGGGCACTTTACATCCTTGTGTAAGGTGGAGTGCAGAAGGTTTACAGTGCCCAACAGTGCTAAGTCTCATGCTTGCCTTTATGTCTCAAGAGTTAAGGGCGTAGAAGCCTGAAGAGTCAAGGGCATAGAGGCCTGAAGAGTCAGTGGTTTACACCAGGTACCTACTTTACTGCTAGGTGAACAGGGACTAATGGGGGCAAAGTATGTCCAAACAACTTCCACCGGCCCGGGAATCGAACCCGTGACATCTCGCTTGGAAAGGCAAGAGCGGTACCACTCTACCACCAGCACCCCTGACTGGTTTGATGAAATGACCCGAAATCAACGTACCGTCGATGAAAATGTGCTGCTTAAAATGACTGGCAGAACAGCCGCCCTCACTCTCGGATCAAAGCTGATACCTTCTACAAGAAGAAAGTGGCGGTCCAGTGCGAACTTCGCAATCTAAAGAACGAATAGTTGTAAACTAAGCATGTAAAACGCAAAACTTACAGATCACCACAAGATGCGTGAATTTTTCTATTCCAATAAAAGTCACCACGGTGCAGCCCCTTCAAGTCATCCAACGGTAACTCCTGTAATGAAAGACGAAGAAGGCATCCTTCAGCCTTGAAAGAGAACTACCATTCGCTGCTCAATCGATACACTGATGTGGATGTCCTGACTACCCAGAGCTGACGCAACTCAGCTATCTTCCATCCTTGGATGAGTTAGCTACTGCCATCAAACAGATGAAGTAACAAAAGCTTCAGAGCCTGATGGAAACCCAGCCGAGGTGTATAAAGCAGGATGATTCCTGTTCACCAGCCGTCTCCACTTTTCTGAATATAGAAAAAGAAGTCCCACAAGCTCTTGAAAACGCCCCCATCGTCAATATTTATAAGAACAAGGAAGACCGGTCAGACTGTGCAACTACCACGGGATCTCGCCTCCGTAGCTGCCAAGTCCTCCTAAACAGACTTCTCTGAGGCAGAAACCTCCAAGAATATCAATGTGGCCTTAGACCATCACGTGGCACCACTGACATGATCTTTGCAGCCGGTAAATACAGGAAAAGTGCAGAGAACAGCCTCTGACCTACGTGGCCTTCATCGACCTTACTAAGGCCTTCGATTCGGTCAACAGAGAAGCCTTTGGCGGACCTCACCTGTTTGGCTGCTCACCAAAATTCATCGCCATTGTGAGGCAGCACCACGATGGCATGAACGGCAGTGTCCTACACAATGACATCCAGTCTGAGTTATTCCCCATCCAAATGCGGGTAAAACAAGTATGTGTTTAGCACCAACTCTCTTTTCATTTTCTTGGCTGTTTCCTTACTCGTGTCATTGCCAATTTAGCCGACAGGGTGAACATCAGTACCAGATGAAGGGTCTTTCAATACAAGAATGCTCCAGGCTAGAACAAATGTGTTGGCAGCTTCCATTACTGAACTTCAGTATACAGACGATCTCACCCTCGTCGCTCACACTGAACTCGACCTACAGGACATCCTGAACACCTACACAGATGCGTATACACACTTTGGCCTTCAAGTGAATGTACAGTCCCCTCACTAGTACTTTTAGGGGCTCGTCAGGTTTTTCAGTGTGGCAGAACTGTATTTTGTTATGGGAAACTCCTTATAGTAAACATGCTATGTAATCAAAGTAAAAATTATTAAAATAGAAAATTTAAATGTAAAGATGAGTGGATGTTTATATGTTTAATAATAAATGCATTAAATAGACTGTTATTAGATCGTATCTGTTGCCTAGTGGACGGTGGTATAGCGAGGTGAAGTGACGAAAAGAGATAGTGGGGTGGGAGGGGAAGCAGGGCGAAGTGAAGGCATGTGCCCTCTAACCAAAGTAATGGTATCCGTGAATGATCAAATATCAACACTCAATTGAGGCTCAAGTTTATATCCTATTATTTTCCTTGTCTGCTATATTATGCAGATAACATTCATACTGCTCATAAACTTTGGCCATCCTGTGAACATGAGGAGGTTTGAAGTTAATTGCAGTGATTCTCTATTCACATGTGCTTGTTGCTTGCAAGAACAATCTACGATACTATACTATACTAACAGAGTAAATAATACATGTAATAAGAGTGCATGCAACCTGTCTTAGTATCGAGGTGCATGTCACTTCTGGATGTCTAAGGATGGTGAACTGTAAATTTAAATGTGACTTTTTCTAAGCACAAATAATTCCTTTCTAAGTTATATTTCTTTATCTGTAAAGGAATCAGAACCAAGCGAGGGATGTGAATTGACTGATCATTGATAACATACCTTAATCAGTGTGAGTGTTGACACATGTGTCATTTAAGAAATTTTCAGTCAGTTGTCATTTCAGACATTATATTTTTTAAAACCAGTATGAAGGTAACAATATATATTGAATATGTTTCTAAATTATGTGTGCGGAAACTTCAGACTTCAGTCCCCATTTTATTAAAATGGAAACATGTCGGCAACACTTGAGGTGCCAATGGTACATGTCATATTCATTCGTCTGAACAACAATGGGAGGTTTCTTCTTATCTAGCATTTCGATGTAATCATTGTATCGTGGTGACGAATGGCGTATATAACGAATTTTCAATGTAATACAAATAAACTATGAAAGATAATAATCAATAACTACCTTGAGAAAAGAGGCCGCTGTTAATTCATACCATTATTGAATAACGTAACATTTTATAATGTTGATATTTATTTTAGAAAAGGAAAAATATTGTAAAGGTGTGAAAATGGTTGTGTGTGTGTGTGTGTGTGTGTGTGTGTGTGTGTGTGTGTGTGTGTGTGTGTGTGTGTGTGTGTGTGTGTGTGTGTGTGTGTGTGTGTGTGTGTGTGTGTGTGTGTGTGTGTGTGTGTGTGTGTGTGTGTGTGTGTGTGTGTGTGTGTGTGTGTGTGTGTGTGTGTGTGTGTGTGTGTGTGTGTGTGTGTGTGTGTGTGTGTGTGTGTGTGTGTGTGTGTGTGTGTGTGTGTGTGTGTGTGTGTGTGTGTGTGTGTGTGTGTGTGTGTGTGTGTGTGTGTGTGTGTGTGTGTGTGTGTGTGTGTGTGTGTGTGTGTGTGTGTGTGTGTGTGTGTGTGTGTGTGTGTGTGTGTGTGTGTGTGTGTGTGTGTGTGTGTGTGTGTGTGTGTGTGTGTGTGTGTGTGTGTGTGTGTGTGTGTGTGTGTGTGTGTGTGTGTGTGTGTGTGTGTGTGTGTGTGTGTGTGTGTGTGTGTGTGTGTGTGTGTGTGTGTGTGTGTGTGTGTGTGTGTGTGTGTGTGTGTGTGTGTGTGTGTGTGTGTGTGTGTGTGTGTGTGTGTGTGTGTGTGTGTGTGTGTGTGTGTGTGTGTGTGTGTGTGTGTGTGTGTGTGTGTGTGTGTGTGTGTGTGTGTGTGTGTGTGTGTGTGTGTGTGTGTGTGTGTGTGTGTGTGTGTGTGTGTGTGTGTGTGTGTGGTGTGTGTGTGTGTGTGTGTGTGTGTGTGTGTGTGTGTGTGTGTGTGTGTGTGTGTCAAGTAAGATAGATCATCCTTATGCGAACGAAAACACAATTATAATCACAGATCAAAACAAAAACAAACTCTTACAACCTCTTTAGGTCGCTACATGGAGTGTCAGGACCCTTTTGGATATCTGGCACAAATGCACGTCCTGAGAGAAGAACCGCCCTTGTGGCAAAACAGCTGGCTAGATATAACACAGATATAGCAGCCATTAGTGAGTCCCGGCTCCCAGACGAGGGTCGACTCACAGAACGGGGGTCTGGCTATGCCTTCTTCTGGAAGGGTAAGCCTGCTGCTGAGAGAAAATGCATCTATGGAGTTAGCTTTGCCATCCGCTAATGCATCCTACACAGGATAAAAAAAAATGCCTGTTGGGATCATCGAGCGCTTCATGACACTCCGAGTCCCATTGAATCACTCACGTAATGCCCTTTCATCAATGCATACGCCCCAACAATGGATGCAGAGGATAACATCAAAGAGGTCTTTTATGCCGACCTTGACAGAGTACTAACCTCTATCCTCAGGGAAGCTAAGGTTGTGCTCCTTTGTGACATCAATGCCTGAGTTGGTAGAGATGCTGACATTTGACAGGGATCATAGGGAAAAATGGACTAGGCAAGTGTAATCCCAACGGTCTACTCCTCCTCAGTAAGTATATTGCACACAATCTCACTATCACCAATACCTTGTTCAGGCAGGATGACAAGTTCAAGGGTTCGTGGCAACACCCACTATCCAAACACTGGCATCTCATTGACTACATCATTGTCAGAGAAAGAGATCTCCGAGATGTCCTCATCGCCGTAGCAATGCGTGGCTCAGACCACTGCGACACTGATCATTAGCTCGTCAGAGCCAAGCTCTCACTTCACGCCGCCCCAAAACGGCGAAGGCAACAAGCCTTCAGAAGAGGTTTTAACACTAAGCGTCTGAAGGATCCAGAGGTAGCACATAACTTCAGAGAGCAGCCTGAACATGGTCTGATAAACAACACAACAACAAACAACCCAAATCCCAGTGCCGAGTGGGGTATTCTCGACACTGTCATGACAAAAGCCTGCAGAGAGACCCTCGGCCAGGTCGAAAACATACACTAGGACTGGTTTGATGAAAATGACACCGGAAATCAATGTAATTGTCGATGATAAACGTTTTGCTTTAACTGACTGGCAGAACAACCCTAAAGTCGAGGACTAAAGCTGATACTTTCTGCAAGAAGAAAGCGGTGGCCTAGCACGAACTTCGCAAACTAAACAACGACTGGTTTAAAAATAAGGCATGTGAAACGCAAAAACTTGCAGATCAACCCAAGCTGCACAAATTTTTAAATTCCACTAAAACATTTGATGGGCCAATCACTCATGGCATAGCCCCCTCCACTCATTCGACGGTAACTCCCAAATTAAAGACGAAGAGGGCATCCGTCAACCTTGGAAAGAGCTCTACCATTCACTGCTTAAACGAAACACCGATGAGAATGTCCTGACTATAAAGCAGATCCCTCAGCATCCACAGCTGACCTATCTCAGGTACTGTCCATAGCAGGCAAGATTGTCGCCCAAGTCCTAAGCAGAACTACCACCTGAGGCGGTAAATTTCCTCCCAGAATCTCAGTGTGGCTTTCGACCATCAAGTGGCACCACTGACATGATCTTTGCTGACCGCCATATACAGGAAAAGAGCAGAGAACAGGGTCATGACTTGTACAGCCTCGTTGAAGATTCTTTGAAAACTGATAGAGACAGCTGGCAACTCAAGGCCGTTTGTTTACTACAGTACGTAGTATAATATAATACGAAACAGCAAAGCCCAACCAGAAAATTAAGTAACGGGGAACTAAGTAACCAATCACAGGTCACTTTTACATTTATTCATAATTTTTACTGTGTAATATAGTAAACAAACGGCCTTGCATTGCCAGCTGTCTCCAGCAATGTTCGAAGAATCTTGAACGAGACTTTACATGGCCTTCATCAACCTTACCAAGGCCTTCTACTCGGTCAACAGGGAAGCACTCTGGCGGACCCTCACTCGTTTTGGCTGCCTACCAAAATTCATGGGCATCATGAGGCAACTCCATTATCCATGAATGACAGTCTCCTGCGCAATGGCACCCAGCCTAAGTTCTTCCCCATCCAAACAGGGGTAAAACAAGGATGTGTACTGGTGCCGACTGTCTTTTCCATCACCTTGGCTGCCTTCCTTACTCGTGCTAGTGCCAATTTAGCCGACGGGGTGGACATACGGTAGAGTACCTGATGAAGGATCTTCTCAAAATAAGACAAACTCCAGGCAGCATGACCTTACTAGGTGCAGTTGCCCAGGCAGGATGACCTTACTGGGTGCGGTTGCCCAGTCAGGTTGGGTTTTTTTAGCAGGCTATGTTTAGGGTACCTTTTCTAGCCCCCTCCCCATGTGGGGTGATCAGAGTGGCTCCTCGAAAGGGCTCCTCAGTCGCAAAGACATGTCCGGATTGCACTGCTGCCTAGATCTCAGTGCATAAACGACCATCTATCTGTGCCGCCCATGTGCAGAGTTGTGAATAGAGACCCCCGGCAGTCATCTCTGCCCGTCCCCATCACCACTCGTCCGTTGCCATAGGACTTTTGGGGTTATAGGGGTTTTGATGATGATGAGAGGAATGATGATCTGGATGATGGCTGCGTGTGAGTTGATTTATGTGGTGAGGCAGGAGTGCAGGCTGCAACCACACATCTTGGCTCTCCCTTTTCCTGATCCAGTGGTTCAAGTGTTGTAACGACTGGGGAGAGGGAGATTACAATGGACTGCCGATAGCCCAGTTTGTTGGGTTTCTCTTAAGTAGCCTGTTCATCATGCATTGCCTTCGTCCGCCGGTGCAGTCATTCGGTTCCCATGGTAGTCACATTTTCCGCCTATACAGCCGTTGTCGTCTTGTTGGAGCTCTGTAAGCATGTCTACATGATGCTGGTCTCCATTGCAGATTTTTCGTTCGGGGTTTACTCCCGTAGCCTTATACCTACTAAGGTTAATCTGCAAGGCAGCAGGGCAATAATTGGTAGGCTCCAGGACGTGTCCAAATGCCAGTATGGTCTATGCACCATCCCTCTGGGGCCCACTGCTACTCCGAGATCCCCTGCTGGTCTAGCCTGTGCCCATGAGGCACCCAGTTACTGTGTGTTGCCACGAGGAGGAACAGCAGGAGTCTTGATGGTGAAGAGGCTGTATACTGGCAGGGGAAGACTTATGTAAGTTGCTTTCCTGTTTGCCACGAGGGCTGGACAGCAGCAGTAGCTGAAAGCGAGAGGGAGCAATCAATGTTTCCACTTTAACAAAATAGTGCCACACTAGATGCACCCTGTGTGCACACGCTCACACACACACTCACACACACACACACACACACACATGTAAGGGCGAGTGTTTTCCAACACCTACACCACCCTTATCTTACTTACTTCTCTTGTTCTTTTCTTACTCTTACTCAGTTCCGTCACATATTCTTTTGGTAGCATGGTCATTCTTTTGGTTGCATGGTCGAGGGTCTAGGCATATGGGTATGGTAATTCTGGTATCAAGTCACTTGGACGGAAATAAAGGTAAAATACAGTGGGAGAAATGAATACACCTAAAATACTCTAAGAACAAATTTATTAATATGAAATCAAAGGGAAAAAAAGAGATATTATTAACATATAAATACCAGGCTCACTCCTGGGCTTATTGCAGATTCAGTACTTTCTTCTTTACTTATTTTCTTATTTACTTATTTTCTTATTTTTCATTTTCTTCTTTACTCAACAGCAATTACTCAGATATTACACTCTTACTGCACACAACCTGACTGGTGTTACATTACATTACATAGCAGGACCAGTTCCTTGGCCCTACTCACAATACATAGTACATGGCACTCCTTGTAGATTACTGTACTTTTCAGTACAGTTACAAGACCTTACTCCTAGTCCCAAGTGGACAACTTCACTTCTCACACATTACAAGGTACTTTACTCAACATACACGTTAATACTGAAACCAGCAGATACATGGGTCCACTACCCACCATGGGATAATTATTTCCAACTAATTATCCCTAACATACATGTTGCAACACTCTCTGTGGACATATACTTCCAGGGTACGTCTCAGGGTAGAACACTGAGATTCACGACCGTTGCTGTGGTCGGTGGTAGCCAGACACATGGGGAGTCTGGGGTCTGGCACCACCAGGCAATGGAGCATATTAATCAGGCCGCATCGGTGCCATTGTTTCATATATGATTCCCTGTTGAGTAGCTACTACATCCGGGGCAGTTGTTGAATGATCCAAGAGTCACAATTGGATCTGGGTACAAACGTTGGAGCGGCGTCAGGGGACTGGGAAGCATGAACAACACAATCACAACAAATCTCGTGTCTGGGAACGACAGACATATTTACGTTATATTACTTCTTACACTGGATGAATGACAATTCAACTGTTAAAGCATGAACACTGATGAAGAACACTGATATTCGCTACAATTGTCTGAATCAAACTTAATGGCTACACATAAACATACCTGGGGACAAACGTTGAGCTAGCGTCAGGGGACGCTCGCCCCAAGTGATGCCAGGGCATATATACCCCTGAGTTGCCAGTGATCGCTACTCACGCAATGACAGTAACTACAAACAACTCAACTGTTACTCACTCAAAGATGACCCTCAGTTGACAAAGGTCTGGCGAATTACTAGAGTTGATTTACACAGACTAATTCAAGATTGAGCTTCCCAGGAGAAAGTGGAATAACTACTGATCGACAACTGTCGTCTTCACAAAGGCGGGACTCTGGGAGGGAACACAAGTGTAGCGTCTATGGGGAAAAAACACTTCTTCTCAGGGATCCCTAACCCACTCATCTTTTGTGGTCGTGGAGTTTAATAAGAATCATTGGTTAAAACAGATTAGCAGTCAACGTGACACACACACACACACACACACACACACACACACACACACACACACACACACACTCACCTATTTGTTATAACCACCGACAGACGTATCTTCAAGCCCTGAATTACCATCAGCTTGCACCATTGCCACCACTACCACTACCATCATCTCTACCACCACCACTGCTACCATCTCCTCTACCATCACCCCTTATACCACTACCACCACCATAACCACCACAACTTTCCACCACCAATACTGCCACAACAACCACTACTTCCACCACCACCACTACTTCCACCACCACCACCACCACCACTGCTATAATTACCACAACACTGACATTTATACCATACGAGCCCAGCGACATACATCACCTTTGTTTGGTTATGCCACCTCTGATTGGTTGACTGTATGGTTGGCTGACTAACTGGCTGTTTGGCTAGCTGACTGGCTGACTGCTTGGTTGGCTGACTAGCTCACTGTTTGGTTGGCGGCAGCGTCTTTCCGGCGCTGGCGCTTGTCTGCCTTGCTATGCAGTCGGGCTAACTAAAAAGTAGTGACACCTTCTTGTGTGGTGCTCTTCCAAGCGTTACGGTGGGCAGTAATCATATCCCAGGTTAGGGGGTCGATTTGGCATTTTTTCATGTTTGTCTTAAGAGTATCCTAATACCTTTTCAGTTGCCCGCCATTGTTACATTTACTATTCATTAAGTGACTATAAAGTAGTTGCTTTGGCATTCTACTGTCGTCCATGAGGGTAACATGCATAATGGTAGCGAACCCGGGAGATGGAACATAGACTACGTTGGTGAAAGTTTTCAAGTGCCTTGTGGTGCCTCATGTGTGTGACCCATGTCTCACTGCCATATCGCAGGGTGAGGAGGACCACTGCTCGATATACGTGCAGCTTTATGAATAATTTCAGCCCCCTGCAGCTGAAGACACGGGTATGGAGTCTGCCAAAGGTTTGAGATGCAAATCTGATCTGATGTTAAATCTCTAAATCGATGTTTGCGGTGGTGGACAGGTGGTAGCCGAGATACCGAAAGTGGGTAACATTAGAGAGGGTAGTACAGTTAAGCTGGATGAATTGTGGAGGTGTGGCTGAACCAGGGTCAGGCTGAAAGAGAATGCGAGTCTTATGTACATTCACCTCAAGGCCAAAATGTGCAAACGCATCTGTATAAATGCTCAGGATCTCCTGTAGGTCCCATTCAGTGTTACGGACAAGGGTGAGGTCGTCTGCATACTGAAGTTCAGTAATGGAAGCTGCTAACATCTTTGTCCCTGTCTCTTATGTTAAAAAAAAACTTGATCTGGATGTCGACTCCGCTGGCTAAATTGGCACTGCCACGAGTAAGGAAGGCAGTCAAGAAAATGGAAAAGAAAACTGGTGCCAGTACACATCCTTGTTTTGCCCCTTTTTGGATAGGGAAGAGCTTAGACTGGGTGCCATTGTACAGGACACCGCCGTTCATGCAATCGTGGAGTTGCCTCACAATAGTGATTAATTTTGGTGGGCAGCCAAAACCTGAGGGTTCGCCAGATGGCTTTCCTGTTGACAGAGTCGAAGACCTTGGTTAGGTCAATGAAGGCCAGGCACAAGTCTCAATACTATTCTCTGCACTTCTCCCATATCTGGGAAGCAAAGATCATGTCAGTGGTGCCATGTGGTGGTCTAAGGCCACATTGAGATTCTGGGAGGAAATTTTCCGCCTCAGGAAGAAGTCTCTTAAGGAGGACTTGGGTGGTAATCTTGCCCACAGTCTGACCGGTCTCCCTTGTTATTATAAATATTGACGATGGAGACGCCTTTAAGAGCTTGGGGGATTTCCTCCTTTCCCATATATTCTCCAAGAGAGAGAGAGTGGAGACGGCTGGTAAGCTTCATACACCTCGGCTGGAATTCCATCAGGCCCTCAGGCTTTGTTATTTTTTATCTGTTTGATGGCAGTAGCTACCTGACCCAGGGATGGAAGATGGCTAAGGTGAGTCAGCTCTGGATTCTGAGGGACCTGCTGGATAGTCAGGACATCCACATTGGTGATTGATAGTGCTCTTTCCAGCACTGAAGAGTGTTTGCTATGTCTTTAATTAGGGAGTTACCGTCGGATGAGTGGAGGGGGGTGTGTCCTGAGTGAGTGGCTCATAAAATATTTAATGGAATTGAAAATTCTCACATCTTGTGTTGATCTGCAAGTTTTTGTGTTTCACATGCTTTATTTTTAAGCCAGTAATTCTTTAGACTGCGAAGTTCGTCCTGGGCCACTGCTTTCTTCTTGCAGAAGGTATAATCTTTGGTTAGAGACTGAGGGTTGTTCTGCCAGTCCGTTAAAGCAGCACATTTATCATCGCTGAGTTCTTTGATTTCCAGGTCATTTTAATCAAACCAGTCCTGGTGTATTCTTTCCATTTCGCCGAGGGTCTCTCTGCAGGTTTTTGTCATGATACTTTTAAGAATATTTCGTTCGGCAATGGGATTTAGGTTTTTTCTTGTCGGGTTGTTTATCAGCCCATGTTCGAACTTCTCTCTGAAAGCACGTGCTACCACTGGATCCTTCAGACACTTATTGTTAAAACCTCTTCTGGAGGCCTTCTGCCTCCACCGTTGTTGACATGCTCATCAAAAGTAACATACAACTTCAGCTTACCAGCCGCTAATCATCAACAGTAATAATATTTTCAATCCCAACATAAAGATCAAAAACTTACTCATACACAACAATGAATAGAGGATATATTATGTGTTGAATAGTATTATGCTGAAAAAAAAATTGGAGGCCCCGAATTCCACACTTAATTTTTCCATTCTCAGTTTCAAGATAATTTATGGTAAGCTTTGTGACTTTTCACTTTTATTCACAAGTAACAGATTGAGCTAGGCACTAGGGAAGATTAATATGCTGCCTCTCCTCTAATTTGCTTTAATAATGATACGTATTGTTTGCACAATTACCACATTGACCACGACATTTACAATGGACTGTGCAAGGCAGACATTTCTTTGAACAACTGCATGAAACATATTTGATGTTGCTAATGGCTTGTCTGTCATTATTGGGGTGATTGATCCATCTGACTGAGGCTTGTACCCATAGCCTTCAAAGTTGAGAACTGTTATTAGATTACGCCAGGTATTTATTTGTAAATGAACCCTTAGACAATGGAATTGGCACGACCTTTCAGTTGAGGATACCCTCTATTGGGACATATCCTGTGGAGGACGTAATGTAGAGGAACCGGGGCTCATTTACAGGTGTCACTACTTTAAGATTACTATAGAGATGATACATATTGCTTCCCTGCATCAAAAATATCTTCAGCTGTGGCGTTATCTTCTCCAAACACAAGCACATCAGACCTTAGCATTTGGCATGACATGAAAAGTTTCACCTTGCCGATCCCCCAAAACTCATGTGGTGTCACTTCTTGACATGGCATGTACAAACAGTAGGCACATGCACATTTCACGACCCATCACCTTTCTAATACGAGTGTATTACTAATAACTGATTCATCAAGTGCTTTGTGAACAATGATAACATCAGCATGCTTTACCTCAATACCTGTGTCCTCTAGAGCCTGATCAATTCCTGTTTGCTGTACTTGTTTGCAAGGAAGTTGGTTTGTTAGATGGAATGGGAGATATGAGGTTCACAGACTGCACATAACCATCACATAACATACCAATACTGACTGTAGTAAAGCACATCCATCAATTACCACTATTTTTGGCTTACTGATTTCACATATAATATCAGGATCCAGGTCTGTGATGAATTTTCACAGATATGACTTTGGTGTAGTCCTCATTCTTCCGTCATCAAAAAATAAAGAAGGGACAACTGCTAACAGCTCGTAGGTGAAGGTTGCTGCTGTAGGTTGTCTATGTTTGTCTTTGGTAACCCCAAAATGTTCTACACTACTGAGGGTATACACAAACACTTGTTATCTTGAAAATAGGTTCTTAATCTCGTACGGGAGATATACAGGGGGGGACAATAGACAGAACGCTTCCATACCACAAGGACTGGTGATCTCCACTCTCTGTATCACTCCGCACTGGCATGTACAGATGCCAGCATTCACAAGCTGAATACATAAAATGTAAATAGGATAATTCACATACATAACATGGTGCATAATAAATGGAAATATTACATAGGATTAATACATGTTTTGTAATACTTTACTATACATAATTATTAGAGTAATATAAGAATATACAGCTGAAGGTACTACTTCGTGTCCATATATATCATACACCTCCCTCCCCCCTATACGCTCATAGTTTCATCTTGAGCGGACCTTTTGTTTCTGAGTCGCTCGGACCTGCGGAGTACCGGGGCAGAAACACAAGGTGGGGATGGATTTACTGTAAAGACATCAACATTATGGGACTCAACTGGGGAGGGGTCAACACTAGGCAGCTCCACAGGTCGGAGGAAACGACGGTTCCTCCACCATACTCTATCACTAGGAAGACGCACTTGGTAGTCCCTGGACCGGCCAATACCCATGACAACCCCAACCTTGTCCCAGCGGTGAGATACCGGATCTTGAATCCTGACCTGCTGGCCGATACTCAACCTGGGAAGGGGGCGGGCATGACAGTCATACCGAGCAGCGACGTCTGCGGCTCGTTCTGCTGCACGGCGGTCACATTCTTCAGTCTTGGCTTGCCATTCTTGAGAAAAAAACTTTGGGTGGGCAGGAACACAAGGCCTGAGATGATGTCCATATAGAACCTGGGCTGGGGAGCGTCCAGTGAAGTTCGGGGTGTTGCGTAACTCTAATAAACCTCGATCGAATTCCTCGCAGTCGATATTTCCTGAGGGTGACACGTTAAGGATCAGGTGGGTAACAGTCTTGACTGCGGCTTCAGCGTGTCCATTCGCCTAGGGGTAGTGGGGCGAGGTCACGACATGACGGACTCCCCAACGGTCCATGAAGTCCCGGAACTCGTGGCTGGTGAACTGGGGTCCTCCATCAGTCCTGAGGCGGAAGGGAACACCAACTTCTCTGAAGTAATGCCTGAAATTCCGGATGGTAGCAGTAGCCGTTGTATCGCTACCACAGGGGACGACAACAGGCCATCCAGACAATCGGTCGGCAATGACGAGGAAGGACTTCCCTGCCACTGCTAAGAAGTCGGCCGTCACAGACTCGAAGGGTCTTGAAGGGTTATCGTCGCACATTAAAGGTTCCTGTTGCTGGCTGGGTTGCAGAATCTGGAACGGCTCACAGGCACGGACGGTACTTGCAATGTCCGCGTCGATTTCGGGCCAAAATACAGTCTGCTTCGCCCGTCGCTTGGTGGCCTCCACTCCTCGGTGGCTGTCGTGAAGGCGGGTCAAGGTACGGCGGCGTAGGGCAGCAGGAATGACTACTCGTGGACCATGCAAGACAAGGTCTCTGTCACAATAGAGGTCCTCGCTTATCTTCCAGTACGCGAGTAGCGATTCATGAAGGACGTATCGGTTAGATGGAAATCCCTGGGACACACAGTCGACGAGCCGGATGTAGGAAGGGTCGGCCCGGGCTGCGGTGCGGAGATCTTCAAGGGTCTTGTCTGCATCCGGTGCTGTAGACTCTTCTGATGTGAAGACGGCCTTCAATGAAACTACTGACTTGAGGGATGCAGCAGCTGTAGAACACAACATCTCGTCCTCTGGGGTGGGGCGACTGACAGGGGCGCGGGACAGGGCATCTGGGATGCACAGCAGCTTACCGGCACGCCACACAGCCGTGAAGAGATAAGGCGAGAGCTTCTCTTTCAAACGTTGAAGGCGAGGATTCTCTACTGCATCCAAAGAGTAATGATTGATAATAGGTACAAGAGGGCGGTGATCCGTGAAGAGGGTGAAGTGCTGAAGTCCTATCAGGTAGAAGCGGCACTTCGCCATCACCCAGACAACAGCCAAAATCTCCAGCTCAACCGTGGCATATCGGGTCTCGGCGTCCGTCAGGAACCGGGATCCACACTGAATTAAGCCGAGTTGTCCACCGCCATGGTCCTGCAGAAGGGCGTAACCAATGCCGTAGAGTCTGGAGGCGTCAGTCTGGAGGACCGTGGGTAGGGCTGGGTCGTAACAGGCGAGGACAGGTGGACTTAAGAGGGCCTGCTTGACTCGCTGGAAGGCCTCTTGATGATCTGGGGTCCACAGAAATGTCCTCCTGGGGCTCAGCAGGGGGCGTAACGGCTGGGCTGCGGCGGAGATGTCAGGTGAAAATTCAGCCAGCTGATTGACCAGACCCAAAAAAGAACGGAGGTCTGTCAGGTTGGCAGGGGTTGGAAAATCCCTGATTCCACTTAATTTCTCCGGGTCAGCTGCGATACCTGATGCTGAGAGAGTGTACCCACAGAAGTTCACTGATGGTGCGGCGACTACAAACTTGTCAGCGTTGAGGGTAATCCCGTACTTTCGACATTTGGTGAGAACTTCATATATTCGGGAGAGGTGGGCACAGTAGTCTTCGTCGTGGAGTAAAATATCATCAACCACCTTGACACAATTCGTGACTCCTTGAAGGGCCGCGTCACCACGTTGACAGAATGCATGGCCCGTAGCGGCAAATCCCATGGGGCCTCTGCAATACTGATATCTTCCATATGGTGTGATGAATGTAGTCAAATGCTGGTCTTCTTTGGCCAACTCGATCTGCCAATAACCACATAAGGCGTCCATCGTTGTAAAAAACTTCGGGTCCACATTTCGAACAGCTGCGAAGGGTGTGGGTGAAGGGTGGGCTGGACGGGAAACTTGCTGGTTAAGTTTTGACAGATCGGTGGTGATCCGTACTCCACCACGAGGTTTGGCGACGGGGACGAGAGGGTGGCACCAAGGTGAAGGTTCGTCTCCGGCCGGCTTGATGATTCCCTGAGCAACCATGGAGTCAAGCTCTTGTCTAACTAGCTCCTTGTAGGTGTGAGGAATCAAACGAGGGGTGTGGATGGCAAAAGGTGTGGCACCATCCTTAAGATGAATCTTCATAGGTGGACCCACCATCGGCTTGAGTGGTGTGGATCCCAAAGATTTCTTCGTAACCAACACGTCAGCAAATTCCTTCAGAAGGTAAGCTTTTGCATCAGAAGGGGACGTGTTAGTAGAGATAGGGAGTTCCTTCAACCTGTTGACATGGGTGACCTTTAACATAGGTTTGGGGAATTCCTTGGAAATAATGGCCAACTCTTGACAATGGCCATATGATAAAAGCGGAGTCGGGATCCCATCATGAACATCAATCCGGGCTGAGCAAGACTGCTTACCAAAGGTAAGAGTAGCCCAGAAAGATCCCAAAGCTGGAGCCATCTTGGAACCATCAGCTGTCAGTTTCGTTGTCTGAGGAGGGGGCTGTAGGTTGCTCCTGGGTATTCCTAAACTTGCTAAGTGTTGTGGACCAATTACTGAGACGTCAGCACCGGTGTCAGGTAACATCTGAAGACTGGATGACAAGTTACCGTGAGAAATGACGACACTGATGTGCTGGGCGTCGTGTCTGTGGAACAATGTACACGGCGGCAGGAACGACTGGACACAGCATCTTGATGCTTGCCAGAAGGAGGGGGCGCACCAGCACTACCTGAGGATGACTTCTTGGATCCTTGGTGGTGTCCTCTCTGCGTCTTCTTACGACAACATTTGTCATAATGGCCCACACGACCACAAAGTCTGCACTGAACTTTGCTAGCAGGGCACTTGACTGTATAAGCCCAGTGACCCTGGCGGTCGCAACTTCTGCACACGCTTTGAGCAGCTGGGCACTGGGAGGCATTATGCTGTCTCGCACAGCTGTTACACAAAGCTGCTGCGGAAGGTGTAGCTGGAGGGTGAGGGGTGGGGTTACCTTGCTGCTTCTTACCCTTTCTGTAGGAAGTCACCGCCCTCACCTGGTCAGGTTGTGAACGTAAAGCTGAAGTCGCACACCTGGCGGCTTCGTACGCTCGACATTTTGTAACTACATCTTGAAGGGAGGAAGTGGGGTCAAGTGAAATGAGACGCTGAACTAGCTCTTCATCTCGAATACCCGTTAAAATAATTGTCTTGAGTTGTGTCTCTTCACAGACTTGAGAATTTCCAGGACAAACATCAACTTCCTCTGAACATCTCTTGAGTCTTACAAAAAATGCATCAAAAGATTCTCCATCAAGCTGCTTACATTGGAGGAGTCCTCTTCTTCTAAGTGCTTCGTTGCGCTGTCCCTTAACATGTTCCTGTAACTTGTCGACCACAGCCTCTACCGTCAGAGTTGTCATAGGAGGTACTTGAAGTGTGTGTTCGAGAGTACGTTGTGTCTCTAAGGACAGGCACATACGAAGCTGTATCATCTGTTTAGGCTGTGGTAAACTTGACAGGTCAACCATTGTTGCATAGTCTTGCCAACGTCGACGCCATAAATATCTGATAAGAAGCGTCAGACTTCAGAGAGGGAGGCGTTTGTGCTGCAGCCTTTTGAGGAATTGTTGAACCGACTCTGGGAAATGAGGTACCAGTACCTCTAGTCATATCAGCATTAGTAGTAGCAGAGGAATCTTGTGCAGTAGATCGTTGTGGGGAGGCTAACAGGGAAATCAAGACTTCAAATCTGGCTTGATCCTCTCTTCTTCTCAGGTCATCCTCACTTCTACGTATATCTTCTAGTTCTCTGCGTCTTTGTTCATCTTCGTGGCGTCGTCTTTCAGACTTTCTATATCGAATTTCTTCCTCTTCTCTCCTTGCAACATAGTCCTGGAGTCGAGAAGTTTCCATCCACTTAATCAGTTGAAGGAGATCTGTGGACGCAGGCACCACAGGAGAGCTTGCTCGCGACGAACGAGGAGATTCTGTGGGTGATTGGGCGTTGTCACTGTGGGGAGCGTGGGGCCTGAGTGTGGGTGGGGTGAGGTCTCCCAGACTTAAACTCATAACCCCATCGTCCAGGGTATCATTTTGATCCCTGTGAGACATGCCGACAGCTTCTGTACTCTATCTGTGCAAAAGACCGGGTCAACCCCTCGTAATCTGTGCACAGAATTACAGAAGTCTAAAGTAATTCGCAAGAATTTAATATAAGGTGGGTCTGTGAGTGCGTGTGTGTGTGTGTGTGTGTGAGGCTTGGCGCGCGCTGCCAGCTGGGCAAAGTCGCGCGCTGCCCTCAGTTACCCAATGACCGGAGACGGGAGTGGACGTACTGCCGGGCAAGCTCCCTTAGTCATCTAACTGCAGTTTGCACAGACAATTCTGATTAAAATACACAACACAGTACTTCACAAAACACTTCACTTCACAGCACAGTACTGTACACAGCATAGCACTTCACAACACTGTAAGTCCTGAGGCTTGTAGTCTGGCTGTAAATCCTTGAAGCTGAAGACGAGATGCCATTAACACAGTCCGGCGGGAAGGCTGGTCCACCCTGTATCTCACTGAGAAATCTCACTGCGCCATCTATGTTTGTCTTTGGTACCCCGAAAATGTTCTACACTACTGAGGGTATACACAAACACTTGTTATCTTGAAAATATGTTCTTCTTCTCGTACGGGAGATAAACAGGGGGGAACAATAGACAGAACGCTTCCACACCACAAGGACTGGTGATCTCCACTCTCTGTATCACTCCGCGCTGGCATGTACAGATGCCAGCATTCACAAGCTGAATACATAAAATGTAAATAGGATAATTCACATACATAACATGGTGCATAATAAATGGAAATATTACATAGTATTAATACATGTTCTGTAATACTTTACTATACATAATTAATAGAGTAATATAAGAATACACAGCTTAAGGTACTACTTCGTGTCCATATTATACAGGTTGGCCTTGACTGTAGCTTGTAGCCATAAGTCTCTGGTAGAGCTCAGTACTAGATACGAGCACATCCTCACCTTACACTTTCACTGGTTTCCGTAAGACCCTGAATCTTTGAGCCTGGAGAAATTGTTTTTATTATAACTTCAGAAAATGTCATTCCTGTCAATCTTTCTTGGATGACCTTCCCAATATGCAGTGCTGTATCACCATTGACCCGCTCATCGGCAATAACTCCAGTTGCAATATTCACTAGATGATGGTCATCCTTAATGCTGAGAGGCATGTATTTCCTTTGGAAGCGTAGAAAATGCCTTGAGGTGCTCACCATCACGTTTCATAATACTGGCATTCATCTCTGTGCTGTTCTGACCGGATACTAGTGAATGTGTTGGTCAAGGATCTCACTGCCTCACTGTACTGGGCAATAATGTGGACTGTAAGTATCCATTTTGTCCGAACTGACTCTTTGTTAGTAATGTTAATGAGGCCCCCATGCATTTTTCCAGACCTCATCAAGTTCTGTTCAATTGTCATATCTGACCAGGCACCGCTCCAGAATAACTGGCTGTTCCTTCTGACTGTGAATTTTCCATCTTGGAATGGAATTTGAAGACAAGCACATAACTTATCACTGTTTTGCAAATAAAGGTGGCAACACTTAGGAAGGAAATTAAATCTATGTTTACTCTCATCGTGTTAACTCGGCAATCACAACCAAACATTCGTACTTGGGTTCACTAATTACACAAACATTCTAGACCATCAAAATGAAGTAAATACATAAACTGGTAGAACCAAGAACTTTCTCATTAGCATAATTGTAATGCTACAATAAGAATACATGGGTAAACAAACAATAATAAAGTCTCATGAACGAATAATAATGAGGAAATCCGTAAGATATGGCACAAAATGACGTCACGAGGGAATGAGTGCCTTACAAACGTGCTGAATAAACCATGTTCCACAAGGTTTATTTGGGTTGAATTTATTTGGGTACATAAATGACATAAATACCACTCATCAAACATCAAAATCTGACTATTATGGTAATAACGAAAGAGCCGAAAAGGGATTCAGTGTGAATCTGCAGTGATAATTTATATAATTTAATGAAAAACCTCACTTTTCTGATGATACTTCCTGTTACCTACTTTCTGGTGGTTTTATTGAATTCTTCGGGGTTAAAAACATAAAGTTTGATACAAAAATTTAATATTTAGCTGAAGTAGTTGAAAAGTTATTGATGATTCTCCATATACTGGGTACGTCTTTTCTGGGGGTTGCCATTTTGAATTATGTCCGAAAAAATTAAGTTCCCCAAGGTTGATTTTGTTTTTGTTTTTTAAGTATACCCTGACATATATACCAAACATAAAATATAAAAATGTGACTTTTATACTATATGCCTGAGTTCAGCCAAATTTTTTTCAATTTTTACTGGCCTATGGCCTTACTTATCTGATGTCCACTATACAACAAATTTTATACACATCTATATAATCGGGCTTACCTAACTAATTCTCCTCACGCTACAACGCATCACCACAGTCATATTATACACAAGGCATCACCTAACTAATTTGCTCACTCTGCAACAAATCACCTACGTTGAAGGTCATTTTTACTATGATCAACTCATCCAACATCAAAAGAATATTATTAAGAATTCAATAATATATTAAGATAATGTATGCTGGCGAGAGAGAGAGAGAGAGAGAGAGAGAGAGAGAGAGAGAGAGAGAGAGAGAGATATCATCGCCCGGTATCGCACAATTAAGGCGTCTAGGTAATTTATTCTCTCTCTCTCTCTCTCTCTCTCTCTCTCTCTCAAAACCTTACCAGCACAGGTGAGAACGGTCCTAATTGGCTCATTTATAATTTACGACACAAAGCTGAGATTCTCAAAAACCAATCTAAACTGTCCTCCTGCAGGTGCAAGAACGTAATTACTTGACTCCATTAAAGCTAACATGTCTACGAGACTGTTCAAAGACTCTACCTGGTGTCTTGACTCCCTTAAAGCTAACATGTCTACGAGACTGTTCAAAGACTCTACCTGGTGTCTTAACTCCCTTAAAGCAAACATGTCTACGAGACTGTTCATAGACTCTACCTGGTGTCTTGACTCCCTTAAAGCTAACATGTCTACGAGACTGTTCAAAGACTCTACCTGGTGTCTTGACTCCCTTAAAGCAAACATGTCTACGAGACTGTTCATAGACTCTACCTGGTGTCTTGACTCCCTTAAAGCTAACATGTCTACGAGACTGTTCATAGACTCTACATGGTGTCTTGGCTCCCTTAAAGCTAACATGTCTACGAGACTGCTCATAGACTCTACCTGGTGTCTTGGCTCCCTTAAAGCTAACATATTTACGGACTGCTCAAAGACTCTACCTGGTGTCTTGGCTCCCTTAAAGCTAACATATCTACGGACTGCTCAAAGACTCTACCTGGTTGGCTCCCATAAAACTAACACGAGTTCTCTCTTCTCTAATTAATTGGAAAATAATTACGTATAGACCTTTAGTACCTATATGTGTGTCTTAAGGTGAAATAATTATGCAGTGAAAATGTGAACTGATTATATATTTATATATCTAGCGCAGATAGTAAAGAATAACGTAAATATAAAGTTAATCATTATGAATATATTGATGAATAAATATCTGTATCATGATGTAACGTAAATTTATTACTGAAGAATAATTATGGTGAGGTGTTCAGGTTTTTATTCATTAAAGTTAGTTTTTCTCTTTATTTCTTTCATTCTTATTCCATCAATAAAGACGAAATAACAACATGACATTAAAATACGAATTAATAAAAACAAGATTACACATAAAAAATCTTAAAATAAAAAATAAAATACATACATTCCCTCTTCAGTAAGAAATGATAATAATAACAAGAAAACACAAATACAATCTCAGTTTAAATACAAAAATATATAAACATGGCCTTTTTAGTAACAACAAACTCCGGGTACAGAATATATACGACAATATATTATGCAATAAAAGATAACATCTCAACTAACAAGCGGAGGATTGCCCGAGTGCTGCAGTGCGGTGTTTGTCAAGAGCTGGAGCCCGACCATTATTAACCGTCGTAACCGTTATTAACTGTCGTAACCTTTATTAACCGTCATAACTGTCATAACCGTTAATAACTGTCATAACCGTCGTAACCGTTAATGACATAACCGTTATTAGCTATTATAATCTACATAACCGCTATTAACTGTCATAACCTTAATAACCGCTATTAACTATTATGACTTACATAACCGTTATTAACTGCCATAACCATCATAACCGTTATTAACTGTCATAATCGTTATTAACTCTCATAACGGCCATAACATTATTAACCTTCATAATTGTTAGTAACCATCGTAACCTATATTTAACCATTATACCCACCATAACTTTCATAACCGCCGTGAC
>NW_024713129.1:29486531-29496531 GCF_018991925.1 Homarus americanus | reverse complement strand
GTTGGCGACAGCTTCTAACAATTCACGCCTAGGTGGCCCTTGGGCCGGCCATCCTCTTTACACGAGGGGCAACCATTATTATATTATATTTCGGATGGTGTTGTGGTGGTAGTGTGTTGGTGGTGGTGTGGTGTTGGTTTGTGGTGGTGGTGTCATGATGGTGTAGGGATGGTGTAATAATGATGTGGTGTGATGGTTGTGCGTTGATGGTGGTGTTGGTTTGTGGTGGTGGTGTTGATGATAGTGTAATGTGGTGGTGGTGTGTTGTGCTAGTGTTGTGTGATGGTGTGGTGGTGGTGGTGTGGTAGTGTGTGGTTGTGGTGTGTTGTGCCTGTGTTGTGTTGGTAGTGTGGTGTTGTGGTGGTGTGGTGGTGGTGTGTTGTGCTAGTGTTGTGTTAGTGGTGTGTTGGTGATGTGGTGGTGGTGTGGGTTGTGGTGTGTTGTGCCTATGTTGTGTTGGTAGTGTGGTGTTGTGGTGGTGTGGTGGTGGTGTGTTGTGCTAGTGTTGTGTTAGTGGTGTGTTGGTGATGTGGTGGTGGTGTGTTGGTGGTATGGTGGTGTTTTGGTGGTATGGTGGTGTGTTGTGCTATTGCTGTGTTATTGGTGTGGTGGTGGTGGTGTACAGAAAGAAGGTTGCTCTCTCTCTCTCTCTCTCTCTCTCTCTCTCTCTCTCTCTCTCTCTCTCTCTCTCTCTCTCTCTCTCTCTCTCACCGGTTCTACTTTAAGCCACCACATACATGTCTGGCACTAATTTGGCCCCAAAAGTCCCAAATGCAGACCATGTACTTCCTTTTTGAGATAGAGAGCAGCATCCTGTATATTAACCCACATCCTGGGGGAAAAAATACCGGTACCTTATATTTTAGTTCCTGTTGATAACTTGATGTTCATCCTGGGAGAAAGGAAGCACAAGGTTAATGCACAGTACCTCTGGGTGGGGGGAGGTGGGAGGGGTTCGAGTTGGTTGGTGTTCATCCTAGAGAAAGTAAACAACAGGTACATTTTAGCATTATAACATTATAACTCTTCACCAATCTTGTATGGCATCCCTTAAGACTCCATTCTCGGTCCCTTACTAATTCTTGTTGAACATAAACTATATATTCCACTCCTGCAGATGATAGTAATCTCTATGCCATTGAATTGACTAAAGTCAGGACCTGGATAATATGCAATAAACTGACCTTAGACCTAAAAAAAAAAAATACAAAATCCTTTGCAGAAGGATAAACTTACCCCCAGATTTGGACCCCCTGTACCTTGGTAATACAGTCCTCAACCGCGAACAAAATACTAGATTCCTTGGGGTTATTGTTGATGAGAACCTCAGCCGGAGAAACGACATGAATCCATTCACAGTAAGGTCAATAAACAGTGCGGTATACTGTATCACACGCGACAGTCACTCACTCTTCCAGCAATGAAAGAAATCTGTATGATCTTGTTTACCAACACCTGATACACTGTCACACACTATGGGGGACCTCTGGCTCTACAAAAACACATCCACTGGTTACTGCACAGAATCGAGTTGTGCGGACGATGACCTACTTGACAAAAACTGATCACACAAACGAACAATTTGCGAATTTGAAAATTTTGAAATTTGAGGATATTAACACCTACTGCTGCGCCCTATTTATTTACTGATCCGTCACTCATTTGATTGACAATAATTATTTCCAGTTCTGGAATAATCAGAGATACAACTAAAGACACCCAGAGCTACTAAGACCAACCCCCATGCGCTACTCTTTGTCCCATCCGAGCAAAGACTATGCTCACTTCCTTTAAATCATCTCTTAAAAAATATCTATTGTCTAAGTATTAATATTTTTGTTATACATACTTTATATTCCTACTTTTATTGTACTACCAAAACCATTATATCATAAATTGTCATGTAGATAGGTAGAAATTACCAATGCAATAATTAATTACATATTTGCCGACAAAACATGATACTGACAGCTTTTGTCCTCTTGTTTCTTAACCTTAACACAACCCATATTGTATTGCTTCCCTCCCTTATCATATGTATGTATATCAATTCCACTGTAAAATATGTATATACATATCATACAAATGTAAAAAAAGGAGATAAATAAAATAAATAAATAACGAAGTGATGACCGTGATAACATTCTGATATGTTCTTATTACCACCATGTTACGTGTAGTATTCCAGATGATACAAAATGTTACATAATACTTCTTTAGATAAATGTACAGAATATATCAGGTGCCTTTAACAGAGCTCAGGCTCTCAACTGGCTCAGTCATGTCAATATTGTTATATTACCGACTCTGTATTTTTCTGGCTAAATAAACTGTTTCAGTATCAATACCAATATCAAGAGGGCCCTGTTGGTTGTCATGCTCCGAAAGTACTTTATCCTGAGCCTGGACTCTTTACCCCAACCAACGGCTCCCTGGCTGCCTCAACGAATTCACCCTTTTATTCTTTGTGGTTATCAACATATACACTCGATGCTGGTCTCTTGTGGTTCATGAAAAAGGTGCGGAGAAGAGAGAGAGAGAGAGAGAGAGAGAGAGAGAGAGAGGGATGGAGCGACATGAAGGTAGTAGAAGGAGAAAACGGAGGGAAGAGGAAAGAGAGAGAGAGAGGGAGGAAGAGAGAGATAACAAAAGAGAAAGTGGTAACGTGGTAAATCATCAATATATCTCTCTCTCTCTCTCTCTCTCTCTCTCTCTCTCTCTCTCTCTCTCTCTCTCAACAATGACAATTAAGAACTATTCTAACAACACACACAATGGATAGTTGTGTAAGATACATCACGGTAATTGACAGATGGGGTGACCACTCTCAGGGGCAGTATGCCGTCACCATTAACACTAAAAATATAATCACGAAGAATTGGGGAGACTTTAAGCAGCCTCAGGTAGGTAAACATCAGCAGGAGATGGAGAGAAGAGACTCATAGTGAGGTAAACATCAGCAGGAGATGGAGAGAGAAGGAGATCATAGATGGGAGACTCAAGTAGTAAACATCCAGGAGATGGAGAGAAGAGACTATAGTGAGGTAAAGATCAGCAGGAGATGGAGAGAAGAGCCATAGTGAGGTAAACATCAGCAGGAGATGGAGAGAAGAGCCATAGTGAAGTAAACATCAGCAGGAGACGGAGAGAAAAGCCATAGTGAGGTAAACATCAGCAGGAGACGGAGAGAAGAGCCATAGTGAGGTAAACATCAGCAGGTCCTTTTGTTACTGGAGGGATGATTATTTATTCACTGTGATGTACAAGGTACATCATATGTACTCCCGATGACCTCACAAATATGTCACTCGTGAGAACGACTAAGTTACCAGATAGGGATTTATTTTTTCCTCCTCCCGCCATTGATGGGATGTGTGGCCGTGAAGACCCGGGATGAACACAGGCGGTCTGGTCGTTATGGCGGTGGTCCAAACGACAGGAATTATCCCCTAGTCTACACCAAAACCCAGATCACTCCTGCCAACCTAACCAGAATCCGTAATGTCTCCACCACCTCCAACATCCTCCGTAATCGGACACTTAAACTGGGTAACTGTCAACTTACGGCGGAGGGGTTCGTGAACACCATCCTACACACGGGAGGATAGATAGATAGATAGATAGATAGATAGATAGATAGATAGATAGATAGATTTGTATTTTGTAAAATCGTCATTCAAGTTCATATTAGTTCATCATGTTACATAGTGCAGGTATACAAAGAGTATACATAATCAGTACAGGTATACAAACAATATACATAAACAGTGCAGGTATACAAACAATATTCACAATCAGTGCAGGTATACAAAGAGTATACATAATCAGTACAGGTATACAAACAGTATACATAAACAGTGCAGGTATACAAACAATATTCACAATCAGTGCAGGTATACAAAGAGTATACATAATCAGTACAGGTATACAAACAGTATACATAAACAGTGCAGGTATACAAACAATATTCACAATCAGTGCAGGTATACAAAGAGTATACATAATCAGTACAGGTATACAAACAGTATACATAAACAGTGCAGGTATACAAACAATATTCACAATCAGTGCAGGTATACAAAGAGTATACATAATCAGTACAGGTATACAAACAATATACATAAACAGTGCAGGTATACAAACAATATACATAAACAGTGCAGGTATACAAACAATATACATAAACAGTGCAGGTATACAAACAATATACATAAACAGTGCAGGTATACAAAAGTATACATAAACAGTGCAGGTATACAAACAATATACATAAACAGTGCAGGTATACAAAAGTATACATAAACAGTGCAGGTATACAAACAATATACATAAACAGTGCAGGTATACAAACAATATACATAAACAGTGCAGGTATACAAACAATATATATAAACAGTGTAGGTATACAAACAGTGTAGATATTATGGCGTCGGGTTCCTGCAGAGACTCAGGAAAGCAACACTATTATCTCACGTCACAAAGGGAACCGGCAGTTGCCCGTATCCTGGCGGCCAACTCGGGTACCACACGTCCACCATCTGCGGTGGGAATCATCAACCTTCGTATCCAAGATAAAGACGCACCTCCCACCAAAACTGGGAACCACCCTCAACAGTACCGGTAGCACTTGTGAGTACGTTACCCCCCACTATTATAACTTTCTTTGACCGTACATAAAGGATAGATTTCAACAGGATGCAGTATGTTTGCTATAATAATCACCAATCTGACTCCTCGCCAATCTTGTATGGAGTCCCCCAAGGTTCCATTCTCGGTCCAGTACTGTTTTTGTTGTACATAAACGACATAGTCCACGCCAGCTCATTCATAAAATACAACTTATTTGCAGACGATAGTAATCTTTATGCCAGCAACTCAGACCTCCATTCCTTGATGAGAACTATGAACACTAAATTAACTAAAGTCAGGAGCTGGGTAATACGTAATAAACTAACCTTAAACATTGAGAAAACCCACTACACGATCTTTCACAGAAGGAAAAACTTACCCCCAGATTTGGACCCCCTGTACCTTGGTAATACAGTCCTCAAACGCGAACAAAATACAAAATTCCTTGGGGTTATTGTTGATGAGAAACTTAGCCGGAGAAACTACATACAAGCCATTCACAGTAAAGTCAATATAAACAGTGCGGTATACTGTATCACACTCGACAGTCACTCTCTCTCACAGCAATGAAAGAAATCATTATGATCTTGTTTACCAATACCTGATACATTGTCGCACACTATGGGGCCGATAGGCTCTTCAACCCCTGGTTACTGCACAAAAGAGAGTTGTGCGGACAGTGACCTACAGTACTTGTAAGAACTCGTCACACTAACGAACAATTTGCAAAATTGAAAATATTGAAATTCGAGGATATTAAGACCTACTGCTGTGCCCTATTTGTTTACGGATCTATCACTCACTTGCTTGCCAATATTTATTTCCAGTTCAGGAATAATCAGAGATACAATTTAAGACACCCAGAGCTACTAGGACCACCCCCCATCCATGACTCCTCTCAGTCCCAGACCTCCATAAAATATCACGGTGTGAAGGTGTGGAACAACTTACCCCCACCCATCAGAGCAGAGACTACTCTCACTTCCCTTAAATCATCTCTTAAAAAATATCTATTGTCTAAGTATTTATATTTTTTTGTAATACCTTTTTATATTCCTGCTTTTATTGTACCACCAAAATTGTTTTATCAGAAATTGTCATGTAGATAGATAGAAATTACCATTGCAATGAATATATTTGCCGACTAGACATACTACTGACAGCTGTGTCCTCTTGTTCCACTTCAATACATCCCATGTTGTACTGCTTCCCTCCCTTTTCATATTTTTGTATACCATCTCCACTGTAAAGTATGTATATTCTTATAATATAAATGCAAAAATAAAAAATATCGAAGTGATAACCGTGGTAACATTCTGATATGTTCTTACTACCACCATGCTTCGTGTACTTCTCCAGGTGATACTAAATGTTATATAATACTTCCTTGATATAAATGTACAGTATATATCAGGTGCCTACAAGAGTAGGGTGTGTCATACGGAGGCGAATTTTTTTTTTTTTTAGTTTGAAAAATCAGCCCATGGTATTAATGATGTAGTTCTATGTGCAGAATCATGTGATATCTTCAGATTTGAAAAGTTTTCATTTTTTGCTTGGTAAATTTTAACTTGAAATCTTATGAAAATTCAGTATTCCCACCCTTTTACCAACACCACTAAATAGCTTATTTAAAGTAAAAGTAAATGTATCAGGTTAATTTATTAGGATGAAAATGATCCAGAATAGTGAAACGAATGATCTTGACACATTTATTAAATTTAATATTCCTTTAGAAAACAAAATCATCAAATACAAAAACCGGTTTTACTACTACGACCGGTGTTGCTGCACACCATAGAGAACATGTCTTTCTTGCTTCTGTTTCTACTCATCACCTCCCTGCTGACCACCTGAGCTCGGATGTAGCCTTCCCTCCTCTCCTGGCTGTACACGTGACTGCTGGCCTCGCTCACTTGCTGTACACAACGCTCTATACTCTGGGTGTGCGAGGGCCAGGCAGGGACATGCATGGGGTTGTAAAGCTCTGACTTGAACATTGGTGAGGCTGCAGGTAAGAGGCTCACTGCCAGCCTGGATGTTATCCAGATCTATGAGATCAGTGAGGGTCTTGGCACCTAGATTGACTTCAGGAGTCTTCCTGACCCTGAAGGAATCGTCACCAACTGATTCGTCATGCCCAGATCCTCTCATAAGTCTCATATCCAAGATCTTTTGACTGCCACTCTTCTCTCCTCCTCATCCTTACTGCAGAGCATTGTCTGCAGAACTGCCTCAGGATGAGCATACCAGGAAGATCTCCTCACAGTCTGCTCCACAATCTGAACAACCTTCCTTGGCTGACTCCTCAGGAGCTCAAGCTGGAAGAGAACATGCCTCGGACCTTCGGAGAACGATGACTTGACCTGTTGACCAATTTGGCAAGTAGACACTCACGATGAATTGGACAATAAGTCTCAGGTTGTGAAGCTGGTTCCCTTTCAGTTTATGATGAGCGACCCAAATTCTGCAGAACCTGAGAGCCGTTGTGAGCCACCTAGAATGTGAGACTGGACCTATCTGCAGGTAAGCAAGTCTATCAGGCATGACCCCAGTTTTGATGGCACTGCAAATCATGTAACCATAGTACTGGTCAGTACTCAGGTCGTCAATGACAGTATGTGCAAGCTCAACGAGTGGAGGGCCAACTGTGATTTTTCAAAGCTCGGATTTATTTCTAACTCAGTGGCAGAGTCCAGCATCTTGCCAAGAGGACCAGACCATCTGTTGTTTGAAAGAGTCTTGCCATCCAGCTCCTGGATCAGATGTCTGAGTGGCAACTCGTTGGTGTGGAGGTCACAAACAATCCAGACCAGCTTCCTCCCAATCTTCCGCTCTATCCACTGTATGACCCCCCCTTGCCACCCTGTGTTCGTGTTGGTGCTGTCCCTCCAATGGCCTGCAGGGTCTGGTCTACGTTCCTCTCTCTGAGCCAGTTCACAATGTTATCTGCCACTATCTCAGCTGGTTTCCTGATGTCATCTTTCTCTGGAGTGAAATGCCACAAATACTTCCCTCCTGGTTCACTGCAGCAGGAGTAGTGTTCCTCCTTCACCATGGCAGGGAACAACTTGTCAGAATCTCCAACTTTCATGAACACTTTAGTGTCATCCCTTCTCCCATCAAAGAACAAACAATTGATTCCATTTTCTTATCCCTTATCAAACTCCTCTTCTAGGTTACTGACAAGTTTCTCCTGAGCTCTCCTTACTTTGTTATGATCTATCACCAGGTGAACATCATCAGGTGTTATCAAACCACCGTCAATCCAGGCAGCTGTTGCTATCTCTGCAGTTTCTCTGAGACCAGTGTGGTGTCGCATGCTGGCCAGAGCTATGCTCGGGATATCTTTCCTATTTCGAATCTTATGCCTGGAAGGTTTGGGATCATTATTTTCTGGGTTAGGGACAAAGTCACCATTCTCCTGGTCAGCACTCGGATCAGCCATGGGGAAGTCATTAAACTCTGAATCAGCTTGACTCCAATCATCGGCCTTTTTTACCTCACCCTGGGCCTTCTCAAGTCTCTTTTCCTCGGCAACTCTTCTCCTCTTCTGTCTCTCTGTGGCAGCCTCCTGTCTCTTGGACTCCGGAATATCTTGGCTAGAAATCATGAGAGCCCCTATACTGCCAGTCTTCTCTGTGCTTTGACAAATGCCAGTTCGATCACAGGAATCTTCAGTTCACGCTTGCAAATACAGGAGATGTGGGCCTCGGATTTACAGTCACGATCGCATCCAAACTCAGGACAGAGAACAATTGGGCACTTGCAAGTAATTATGTCAAATAACTGGTCCAGTTGCTTGGCAAAGCTGTCCTTAACTGCAAGTTTTCCTCTCCCAAGAGAGAATATCTCTTGCCTTTTTCCAACTGGCTAGCAGTCTCTCACTAATCTTCTTCTGACTTGTTATGACTGGAGGCTTGAACTGAGCGTTAGCCAGAGTGTACTGTGCCAAGACAGCTTTGGTCATATCACTGGCAATGTCTTTGTTTGTGTAAGTTCTTTGGTTCTTTTCACTGATTTGCCTGATTAAAACACCGTATCTCAAAGCATCTCTCAATGTAGGCAACTCCGACTTCAGGGGCTCTCTCCCAAACCCAAGATAGTGACTGAGATGGCTGGATTTTTGGTTCCTCGTCCTGGCCTAGCAGCCATCGCAAATATTATCAACTTATAAATGCATCAGAATCTGAAACAGAAAAAATATTGTTAGTTGGGTTGTTAAAGAATGAAGTCAGAAAGCAATGTTCACTATTTAATTGTAATGCACTAATGCAGCTGTACGTTAGATTTTCGATAAATCTCACGCTAAAATTTACCTAGCAAAAGGTTGCAAAATATTGAAACTGAAATTATTTTCTGTTTATATACACTAAAATCTACCAAAAAAGTGATGGGCCATTAGTTTTAGCTGATCTTCCCTCCTATGACACACCCTACAAAAGAGCTCAGGTTCTCAGCTGGCTCAGCCATATTAATATTATGATTTTTATCGACTCTGTATCTGTGTTCTTCTGGCTAAATAAACTGTTTCAATATCAATAACAATATCAGGGGAGGGTCAATTATCCCTCGCTTCTAAAACTTTTGGACGGACCGGGGGAGACTGCCGAGAGACAATATTAAGGTAGATAGCTCTCTTGGGTAATGGCTCACACTGATGATGGTATGTGACGCGTGTCTGTCTGTCTGTTTGTCTGTCTGTCTTTCTGTCTTTCTGTCTGTCTGTCTGTCTGTTTGTCTGCTGTCTGTCTATGTATCTATCTATCTATCTATCTATCACTAGTAAACAAACAACAACAGAGTGTAAACTTGTTCTATATGGATTTAATTTACAAAAACCCGCATATGTTTTATGGAATACAGGAAGAAAAGTGCCAAGAAAAAGTCACAATGCATTTAAAAATAATTTAGTTGGGGGTTATTGTGCAAGGTATTTATTTGGCTTATTTTTGTGACCCGTCCACAGTGTTCTAGCGTAGTTCATCTTGGAAGTCAAGACAGTCTTTCTTTAACTGGAAGGTTAATATTGTAATCATTCTCAATGAAGAAATGCCAAGAATTGCAATGATTTGAAATAGGAATATAATAACATTAATTTTTTTGTGTAAATGAGCAACATCAAACTGAAATGGGTTGAGGTAAGTCAGATGAGATCAATGGGACGACAGGTTGTGCACTCCGATAAAATTTCTTGATCAGGAGTCAGGTGTGAGGTCAGAATGTGTTTTATTACCCTCTTCAGGTCAACTATGTACTGTATACCTGTATATAACCTTGTTCTTTTATGCTTCTACCACAATTCCCATTCAACGCGCATGCGTGCCGTAGGTGTCAACAAAGGCTGTAAGAGATTGCTCCTTAAAAGTCG
>NW_024713129.1:29453478-29486432 GCF_018991925.1 Homarus americanus | reverse complement strand
ATTACGTATTGCCAGCAGGAGCAACTGATGATTAATTAGCGGTGAAAAATTCCCCGCTGCTCCGCTGTTGGGACGGGAGGGAGAGGAGGGGAGGAGGGGAGCGGGACGGGAGGGAGGAGAGGGATGGGAGAAGGAGAAACAAGAGGAAAGGACAGGATAGGAGTTGGGAGGGAGAAGAGGGGAGAAGGTTAGTGGAAGAGGATAGAGGTGGAAGGAGAGGGAGAAGGAAAGTGGGGAGAATATCCTGGTGAGAGGGGAAATGATAGGTGGGGAGTAGAATGATGGAGAGGAGGTAGGTGGGGAGAAGGTAGATGAGGAGAAGGTAGATGGGGAGAAAATAGGTGGGGAGAAGGTGGGTGGGGAGAAGGTCGATGGGGAGAATGCAGGTGGAGAGAAGGTAGGTGTGGAAAATGTAGGTGAAAGGTGAGGGGAGAATGTAGGTGGGGAGAAGGTAGGTGAGAATGTAGGTGGGGAGAAGATAGATGAGAAAAGGAAGGTGAGGAGAAGGTAGGTGGGGAGAAATGGGTGGGGAGAAGGTAGGTGGGGAGAAGATAGGGTGAGAGAAGAAGGGGAGAATAGGTGGGGAGAAGGTAGGTGAGGAGAAGGTTGATAGAGAAGGTAGGTGGGAGAAGATAGATGGGGAGAAAATAGGTATGAGAAGGCAGGTGGAGAGAAGGTAGGTGGGGAGAAGGTAGGTGGGGAGAAGGAAGGTGGGGAGAATGTTGGTGGGAGATGGTAGGTGGTAGGTGGGGGAAGGTAGGTGGGGAGAAGGTAGGTGGAGAGAAGGTAGGTTGGGAGAAGGTAGGTGGGGAGAAGCAGTGAGAGAATGGTGGGGAAAGGTAGGTGGGGAAGGTAGGTGGGAGAGAAGGTGGAGAAGGTAGGTGGGGAGAAGTAGGTGGAGAGAAGGTAGGTGGGGAAGGTAGGTGGGAGAAGGTGGAGAGGAGGTAGGTGGGGAGAAGGTAGGTGGAGAGGAGGTAGGTGGGAGAAGGTATGTGGGGAGAAGGTAGGTGGAGAGTAGTTAGGGAGTAGGATGATGGGGAGGAGGTAAGTGGGGGGAAGATAAATGGTAAGAAGGTGGTGGGGAGAAGGTAGGAGGAGAGAAGGGTGGGGAGAAGGTAGGTGGGGAGAAGGTATGGGGAGAAGGTAGGTGGAGAGTAGGTTAGGGGAGTAGGATGATGGGGAGGAGGTGGGGGGGGGAAGATAAATGGTGAGAAGGTAGATGGGGAGAAGGTAGGTGGGGAGAAGGTAGTTGGGTAAAAGGTAGGTGGTGAGAATATAGGTGGGGGTAGGTAGGTGGAGAATAGATTAGGGGGAGTAGGTCGATGGGGCTAAGGTAGATGGGGAGAAGGTAGGTTGGGAGAAGGTAGATGGGGAGAAGGTAGGTGGGGAGAAGGTAGGTGGGGACAAGGGAGGATCATCCACACTGACATAATCCTGATTTAAAAACTTTCTGTGCTACAACAAAAATAGAAAAATATTAATAGTTTGTGTGTAATGTTGCGTCCGTCCGTCCATCCGTCTATCCGTTCATCTGTCTTTCCGTCCATGCGTCCGTCCTTTCGTTTGTCCGTCCGCCCAGTTGGTCTGCAGATTACACAAAAATAATCCTGCGTAAAACAACGAAATTCATTTTTTTTTATATAATCCTGAGATTACTCTCTCTCTCTCTCACCTATGGCATCTCCCTCACTCTTACCTGGCCATATTGTTAGGTCGGGATGGAGTTTCTGCGATTTCAAGCGGCAGGTAACTAATAAGAGTAAGGTGGGGGGGGGGAGGAGGAGGAGGAGGAGAATGGAGTAAGGGAGGAGGCAGGAGGGGTTGGGGATTGAGAGGGAGGAGGAGGAATGAAGGGGGGAATGAGGGAGAGCAGATGGGTGAGGGAGGACACGAGAAGGAGAGTATAGTAAGAGAAAAGGAATGGAACAAGAAGGTGAGAAAGAGAGGAGAGAGAGAGAGAGAGAGAGAAGTGGACTCACCCCGTATTCTGAATCCCAACTATGACGTCATAATAAGGGCTCCTCACTCTTACCTCCGGATCACCTCCTTTCTACCCGGAAATTCTCTCATATCCGGTCTCGAGTATATTTCCGAACTACAGTGAAACCTGTATCTAACGGACTATATGGGAGAGGATAGTCCATTATATCGAGGTTCATTAATAGGAGGTCCGGTATATGGAAGCCTTTATTCGGAGGTCAGTATATGAAGCCTTATTCGGAGGTCCGGTATATGAAAGCCTTTATTCGGAGGTCCGGTATATGAAAGCCTCACTGTAATTCGGAGGACTTTTTATTTTGTATTTTTTCAACTAACCGACTTCGATTATCCAATTTAATGGGATGTAGTGTCAGCTTTTTATCCGAATATTTCCCACATAATTCGGTTTTGCTCTTTTTTTTCCCAAATTAACGGGAATTAATTTTTCTTATTATCCGGTTTGGAGTTTCCGAATTAAAGAAATGTTTATATTTTTAAACCGAATTATCCCACACGTATGTGATTAACCGTATCCGTGTCTTTATTCGAACTAGCAAGGATTGGAGATACAGTGGATTAGTCTGGTAGAAGATTGGGTTATTAGCATGTCCGAATGTGATTGGATGTGTCAAAGATCGTGTCGAAGGTGAATTGGTAGAGATAGCGGTTTTATTAAGTAGTGATTGATTTGATTAGCCAGTTAGAACCGTGATTCGGATTAGAAGTCCATTGATTAGAACATAACTGACTTTTAGTTAGGTCAGCCAATCACAACAGAGATTGACATGGAGATTGGGAGATTAGGGCATGATAGTAAGGTGATTAGATGTTAAATAATGGGATTGGAGATGTTAAGGATGTAAATTTACCGAGGAATGATTAGAGGATTAGAACCTGATATAGACTGAGGCTTGCTAGATTAGAACCCGTTTGGAAGCCTGATTGGCCAATTAAGGAAGATTTTGTATATATATTTACCGATTGGCAATAGTTTAGTCGATTAGAACCCGATTAGAAACTAGATTAGCCAGTTAGAAAGACGATTTTAGACGCACCCTTACCGATTGAAACCTCAATTAAAAATCAGATTGGCTAATTATTAAACAATACTTCAATGTGAACCATCTCTTACCGGAGTACAAACAAGATTAGAGAAGAGATTGGTGGGGCAAAAGAACCACGATTAGCGATTCATATGGTTCAATTATATGATGTAAGGGCTGTTAAACTCCCCCGTCTATTACAACCTGATACGGGATTTAGATTGGCCAATTAGATCGTCGGTATCAGGTCAAGGCACTGATTACGTTATATGGGTTTGTTGTTTAATAAGAAGCAGGTATTGGGGGTGAGAGTGGGTGGAGGGGTGGTGGGAGAGTGAGGGTGGTGGGAGAGGAGGGTGGTGGGAGAGGAGGGGGTGGAGAGTGAGGGTGGAGGGGTGGGTGGAGAGTGAGGGGTGGTGGAGAGTGAGGGTTGTGGGAGAGTGAGGTGGTGGGAGAGGGTGGGAGGTGGAGGAGGAGGAGGTGGTGAGAGTGAGGGTGGTGGAGAGTGAGGGGTGGTGGGAGAGAGTGGAGGAGAGTGAGGGTGGTGGAGATTGAGGGTGGTGGTGGAGATTAGGGTGGTGGAGATTAAGGGTGGTGGAGATTAAGGTGGTGGAGATTAAGGTGGTGGAGATTAAGAGGTTGGAGATCGAGGGTGGTGAGATTTAGGTGGAGATCGAGGTGGTGGAGATTAAGGGTGGTGGAGAGATCGAGGCGGTGGAGATTAAGGTGGAGATCGAGGGTGGTGGAGATTAAGGATGGTGAGATTCTCAAAAATATATATCGTACGTAAATTCTTCCAACATAATGGCGTAAAATAAACCTGTGGGAATCGACCGAACTTAAGCCATTTTCAACACCACTTGAGAGCACTGATAATTACACCCCCCATGGTCCAGGTTATTTCACCTTTATTAAGATTAACCAACCTAAACGCTACGTGGGGGTATTTGTTACGTTAAGGGTAATAGTTTTGCGTTATGTTCAGGTTAGATTCGCTTATGGTTGGTTAGGGTTAGTTAGGTTAGGTTAGGTTAGGTTTGGTTTGGTTAGGTTAGGTTAGGTTAGGTTAGGTTAGGTTAGGTTAGTGTTATGATGGTTAAACTTAAGGTGAAATTAGCTGAGGGTCAAGTCTTCAGGTGACCCAAGACATGTGAATTCGGCTTCTGTTTGTCGGTAGTTATCGTAGAGGGACTTATTGTAGAGAGATTTATCATAGAGCTAGAGGAGTTATCATAGCGGGGGATATCGTAGAGGTGGCTATCGTAAAGCGGGTATCGTAAAGGGAGTATTGTAGAAGGGTATTGTAGTGGGGATATCGTAGTGGGAGTTATATTATTGACGGGTGGAGAGGAAGTTGATGATTGAATTACACGAGACACAAGCAGTAGGGCAAAATGGATTATCTATTCAGCAGCGTTCTTGAGGGGTGAAAGATGCTTTCTCTCTCTCTCTCTCTCTCTCAGCCCATTAACAGTGAGATGAAAAACGCATTTAATTTTCAATCTCAATATAAAAGAGATTTAAAGGGATGCGGCGGCTGGGTGGATACATCGCTCCCTTCCTATCCTAAAGGCTCGCTGGTTCGAACCCTGGGCAACTTCTATCCACCCAACTGTAAATGGGTACCTGACTATTATTGACGATTTTAGACAATCTAGTGCAGTGTCGGCCACCGTATTCAGTGAAGTGAAGCTTCCATCTAACGGGGGTTTCATATTTTATAGACCTTCGATATAACGGACTCAAATCTTGATATAGTCCGTTATATGAAGGTTCGTTCCGTATCTCTCAGACCCTCCATATAACGGGCTGGAGGATTCACAGTCCAGTACACTGCCCCCAACAGGACGCCAAGCCTAAGGGATTTAATTTCATATGTACACACTAATTTTATCACCAACCAACACCACTATCACCAGCTAGGCCAACACAGCTATCACCAGCTAGGCCAACACAGCCATCACCAGCTAGCCAACACAGCTATCACCACCAGGCCAACACCACTATCACCAGCCAGGCCAACACAGCTATCACCAGCCAGGCCAACACAGCTCACCAGCCAGGCCAACACAGCTATCACCAGCTAGGCCAACACCACTATCACCAGCTAGGCCAACACAGCTATCACCAGCTAGGCCAACACAGCTATCACCAGCTAGGCCAACACAGCTATCACCAGCCAGCCAACACCACTATCACCAGCTTGGCCAACACAGCTATCACCAGCTAGGCCAACAACTATCACAGCCAGGCCAACACCACTATCACCAGCTAGGCCAACACAGCCACCAGCCAGGCCAACACAGCTATCACCAGCCAGGCCAACACAGCTATCACCAGCTAGGCCAACACCACTATCACCAGCCAGGCCAACACAGCCATCACCAGCTAGGCCAACACAGCCATCACCAGCTAGCCAACACAGCTATCACCAGCTAGGCCAACACAGCTATCACCAGCCAGGCCAACACCACTATCACCAGCCAGGCCACACAGCCATCACCAGCTAGGCCAAACACAGCCATCACCAGCTAGGCCAACACCACTATCACCAGCTAGGCCAACACCACTATCACCAGCTAGGCCAACACCACCATCACCAGCTAGCCAACACAGCTATCACCACCAAGGCCAACACAGCTGTCAGGCAACAGAGCTAAGTGGTCCTCTCTGAACTCACTCCTGCTTAAGTGGTCGAAAACCTAAGATTAAAAGTAAGGTTTTGACGTCGCCCTCAGGCTACTGGTGGAGAGGGGAGGAGGGGAGGAGGGGGTAGGAGGAGGGGAAAGGGTTAGGAGAAGAGGATGAGGTGTGGAGAAAGGATTGAAGGGAAGGAGTGGATGAGTAGGAGGGACAGAGAAAGGTGAATGTGGTGGAGGAGGATGAGGAAGGGAAGGGGTGGTGAAGGAAGAGGAGGAAGACGGAAGGAGGAGGAGAGAGAGTAGAGTGGGAAGGAAGGGGAGGAAGGAGAGGGAAGAAGGGTATGGAAGGAAAAGAAGAGGATAAGAGAAGAAAGGAGGCGAAAGTTGGTGGACGAGTTGAGAGGAGAGGGGAAGAGGAAGAAAAAGGAGAGGAGGAAGGGAAAGGAAAAGAGGAATCAGGAAGAGCAGGAGGGAAAGAAAGAATAGGGAGACATTAGATGGAAAGAATAAGAAGAAGAGGAGGAGAGGAGGAGGAAAAGGAAGAAGAGGAAACAGGAGGAGAAGAGGAACAACAGGAAGAAAAGGCAGGAGGAGAGGAAGAGGAAAAGTAAGAAGAGGAGGCTGGTGGAGAGGAGGAAGAACAGGAAGCAGGAGATGATAAAGGAGGGAGAAGAGGAAACAGTCTCAAGGGAATATTGATGGTCAGGCATGAGAGAGAGAGAGAGAGAGAGAGAGAGGAGAGGAGAGGAGGAGGGGAAGGAGAGAGGGAAGAGGGGAGAGGATAGAGGAGAGGGAAATAGGAAGACAGGATAGGGGAAAAAGAGAGAAGAAAGAGAGGAGGAGGAGGAGGGAGAGAGACAGGGACAGAGATAGACGATTACACAATATAATCTCAAACATAATATTCAAGTCAGCCTAACACTTTCCTCACCTCACCTGACTGATGGATGTTGTTGTCACCGTCTGATGGTCGTTTTGTGGTGTTAGTACTCAGGTGCGACTCAACGTAATCAGTGCCTCCTCCTCCCTCCTCCTCCTCCTCCTCCTCCTCCTCCTCCTCCAACCATCCTCCTCCTCCTCCTCCTCCTCCTAGTGGAGTACCCCAAGACTCAGTACTTGGAACCATTATTATTTATTACTGTTTATACATAAACGACATAGATATCGCCATAGACAGCAACATAAGTAAATTTGCTGACGACAATAAAATAGGGCGTGTAATTAAATCTGACGAGGACTCCACAATACTACAGGAAGATCTAAACAAATTTTTAGAATGGTCTGAAAAATGGCAGATGAAATTTAATGCAGACACATGTAAAGTACGTAGTCTAGGAGATGTAAACAGAGAAACCAGATATAGATAAACAACGTTGTTATCGAGAAATCCGACTGTGAGAAAGATTTAGGAGTAATGATAAGTAGGAATCTTAAACCAAGTAAACAATGTGTATTTGCTCGTAACAATGCTAACATAGTACTTGGGTTCATACAAAGGAGTGTTAGTTATAAGACTATGCCTTGTGCTTGTGAGACCTCACTTGGATTACACAGTTCAGTTCTGGTCACCTTACTACAGAATGGATATAGAAACCCAAGAAAGAATTCAGGAGAATGACAAGACTAATCCGGGCATTAGGAACCTTGAGTACAGAGACAGGTTAAGGTTTAATTTGCATTCCTGGGAGACGTAGAGTGAGAGGCGATGTGATAGAGATGTATAACTGGAAGTCAGGGCTAAACAAAGGTGATATAACAAAGGTACTTAACTATCCAACCAGGAGCGAATTCGTAGCCCTGGTTTTAGGTTAGACAAATTTAGATTTAGGCGCGAGATAGGTAAACATTGGTTTGTTAATTGAGTAGTGGTGAGTGGAACAAACATCATCATTATCGCTGGGTAGTTGGATATATGAGCGTTAGGGGTTTGGTGTAAAATGGACTGCCCAGTATGGGCCAATAGCCCCGCTGCCGTTTCCTCCATTTTATGTTCTTATGTTCTCTACTCTCCTCCAAACTTTCTTCCTACACTAACCTTTCCTCCTCCTCTGCTCTCCTCCAAACTGTCCTCCTCCTCCCTTCCTCCTCCATGAACCTCAGTGGCAGGATGAGAGCCATTAAGCCTGCAGGACCATAACACCTCTTGGACGCACACTACCGAGAAATTTGCCAGGATTTGTGTACACATGACAAGTGACGCACAGGAGCCTTGTTATGGTGAGGGAGGGAGAGAGGGAGGGAAGCAGGGTAGGGGAGAAGGAAGGGGAGAGAAAGGAAGCCAGAGAATGTAGGGGGAAGGGAGAAAGAGGACAAAGACAGACAAAGACAGAACTAAACGGAGAGAGAGCAAACTACAAAAAGCACAATTAGATAGAGAGAGAGAGAGAGAGAGAGAGAGAGAGAGAGAGAGAGAGAGAGAGAGAGAGAGAGAGAGAGAAATCGTTAACTTCAAGCAGCAACATTTATGGGCACCAACTTTGTGACGTTATGACTGCCGACTCCATTCTTCCCTCCTCCCCTTCCCCTCCCTCCCTCCCCCCTCTTCGCGTCACAGTTCCTAGATGTTTAAATATATTGAGATCTGGTCGTGTAAGGTCGTCAACTCCCCCCACCCCCCAAGATGCTGGGTCACAAGGTGTAGAGGGGAGCACGGATTAAGGGAGGGAAGGGAAGGAGAGGAAAGGAGGAGACTTGGGAGAGGAAGAAGGAAAAGGAGAAGGGAAAGGGAGAGAGAGACCATAGAAGAATATAAAGTGGAAGGGAGGGAGAAGAAGAGGAATAGAGGAGAGGAGGAAGGGAGGAGCCACGGACGAAAGAGAACGAGAGGAAGAGAAGGAGCTGAGGCTAAGGAGAGGAAATGAAGAAGAAGGATGGAGTGTGAGGAAGAAGGAAGAGACGAAGAGAAAGAGAGGGAAGGAGAGGAAGAAAGAAGAGGGAGGGAGAGAGGGTGTGAGAGGAAGAAGGGAAAAAGGCTGGAGATAGGGAGAGGAAGAATGAAGAAGGATAGAGGCAGGGAGATGGAGTGAGGGAGGGAGAGGAAGAACGGAGATGGAGTGAGGGAGGGAGAGGATGAACGGAGATGGAGTGAGGGGAGGAGAGGATGAACGGAGATGGAGAAGAGAACGAGATGGAGTGAGGGAGGGAGAGGATGAACGGAGATGGAGGAGGGGAGGAGAGAAGGGAGTGAAGAGAATAAGGGAGAAAGAAGAAGGCATTGAGGGAGAGGGCAAGGGGAGCATGACGACTGAGGATATATATAACGGAGTATAACCGACCAGATAATGAATGGTGGGTGTCGAACCCTGGCCAAGTCTGATATATCACTTGTGAATCTCTCTCTCTCTCTCTCTCTCTCTATCTCTCTACGAGTTCTCATTCACCTACCATCTTTCCTTGTTTTCCGTTTCCTGAGGGTGAGAGGGAGAGGCCGGGGAGAGGAGGAGGCCGGGGAGAGGAGGAGAGGCTGGGGAGGAGTGGGGGCCGGAGGGTGAGTTAGGCCGATATGAATGAGAGACCGGGGAAAGTAGTAAGAGGCCGGGGAGAGGAGTGAGAGGGCGGGGAGAAGAATGAAAGACTGGGGGAGAGAAGTGGAGGCCGGAGAGAGAAGTGAGAGCCAGAGAAAGAAGTGAGGCCGGTGAGAGGACCAGACTCTACGCCTCACTGATCAGCAATCCTGAGCTTTACAGATAGTGATGCAAGGGAGAGGAGGAGAGGGGCGGGAGAGAGGGGTGAGAGGGGCGGGAGAGAGGGGTGAGAGGGGCGGGGAGAGAGGTGAGAGGGGTGGGAGAGAGGGGTGAAATGGGCGGGAGAGAGGAGGAGAGGGCGGGAGAGAGGTGAGAGGGCGGGAGAGAGGGGTGAAATGGGCGGGGAGAGAGGAGGGAGGGGAGGGAGAGAGGGGTGAGAGGGGGGAGAGAGGGGAGAAATGGGCGGGGGAGAGGAGGAGAGGAGGAGAGGGGGGAGAGGGGCGGGGGAGAGGGGTGAGAGGGCGGGAGAGAGGAGGAGGAGGGAGAGGGGTAGGGCAGAGGAGGGGGTGAGAAAAGTGAGAGGGATGAAAGATGTAGCAGAGAGAGGTAGAGGGCGGGAGAGAGGAGTGAGAGGGGCGGTAGAGAGGGGAAAGAGAGGGATAAAGAGAGAAAGGTACTACCAAAGGAGATAAATAGAAAAAAATGGATGATGAAGAAATAAATATAAATAAAAGATACAAAGGAAATAAACACTAAAAAAAAAATGGACAAAGAAAGAAGAAAGAAGAAGAAGAAGAAGAAGACGAAGAAGAAGAAGAAGAAGAAGAAGAAGACAGAAACAGACAAAAAACAAAGAAATGAGGAAAAACAATACAGATAGAATAAGGAAAATCGATAAAGATAGTGATAAAGAAATGTAACGAAAGGTAGATTAGAGGAAGTTGATAAAGATGGTAATAAGTGAAACGACATATTGAAGGAAAGTAGATAGAAAAACAGATATAAAGAAGTAAAAAGGACAATAAAAACGAAATTAAAGCGACAGAAAGAAGAAGAAACCCCGGTAAACAGAAGGGAAATGAAGAAAGACAATTTTTATAAAAGGAGGAAGCAAGAAATCGGATAAACGAGAGGAGAAAGAGACTGAAAAAGTGTTGGTACTGTAACCAGTGGGAGTTGGTGCCCACAGCCGCTGTTTTGGGGGTGGATATGGCCTGTCTTCACCACTGCCTCTTGGACCGTGTGTGGGGGGATGTGGGGGAGAGGTGGAGGGTGTGGGGGAATGTGGGGAGAGGGGTGTGGTGGGAGGGTGTGTGGGGAGGGGAGAGGGTGGTGGGGAGGGGTGTGTGGGGGATGTGGGGGAGAGGGGTGGTGGGGGGGTGTGGGAGGGTGTGGGGATGTGGGGAGAGGGTGGGGGAGGGTGGGTGTGGGGAGAGGGGTGTGGTGGGGAGGGGTGTGTGGGGGATGGGGAGAGGGAGGAGGGGGGGGGGGGAGGTGGGGAGGGTGGGGGATGGGGAGAGGGGTGGGGAGGGGGGGATGGGGGAGAGGGGGTGGGAGGTGTTGGGGAAGGAGGGGGGGGGGAGGAGAGGGTGGTGGGGAGGGTGTGTGGGGATGTGGAGGAGAGGGGTGTGGGGAGGGTGTGTGGGGGGATGTGGGGAGAGGGTGGGGGGATGTGGGGAGAGGGTGGGGAGGGTGTGTGGGGGATGTGGGGAGAGGGTGGTGGGAGGGTGTGTGGGGATGTGGAGGAGGGTGGGGTGTGGGGAGGGTGTGTGTGGGGATGTGGGGAGAGGGTGGTGGGAGGGTGTGTGGGGGATGTGGGGGGGGGGAGGGTGGGGGATGTGGAGGAGAGGGTGTGGTGGGAGGGTGTGGGGATGTGGGAGGAGAGGGTGGTAGGGAGGATGTGTGGGGGGAGAGGGGTGGGTGGGAGGGTGTGGGGGGATGTGGGGAGAGGGTGGTGGGAGGGTGTGGGGATGTGTGGGGAGAGGGGTGGTGGGGAGGGTGTGTGTTGGGGAAGTGAGTGTGTTGGAGTGTATGTGGGGGTGTGGAGGAGAGTGGGTGTGGTGGGGAGGGTGTGTGTGGGGATGTGTGGAGGAGAGGGGTGTGGTGGGAGGGTGTGTGTTGGGGAAGAGTGTGAGTGGTGGTGCAATATTAAGGAAACAATGTTATCAGGATCACCACGCAGAAGCCTCAGGGCTATCATGAGGTTGACTTCAATTATTCTATCTTTGACACTGGGTATACCTAGTTCTTTCCTCATATTCAGTACTTTAGTGCTCATGGGACATCCTAGGGTAATTTGAAGGCTTTATTTTGCATTTTCGAGCTTGTCAACGCCTTTCCTGTCACGAATGACCAGGCTGGTGCGGTAATCTATCAGAGATCTTATATAGCCAAGCATTGTTTTAACAATTAATATTAGCACCATAGTGTGGGCTGTACCGCTACACTTCTAAGAGGTCTCAGTCTGTCAGTACATTTGGGTTAGCTGTTGTATGGCAGGTGAGGCAGGGACGGAAACACCAAGATATTTAAAAGAAGAAACAGTCAAGAGTGTTGTTACCTATCTTGAACTTGGCGGGGCCGCGTTTGCTGTTCCAGCTTGTTTGTTGAACACCTTAGTTTTCTCAGTGGAGATAATAGGCCGAGGTTCTACAGACTGCGTAGATGGTTCAGGTGGTTTGCATTTCACGATGAGTTTTAGTATACATAAGAATATCATCAGTATACCGATTGTGATATTGCTGGGGTTGTCTGGTTTTAAATTTAATAATGCATTCATAAGAACACTGAACAAAGGGGCTAAGTACCCACCTTGAGGATACCAAGTTGCATATCTTTAACTTCACTTTTGTAGCCCTGAAAAAGTGCAGTAAAGGCACGCGTGAGCGCGTGTTTGTGTGTGTGTGTGTGTGTGTGTGTGTGTGTGTGTGTGTGTGTGTGTGTGTGTGTGTGTGTGTGTGTGTGTGTGTGTGTGTGTGTGTGTGTGTGTGTGCATCAGTTACAAGAATAATTAATGTTAACATGATAACATATTTTTTACCATAATTTTCTCCCCTTCTTCTCCTTCTCACGTCACTCCTTCCACCCTGAGGCTCCTCGCCATTCCCCAGGCCTCCTCCAGTCAAAGTCACTCCCTCCCTTCACCCCCCAAGTCACTCCTCCATTCCCCAAGTCACCTTCTTCCCTCCACTCCCCAGGTCTCTCCCCTCCCTTCACTCCCAGGTCGCCCACCTCTCTCTCACCCCAGTTCCCACCCTCACCCCAGCCCCCACCCTCCCCACCCCAGTCCCCACCCCTCACCCCCAGTTCCCTCACCTCCCCCACCCAGGTCACTACCGGCCCCTCACCTCCCAGGTCACCACCTCCTCACTCCCCAGGTCACCACCCTCCCCTCACTTCCCAGGTCCCTACCTCCCTCACCCCCCAGGTCATTACCTCCCCCCCACTCCCAGGTCACTACCCTCCCTCACTCCCCCAGGTCACCACCCCTCCCCCCTCACTCCCCAGGTCCCACCCCCTCACCCCCAAGTCACCACCTCCCCCTCACTCCCCAGTTCCCTCACCTCCTCACTCCCCAGGTCACCTCCCCTCCCCTCACTCCCCCAGTCACTACCCTCCCCCCCTCCCACTCCCCAGGTCACTACCCTCCCCTCCTCCCCAGGTCACTACCTCCCCCTCCACCCCAGGTCACTACCCTCCCCCTCCCCTCCCCAAGTCTTCCCCCTCACTCCCCAGAATCGCTCCCTCAGCACCTCGTAAGAACTCAATCTTGTGTCGTTTATCGAGGCTGGAGGATCGTCTACTGGGGTGAGGGAAAATGGGGGAGAAAAGTGGTGGGGAGATGAAAACGGGAGAAATGGAAGGGGAGGTGAGGTGTATGGGATAGAAGGGACGCGTTGAGGATAAGTAGGAGAGGTTGGGGAATGGTGTAAGGAATGGTTAGGGAGTACGATGGGAAAGGGAAGGAGGAGGAGAGAGGGTGGAAAATGGAGTGGGGAAAGGATGGGGGAGGAGGAGAGGAGAGGGGTGGAAAATGGAGTGGGGAAAAGGATGGGAAGGAAGGAGGAGGAGAAGGGTGGAAAATGGAGTGGGAAAGGATGGGAAAGGAAAGGAGGGATGAGAGAGAGAGAAAGACCGATGAAGATGGTCAGAGATGGACCTTGTGACGTCAAATATGTAAACAAACAAACCATCCTCATCCTTAACAACAGATTGAATTACGGACTGGATTGGTTCGTTTTTACAACATCTGTGTTTATCGATGGACAGCCACGCCCACTTCTAACACATTGACCAATGAGATGCATCTAACCTGTGTTTATACTATCTACCTAAGCCTGATTATCTCTCTCTCTCTCTCTCTCTCTCTGTCTCTCTCTCTCTCTCTCTCTTCTCTCTCTCTCATCTCCTCCTCTTAATGTCTCTCTCATCTCCTCCTCATCTCTCTCTCTCATCTCCTCCTCTTAATGTCTCTTCTCATCTCCTCTTAATGTCTCTCATCTCCTCCTCTTATGTCTCTCTCATCTCCTCTTAATGTCTCTCTCTCATCTCCTCTTAATGTCTCTCTCTCTCTCCTCCTCTTAATGTCTCTCTCTATCTCCTTTAATGTCTCTCTCATCTCCTCCTCTTAATGTCTCTCTCCATCTCCTCCTCTTAATGTCCTCTCTCATCTCCTCTTAATTTCTCTCTCATCTCCTCCTCTTAATGTCTCTTTCTCATCTCCTCTTAATGTCTCTCTCATCTCCTCCTCTTAATGTCTCTCTCTCATCTCCTCCTCTTAATGTCTCTCTCTCATCTCCTCTGTATCTCTCTCATTTCCTCTTAAGCTCTCTCTCATCTCCTCTTAATGTCTCTCTCTCATCTCCTCCTCTGTGTCTCTCTCCTCTCTCTCTGTGTCTCTCTCATCCTCCTCCCTCTCAATGTCTCTCTCTCATCTCCCTCCTCATAATGTCTCTCTCTCTCTCCTCCTCTTAATGTCTCCTCTTCTCCTCTTATGTCTCTCCTCATCTCCTCTTAATGTCTCTCTCATCTCTCCCTGTCTCTCTCATTTCCTCTTATTCTCTCTCATCTCCTCCTCTTAATTCCTCTCTCTCTCCTCCTCTTCAATTCTCTCTCCTCTTCCTCATTCTCTCATCATCTCCTCCTCTTAATGTTCCTCCTCATCTCCTCCTCTTCAATCTCCTCTCTCATCCTCTCAATGCCTCCTCTCATCTCCTCTCTCCTCCATCTCTCTTTCCTCCTCTCATCCTCCTCTTTCTCTCTCTCATCTCCTCCTCTATGCCTCCTCCTCTCATCTCCTCTCAATCTCTCTCTCATCTCCTCCTCCTTCTATCCTCTCATCTCCTCTTCACATGTCTCTCTCCCATCCCCTCCTCTCTCTCTCCTCTCCTCTCTCCCCCTCTCATCCTCTCCTCTCCTCCTCTCTCTCTCCCCTCCCCTCCCACATCGCCTCTCCCTCTCTCCCCTCTCATCATCTCTCCTCTCTCCCCTCTCATCGCCCTCCTTCTCTCCCTCCTCATCATCTCTCTCCTCTCTCCCTCTCATCGCCTCCTTCTCTCCCTCTCATCATCTCTCCCTCTCTCCCTCCCTCCCCCTCCTCACTCATCTCCTCTCTCATCATCTCTCCCTCTCCCCTCATCGCCTCTCCTCTCTCCTCATCATCTCCTCTCTCCTCTCATCATCTCCCTCCCTCTCCCTCCTCATCATCTCCCTTCTCCCTCCTCACTCCTCTCTCCTCTCTCTCCCCCTCTCATCATCTCTCCCTCTCTCCCCTCTCATCGCCTTCCTCTCCCCTCTCATCATCTCTCCCTCTCTCCCCTCTCATCGCCTCTCCCTCGCAGCTAAACAAGTCTTTACGCTGATCAAAATGACCAGCGCCGGTCACTTACCCGGGATGAAGTGGATTGTGGCGGACGTTGAGGGCCCCCGGCAGCCCCCGAGGGCCCCCTGCAGCTCCTGAGGGTTCCGACTGCTTCCTGAGGGTTCCGGCATCCCTGAGGGGTTCCGACTGTTCCCTTGAGGTCCCGGCATCCCCTGGGGGTTCCGTACCACTTCAGGGTTTCTGTACCTTCTCTGGAGGTTTTGGCATCGTCACAAGGCTTCTTGTACTCCAGTGAGGGTTCCGGGAGGCGCTGAGGGCTTCTGAGTCTTCTCTGAGGCTTCCGGTACAGTGGTGATAGTTCCGCATCCTCCTTGATGGTGTCACCCATAACATTATTATTATTAATATTAATATTATTATTATATTATTTTTATAATATTATTATTATTATTATTATTATTATTATTATTATTATTATTATTTCCAGGCTTTACAAAACAGGGTCATTTAGATAGAGATAGATAGATAGATAGATAGACCACTGATGCTACCTATAACGAGACACCCTAGATACTACGACCACCCCTGATAGAGCGGCCACTAAGAAGATGGCGATGAAACGCTTATTGTGCATCAACAGTTTGTGATGTATGGAGCGGCCAGCGTGTGTGCCTTCCCCTCCCATTGATCCAATCAGCCTCAGATACATGGGGATATAAAACTACCGCGGGGGGGAGGGGTGGAGGTGAGGAGGAGAAGGGAAGGGAGGGGGTAGAGGAAGAGAGGAGGTAGAGGAGGAGAAGGAGGGGAGGGGTAGGAGGAGGAGAAGGGAGGAGGGGGTAGAGGAGGAAAGGGAGGGAGGGGTAGAGGAGGAAGGAGGGAGGGGAGAGGGGAGAAGGGAGGGGGTAGAGGAGGAGAAGGGAGGGAGGGGGTAGAGGAAGAGAAGGGAGGGGTAGAGGAGGAGAAGGGAGGGAGGGGGTAGAGGAAGAGAAGGGAGGGGGGGTAGAGAAGAGAAGGGGGGGGGTAGAGGGAAGAGAAGAGAGGAAGGGATGTAGAGGGAGGAGGAAGGACAAGGGAGGGGAAAGAGGGAGAAGAAAGGTGGATAGGAGAGGTGGAGGAAGAAGAGAGGGAGGAATGAACGATAGGAAGAAGTAGAGGTTGAAGAGGAGAAGAAGAAGAAGGAAATAGGGAAGAGGAGTAAGAGAGAGAGGAGAGAGGAAAGGAGTAGGGTGTGGTGGTGGTCGGTCAGTCGTGAGAGAGAGGAGAGAGAGAGAGAGAGAGAGAGAGAGAGAGAGAGAGAGAGGGGTGGGGGGGAGGACAACACTGATATATCCCACTAAGCGTCACAACCACCCCAGCATCAGGTGTACACAGGGTCGGTGCTGGGGAGGTGTGACTAGAGGGCTCTGTCCACCCCCGCCCCCAACCTTTCTTCTCCACCTGCCCCCCCCCACCTCTACCCCTACCTCCAACCTCTCCCCCACCCTCGCCGTACTCCCCTCACCCTCCCTCTCCCCCTCCCCACCACTGTTTCTACCTTTTGGTTTGATGTTTACTCCGGGTCGTGTGTCATCAAAGACTTGCCGTGAATCTGATAACGTATAGTGCTTCCCTCCTCCCTCCCTCCCTACTTCCTCCTCTCTCTCTCTCTCTCTCTCTCTCTCTTTTTTCCCGCTTTCCTCACTTCTCCTCCCTCTCCCAGTCTCCTTCCCTATCTAATTTCTCCCTTCTTCCTCCCTTTCTCCCTTCCTCCCTTCCTCCTTCTCTCCCTCACCTTCCTCTCTCCCTCCCTCCTTCCTCCCTCTCTTCTCCTTTCCCTTCCCTCCCTCCCTCTCCCTCCCTCCCTCCTTGCTCCTCCTTCCTTCCCTCCCTCCCCACCCCCCTTTCTGTCCATCTCAGTCCGTCCAGCCCAAATATCGTTGTTGGAGGTAGATGAAAGTTATGTCAACAGTGGGGGAGAGTGTGTGTGTGTGTGTGTGTGTGTGTGTGTGTGTGTGTGAGTGTGTGTGTGTGTGTGTGTGTGTGTGTGTGTGTGTGTGTGTGACCGCTGTATACTAGTATATATATTTGTTGCCTGCTTTAGTCAGCTCCATGTCAGCCTCTCCTGACTGACGGTGTTTATTTCCTGCATGAGAGAGTTGACCAAATTATATAACTCCCTCCTAACTGACTGACTGAGAATACGTGTGTACTGTTCTGCGTGAGGGAGTTTTTTCTATCTTTTCAAATACATCTTAATGAACGATCGGAGGTAATTCCTGCCAAACCTTCTCGTTAGTGTTGTCTCCGGTAATGATCAATGGTAGGTCGCCACGTTTACATTATGGTGAATGTTTTTTGGTGTTTTAATCATGGTCGCCAACACTGTGTGTGTGTTTACATCTGTCTGTCTCTACGTCCGTCCTTTCTAAGGTTTATCCGTGGGATTACTGCACAAAAGCTTCCAGAAATTTTGTAGTCTTGTTTACACAAATCCGGGGATTAATTGATTCCATTTTCATGTTGTTTGTGTCTTTGTACCGATGGTGGTATATGTAACTCATTGATGTCTGTCTGCCTGTCTGTCTGTCTGTCTGTCTGTCTGTCTGTCTGTCTCAAAGAGTCGTGTACTGAACTTCTTGTGTGAGGAGGAGTCTCAGGGCATTACCGACGACATTTTGGTCATAAATCTTGTGCTGCTGGTTAGGTGAGTCAGTTAGATGCATCCTCACATCTCTAGCTAAGAAATATATATATATATATATATATATATATATATATATATATATATATATATATATATATATATATACACATACAGACTGGAGGAAACGAGCGAGCGTCGCACCTGTGTAAAGCGGTAGCTCTAAGGGTGGGAGGAGGTGACCCAAGAGGTAAGTGTGTCTACGGGAAGGAAGGGGGAGTCCCCGGGGAGCCTTAAGAGAGGCCTCACACCCCAACAATCATGTTATGCTGCCTCTTGACAAATGGTGCCTCTTTCCCTCCCACCCTCCCCCTCCCTCTCCTCACCTCCCCTCCATCTCCTCACTTCTCCCCCTGTCTCCTTCCCCTTTCCCCCCTCACCGTGTTGATGTTTGGTCCTTGGATGGGGAGAGGAGGGGAAGGGTGAAGGGGAGTGTTTACTGTATTGGTGGAAATGTGCGATGGGGGGAGAGGGTGGTGAGGAGAGAAAGAGAAAGGGGAGGGGGGAGAAGGAGGGAGGTAGGCTGGGGAGGGAGAGAGGGAGGGAGTGTGGTTGGGGAGGGAGGAGGGAGGGGTGTGTGTGGTTGGGGAGGGAAGAGGGAGGAGGGCTGGGGAGGGAGAGAGGGAGGGAGGTGTGGTTGGGGAGGAGGAGGAGGGAGGGGTGTGGTTGGGGAGGAGAGAGGGAGGAGTGTGTGGTTGGGGAGGGGAAGAGGGAGGTAGTGTGTGGTTGGGGAGGAGGAGAGGGAGGTGGTTGGGGAGGGAGAGAGGGAGGAGGGGGAGCAGGAGGGGAGGAGAGGGAGGTGTATGGGGAGGGGAGAGGGGAGGGAGTGTGTGGTTGGGGAGGGAAGAGGGGAGGGGAGGGAGCAGAGGGAGAGAGGGGAGGGAGTGTGGTTGGGGGAGGAGGAGAGGAGGCGTGTGTGGGTGGGGGTTGGGGAGGGAAGAGGGAGGGGAGGAGCAGAGGGAGAGAGGGTGTGGAGTTGGGGAGGGAGGAGGAGGGGAGGGGTGGTTGGGGAGGGAGAGAGGGAGGGAGGTTGGGGAGGTTGGGGAGGGGGAGGAGAGGGAGGTAGGGAGGGGGAGAGGGGAGGGGAGTGTGTGGTTGGGGAGGGAGGAGAGGGAGGGTGGGGTTGGGGGAGGGAGAGAGGGAGGGAGTGTGTGGCCAGGAGGAGGAGGAGGGAGGGTGTGGTTGGGGAGGGGAGAGGGAGGGAGTGTGTGGTTGGGGAGGAGGGAGGGAGGAATGTGTGGGGTGGGGGGAGAGGGAGGGAGTGTGGGGGGAGGGGTGGGGGGAGGGGAGAGGGAGGAGGTGGGGTGTGGGGGGAGAGGGAGGAGGGTGGGTGTGGGGGGAGGGAGGTGTTTAGGGGTGTGGGGGGAGGAGGGAGGGAGTTTGGGGTGTGGGGGAGAGGGGAGGGAGGTGTGTGGGGTGTGGGGGAAGGAAAGAATGTTTGGGAGGGGAGAGGGGATGAGGGGGAGGGGAGGGAGGGAGTGTGTGGTTGGGGAGGGAAGAGGGGAGGGAGTGTGTGGTTGTGGGGGGAGGAGAGGGAGGGAGGTGGGTGTGGGGGGAGAGGGAGGGAGGGTGGGGTGTGGGGGAGAGGGAGGGGAGTGTGGGTGTGGGGGGAGAGGGAGAGAGGTGGTTGTGGGGGGGAGGAGGGGGAGGGAGTGTGGGGGTGGGGAGGAGGAGGGGGAGAGCGAGGGGTGGGGGGGAGGAGGTGGGGGGTGTGGGGGGAGAGGGAGAGTGTGTGGGGTTTGGGGGGGAGAGGGAGGGTGTGTGGGGTTTGGTTTAGGGGTGTGGGGGGGGAGAGGGAGGAGGGTGGGTGTGTGGGGGAGAGGAGGGAGGGGGTGGGGGGAGAGGGTGTGGTGTGGGTGGGGGGAGAGGGAGGGTGTGTGGGTGGGGGGGAGAGGGGGGTGTGGGGGGGAGAGGAGGGAGTGTGGGGTGAGGGGGAGGGGGTGAGTGGGGGTGTGGGGGGAGAAGGAAAGAATGTTTGGGAGGGGAGGGGGATGAGGGGGAGGGGGAGGGAGGGAGTGTGTGGGTGTGGGTGGGTAGGAAGTTGTATTCACCTCATCACTTCCCGGTATTTTTAGGAAGACTTCAGAAAGATGTAAACAAACATGAATTAAACTGGACCAATATTGTGCGAACATTATCTAGTCCACCAAAAAACTTATTTATTTACTACGTTAAGTATTGTACTGTACGTGGAGAAAGGACACAAAGACAAAATCACTAGTTTGAAATTACAACAGAACAGAGTTGATTAGTTGGGTAAAAGTTTAGTTATTTTAAGTTTGGTTCTATTTTATTAGTGTGTGCACAATCGTACTTCGTTTCCTGAATATATTAGATTACATCATTAGTCTCCAGTCTTAATAATCCTGTCTTTACTGTTGGGGAAGTTAAGGTGGTCTAGTACAGTGTCGGCCAGACTGCCTCCTTGTGTACCCAAGACTTAGTACACGGCGTTTTGTCTCCACACTGTCCCTAATGGAAGCCAATCACGGCCCTCGGGTTGTTAGCTTATACATTATAACATATTTGTATGTATACATTATTATATTGTAAAGAGTGTATGTATGTGTGTACAGTGTGTGTATACTGCATGACTGTGTGTGTGTGTACAGTGCGTGTTGGTGTATAGTGAGGGTGTGAGGCCACTATACACACGCCTACACACTCACACTGGCTCTTATGCCCACTGATACCACTACTGTCCCGGGGAGAGTCGCCATGACAACGGTTAGTGGTGTGTGTGTGTGTGTGTGTGTGTTGTAGTGGTGGTGGTGGTGAGAGGAAGGAGAGGTAGAGAGAACAGAGAAACAATGGGCAGTAGAAGATCCAAGGCACCCCCCTAGCGTGGTGGACTACACCTCCACAGCAGTTTTGCCGACGCACATATCATTCAGAAAAATATTAAGGACATTGTAGGATATTATGCTACACCTCGAAGTGAAGATGTGAAATGCAGAACATTAAGTGGTTATGTACCGCATAGATCCCTGTACCTGTCTGTAGCCCAGCAGAGTCTTCACTGGCGGGTCGTTTATGCTGAAATTCACAATAAAGTGATTGTTTAAATTCACTTTGCATTTATTTTCCAGCGATATTTCCTTAACAGTCAACTACTAAAGTCCGTTTGCCTTTCTCCCTGAACAATGAACCCCGAGTTTCAGACTCGTGAACCCGATGTAGTAGACTGATACTTTAGTCTGTCCATAAATGCTTCGGATTCACGAGTTTGAATCTTGGGGTTCATTGTTCAAGGGGAGAGGTGAACAGACTTAAGTAGTTGACTGTACTCTGAATCAGTGCCACGACCCCTACCACAGCTACTGTACGATCATTCTCTGCTGTGAAGACTCAAAACTTACCTCAGGTCAACCATGTCTGCTGAGGCACTTTCGTCTCTCGCTCTCATAATGTACAGTTGGCTCCACTCCTGCATTTACCACTTAGCGTTGCCAAGCCGCTCTCGCCCTGAGGTGTGAACCCTGAACTCTGAAGTGTGAATTCGAAGCATTCGCTAGTGAAGGGGAGGGAGAGCGAAGGAATGTGTCGGGGAGGTATCTTTCTGTTGGGGGGGGAGGGGGGGGGGAGACGGGGTACTGGGGATGAGGAGGGAAAGTGTACAGTATATATCAGTTGGGAGAGATTGCAATGCAGAATAATGGTAGTCAGATAAAAATAGTAAAGTTACAATAGGATGAGAGGAGGCAGGAATGGGGCAACACATATTTATAGTATATAATACAAACTTGATGTGAACTAAAATAGTTCAGTTGGCAGCTGTACATAAGGACTTAGAAAAAACCCTGATATTGTTGTGGACAAAGAGGTCGTTAGCTTCCTTTTATCACCTGAACTGAAAGAAGGAACATATGTTGTTAATTAACCTGAGCTCCTAAACACCGTCTCTGAATAACACAAAGCAGTAAGAAAGCATCCAACTACCTCTGTTATTATGTCATAGAAGAAATATAAAGAATAATTTACCTTAATAAAACAGCGTTCTATACTATACGCGTGTGTAGTATAACTTAAATATTTGACACACCTTTTATGGACGATTATGACAAATAAACTGATGACGAGCAGTAATGGCTTTGTATTTGTCTTGTGTGCGTGTTATAGTTACAGTTGCACTCACACACACATATATATATATATATATTGTTACGAGTTGGGGATTTAGAATATAGTTAAAAGTCTACCCAGATCCCAACAGGCAACAACAATATAAAACACAAAGACAATCGGACTATAAAAGGGTAGACAAAGGATGCGAGTTTTCGTTGTGTATAATAAAGTACCATAAATTCCTTAACAAAATATTCAGCTTTCTATAATTTACCCTTAACCATACTTAACCTAAACATACGCAACATTGGCTTAACAGTATATACATATTTATACAACATAAAACAATCGTGAAGCAAGGTGGAGGTGGGAGGCAATATAAGATTACAAATACTTAAGTGCGGAGCTGAGATGGCTGACGAGTAAGGCTGAGTATTGTAGAAGACTGTAGGTAGCCACTGTGCCGTAGGTTTCCAGGATAGGTGATCCTGTGGTCACTTCCCAGAGTGAACTGAACTCTCATCGAACTGGAGCTGATGAGGAAGACTTGGAGGAGGTGACGCAACAACCAGGATATGGAGAAGGGAAACCCCGGAGTGGTAACTAAGACTAGTCATACTCGTGTCTCGTCCCTAGATGGCGTTGCTCGTGGTGCTGGGTAGGTAGATCATGACAATAGATGGCGTGGTTCGTAGTGCTGGGTAGGTAGATCATGACAATTGATGGCGTGGTTCGTAGTGCTGGGTAGGTAGATCATGACAATTGATGGCGTGGTTCGTAACATTATACACATTCTTACATGTACACTTTATACAGTATAAGTAATAAGTTATTTTCCTAGAATACTGAAGTTTAGTCATGTGTAATTATATGTGCATATGAAGTAAAAAATGAAAGTAATATATGGCGCCTTTTTCATGGTTAGCTTCCCCCCCCCCCCTAATGTTTTAGCTGGATCTACAACTGGTAATAGGGAAGGGAGAGGTGATAGGGAAGGGAGAGGTGATGGGGAGGTGATGGGGAGGTGATGAGGAAGGAGGTGATGGGGAGGGGGAGGTGATGGGGAAGGGGGGAGGGTGATGAGAAAGGGGGAGGTGATGGGAAGGGGAGGTGATGGGGAAGGGGGTGATGGGGAAGGGGGAGGTGATGGGGGAAGGGGGGTGGAAGTGGGGAAGGAAGGTGATGATGGGGAAGGGAGGTGATGGGAAGGGAGAGGTGATGGGGAAGGGGAGGTGATGGGAAGAGGTGATGGGGAGAGGAGGTGATGGGGAAGGAGGTGATGGGGAAGGGGGTGATGGGAAGGGGAGGTGATGGGGGAAGGGGAGGTGATGGGGAAGGAGAGGTGATGGGGAAGGTGATGGGAAAGGGGAGGTGGGAAGGGGGTGATGGGGAAGGAGGTGATGGGGGAAGGGGGTGATGGAAGGGGGAGGTGATGGGGAAGGGGGGTGGTGGGGGGAAGGGTGATGGGGAAGGGGGTGATGGGGAGGTGATGGGGAAGGAGGTGATGGGAAGGGAGAGGTGATGAGGAAGGGGGAGGTGTTGGGAAGGGGGAAAGTGATGAGAAGGGGAGGTGATAAGGAAGGGGAGGTGATGGGGGAAGGGGGGGAGGTGATGAGGAAGGAGGTGATGAGGAAGGGAGGTGATGAGGAAGTGAGAGGTGATGGGGGAAGGGGGGGTTGATGGGGAAGGGAGAGGTGATGGGGTGGGGGAGGGTGATGGGGGAAGGGGGTTGGTGATGGGGAAGGGAGAGGTGATGGGGAAGGGCGGTGATAGGGAAAGGGGGTAATGGGGAAGGGAGAGGAGGTGATGGGGAAGGGGAAGAGGATTATGGGGAAGGAGGAGGTGACAGGGAGGGAGGTGTTGAAGGGAGAGGTGATGGGAAGGTGGAGGTGATGAGGAAGGGGAGTGATGGGGAAGGGGAGAAGTGATGAGGAAGGGAGGTAATGGGAAGGGGGGTGATGAGGAAGGGAGGTGATGAGGAAGGGGAGGTGATGTGAGAGGAGTGGGGAGAGGAGGTGATGGGGAAGGGGGAGGTGATGAGGAAGAGAGAGGTGATGAGGAAGTGAGAGGTGATGGGGAAGGGGGGTTGATGGGGAAGGGGGAAGTGATGTGGGAAGGGAGAGGTGATAGGGAAGGGAGAAGTGATGGGGATGGTGGAGGTGATGAGGAAAATGTAATCCAAATGGGGAGGAAAGAGAACAATTTTATTTTTATTTTCTATTTCATCTTTCTTTTCTAGATTCTCTTCTTTCTTTTTATTTTCCATTATTGTTTTCTCTCCATAACTTTCTTTTGTCCTTTCTATTCCTGCTATCCCTCCAGAATTCTTCCCTTTCTTCTAAACTTTCTATACCAACTTTCCTTGACGCCATTCTTTTTTTTACCTTTTCTCTAAACTCTTTCTTTATGACTTTTTTCTTGTTAACTTTCTATCTTCACTTTCTCCATGACCCCTCTTTCATTTTTAACTTTCTAACTTAAATTTCTTTTTCCATGGCCCTCCTCTTTTTACTCTCTGTCTTAACACACCCATACACACACACACACACTCTCTCTCTCTCCCCAGCATTTACTTTCTTTTGTCAATCCTTCCTTTTCTCTTTTACTTTCTCTCCGTGTCTCTCCTTCTCTCTTACTTTCTGTTTTTTCTCACTTTCACTCTCCATGTCTCTCTCCCTCATTTACTTTCTCTCTCCATCTTTCACTCTTTCCCTCTTTCATTCCCTCTCCCTCTTTCACTCTCTCCACGTCTCTTCCCCCTTTCTCTTTTTCCTCTCTATCTCAATTTTCTCAGTCCTTCCCCTCTGTCTGTTGACTTTCCATCTGTACTCTCCCCCTGACTTCCTTTCTTTACTTTCCCTATCACAGTTACCTTCATGACTCGCTATTTACTTTCTACTTTCTGTCACGCTTTCTCAACACCTAATGTCTCTTTTAACTTTCTATATTTACCTTTCGCTTCTTTCCTTTTTTGTAATTTATATTCTTGGCTTTATCTATGATTTATCTCTCTCTCTCTCTCCCATTAAGACAGATCTCTCCTCAGTCGCTGTATTAGCATATTATCTCAACCCCTCCCCTCTTGTCTCCCCCTTATCTCCCTCACTTTTATCTACCTTGGCATCTAGTGGCTCTCCCCTCACCTTCCCCTCACTCTCCCCTCACCCCTCTATCTACCTAGACATCTAGTGCTCATCTTCTCCCCTTCCCCCTCCTTTCTTGACTATTCCCCTCCTTTTCCTTTTCCTCTCCCCTTCTCTCCTGTCTCTCCCTTTCCCCCTTCTCCTCTTTCTCCCCTTGTCTCTCCCTTGCTCTCCTCTTATCTCTCTCCTTTTACTTTCCTGTCCATCGTCATACTTCTCCTCTTTTCTCTTTTCCCTCTTTTCTTGTCTCCCTCCTTCTCTCCCCCTTGCCTTTCGTCTCCCCCCTTCTCTTCTCTGTCTGTTTCCTTCCCTCCCTTCCTATCCTCTCCTCACTTTCCTTCCCTACCCCTATCCATCATATTCCCTCCCTTTTCTCCTCCTCTCACTCGGCCTGTTGTTTCTCCCTCCCTTCCTCTCCCTCCCTGATTCTCCCTTGTTTCGTCATCTCTCTCTCCTCCCCTCCCTTCCTCTCCCCTCTCCATCAGCAGTCACTATGGCAACCTGAGGGTCGGCTGAACTCCTAATTAGAAAGTCGTCGTCCGCGGATTGTGCAGTCTGCTTTCCGCTCGCTTGTGAGTTGCGGAAAGCCTGACGGGGAGAGTGAGAGCGAAAGAGAGGAGGAGAGGAGGGAGAGAGAGAGAGAGATATTTTGTTGTATTTCCTGTCTTCCAAGAGAGAGAGAGAGAAAGAGAGAAGGATTCTGTTGTATTTCCCGTGTTCCAAGAATAAGAGAGAGAGAGAGAGAGAGAGAGAGAGAGAGAGAGAGAGAGAGAGCAAAGACACGGTGTTCTCATATCTCCAGCGTCTCTGGTTGTGTTCTAAATGGTGCTCAGTTTTCCTTTTAAATGTCAGTCATTGTGTTCTCACCTCCAGCAGTGTTCGATTTCCCTTTCGACACAGTTATCTGTCTGTTGCCTTCTTCCTTTGTTCTTCTCCTTTATTATCACCATCTTCATCCTCTTCCTCTTCTTATTTTTCCTTCCTAGTCGATGGTTTGGATCTAAAGTCATATTTTGACTCCTTGCGTCTTCTGGCTACGTTTACATACCCCGCTGGCCTTCTGGCTACGCTGCTTACATAATACCCCGCGTCTTTCTGGCAACGTTTACATTCCGCGTCTTCTGGCTACGCTTTACATACCCCAAGGTCTTCTGGCAACGTTTACACCCCGTGCCTTTCTGCCATGTTTACACAATACCCCTCGCCTTCTGGCAACGTTTACATATTCTCAAGGCCTTTCTGGCAACGTTTACATACCCCGCGTCTTCTGGCAACGTTTACATACCCCGCGTCTTCTGGCAACGTTTACATACCCCGCGTCTTCTGGCAATGTTTTGGTAACACATGATACCTGAACTGCTTTCCCTCCATAACGTCCTTCCGTATCTTAAGTTGGTCGGTTCCTCGTAAAGTTTATTCCACAAGACACACTCGACTCTCGGTAATCCGACTCCTTATCCGAACATCCGATTAACCCGACTCTGAGGAGCGTCACATTGCCTTAGCTGTCCGAAGTCCGCCTGTGTGTGTGTGTGTGTGTGTGTGTGTGTGTGTGTGTGTGTTTTCTTCCCCGTATATGTGTCTGTTGTCACGTTTGTAAGTATGTGTGTGTGTTTTCGTCTAAGTATGTGTATATAAGAATTTGTGTGCATCTTCTGTGTATGTATGCAAGTGTATGCAAGTGTGCTTTCATATTATGTAAGGATTCATGTGCATATTCACGTATGTATGTGTGTATGCGTCTTATTATAAGTATCTATGCACATGGGCACACGTAGGTAAGCAAATGCGTATTCTTGTGTGTAGGTATACGTGTGCGAGTTCATGTAGGTAGTATGCATGTGCCTATTCAAGTATGTGCATATACGTTTACCGAGAAATGGGCGCGGGTAAATGTGTACGTATTTATGGGCGTAATCATGTGTGTGTGTGTGTGTGTGTGTGTGTGTGTGTGGTGTGGAGAAGGCGGGGATCTTAGGAGACATAATAACAAGGACAATCTGGGAACCTTCAGCTGTTTCTCTTATTGATCACTGTAATCCCGCCCACCCTGCCCCACCTGTCGCCCACCCTGCCTTCAGCTGTTTCTCTTATTGATCACTGTAATCGCCCACCCTGCCGCCCACCCTGCCTTCAGCTGTTTCTCTTATTGATCTCTGTAATCCCGCCCACCCTGCCGCCCACCCCTGCCTTCAGCTGTTTCTCTTATTGATCTCTAATCCGCCCACCCTGCCGCCCACACCCTGCCTTCAGCTGTTTCTCTTATTGATCTCTGTAATCCCGATCAACCCGTCCGCTCCTGCCCATCCTGCCGCCCACCCTACCACCCACCCTACCGCCCATGCGCCTCTCAATCTGTCACCTTCTAACCCAACTCTCGCCGTCCAGCGGGCATACCATCCTGTCACCCACTACCCCACTATACCCACCCTCCCACTATGATGGCCGCCCTGCCCACTATGATGCCGCCCTGCCACCCTCTCGGCCTCGACCTGGTAGTGTGACCAGCAACAGTAAACAACAACACCAACAGCGCAACAGTAGAGGAAGGAGGAGGAGGAGGAGGAGGAGGAGGAGGAGGATGGGAAGGAGGGTGAAGGAGAGAAAAGAAGGAGGAGGAGGAGGAGGAGCAGAATGGAAAGACGGAGGGGGTGAAGGGAGAAGAGAAGAGAGAGGAGGAGGAGGAGGGAGGAGGGGAGGAGGAGGGTGAAGGGAAGAAAAGAAGGAGGAGGAGGAGGAGGGGAGAATGAAGAGGAGGGAAGGAGAGAAGAAGAGGAGAGGAGAGGAGAGAAGAGGGAGGAGGATGGGAGGGAAACCCACAAGAAAATAACGTTAATGACCTGAGACTGAGAGATACTTAAGTTCTCTCTCTTCCTCCTCTCTCTCTCTCTCTCTCTCATCTCCTTCCCCTCCCTCCTTCCCATTCTTCTTCTAACACCACAACATAAAATTACCCCCAACTAACCCTTCCTTCCCTCTCCTCTCACCCCACCCCCCCCCTTTCCTTTCTTTCGCCAAACGCATTATCTTCAGTCCTGACAGTTCTGTGTGTGTGTGTGTGTGTGTGTGTGTGTGTGTGTGTGTGTGTGTGTGTGTGTGTGTGTGTGTGTGTGTGTGTGTGTGTGTGTGTTAACAGTGTTCTTCTGGCTGGCCAATTAGAAACACGCCCGGGGAGGAAAAGTCGGTCAGGTATAATCCTCCTCCCCTCCTCCTATCTTCGTTTCTCCCCACCTTCACCTCCTTATTCCTCGTCTTTCCTTCCTCTCCTTCCCATTCCTCATTCCCTCTCTACCCTCTTTATCCCTCCCCCAACCGTTCCTCCCTCCTTCATCCACTTTCTTTTCCCATCTCCCGTTCCTTCTTCTAGCCTCATTCCTCCTCTACCTGTCTTTTCCCCAACCTCCCTTCCCTCCTTCATCCCCCTCTTCCTCTCATCCTTGCCTCCCTATCCTTCTTCTTTCTTCCTCACCCCTCCATCGTCCCCCCTCCTCCCTCCCTCCCCCCCCTCTTCCTCCTACCTTCCTCCCCTCCACCTCCCTCTCCACAGGTATCGGCAACCCACAGCTCAAAGGCCTGGAGATGTCGCTTACATCAGCACTACCTTGTACCTCCTTGTTCCTTCCTTGTAACTTCTTGTTCCTTCTTTGTAACTTCCTCGTTTCCTTCCTTGCCTTCCTTGTTCCTTCCCTTGTTCCTTCCTTGTCCTTCTTGTTCCTTCCTTTCCTTCCTTGTTCCTTCCTTGTCCCTTCCTTGTTCCTTCCTTGTTCCTTCCTTGTAACTTCCTTGTTTCCCTTTGTTCCTTCCTTGTTATCTCCTTGTTCCTATATTGTACCTCCATCGTACCTCCCTTGTAACTTCCTTGTTCCTTCCTTGTTCCTTCCTTGTACCTCCTTGTAACTTCTTTGTTCCTTCCTTGTTCCTTGTATCTCTCCTTGTTCTATCCTTGTACCTCCCTTGTAACTTCCTTGTTCCTTCCTTGTTCCTTCCTTGTCCTTCCTTATTTCCTTCCTTGTCCTCCTTGTTTCCTTCCTTGTCCTTCCTTGTTCCTTTTGTTCCTTCCTTGTAACCCTTGTTCCTTCCTTGTTCCTTCCTTATACTTCCTTGTTCCTTCCTTGTCCTTCCTTGTAACTTCCTTGTTCCTTCCTTGTTCTTCTTGTTCCTTCTTGTATCTCCCTTTTCTATATTGTACCTCCATTGTACCTCCTTGTAACTTCCTTGTTCCTTCCTTGTCCTTCCTTGTAACTTCCTTGTTGCTTCCTTGTTCCTTCCTTGTTCCTTCCTTGTATCTCCCTTGTTCCTATATTGTACCTCCATTGTACCTCCTTGTAACTTCCTTGTTTCCTTCCTTGTTCCTTCCTTGTACCTCCCTTGTAACTTCTTTGTTCCTCCCTTAGCACCTTCCTTGTTCCTCCCTTGTTCCTCCTTTGCCTGCCTTTATTGAACCTGGCGAAGGAGAGTTTAGAGGACTCGTAGAAAGGGAAGGAGTTGAGGATAACAGAGGAGGAGGGAGGAGTGAAGAAGAGGGGAAGGAGGGAGGGAGTGAAGGATAAGAGAGGGGGAGGGAGGAGGGAGTGAAGGATAAGAGAGGAGGGAGGAGGAAGGAAAGAGGGGAGGGAGGAAGAAGAAGAAGGGAGGAGAAGATAGAGGAGGAGGAGGAGAGGAGGGGGAAGGAGGGAGGGTGAAGGATAAGAGAGGGGAAGGAGGAGTGAAGGATAGAGAGGGGAAGGAGGGAGGGTGAAGGATAAGAGAGAGGGAAGGAGGGAGGTGAAGATAAGAGAAGGGAGGAGGGAGGGGAAGGATAAGAGAGGGGAAGGAGGGAGGGAGTGAAGGATAAGAGAAGGGGAGGTGGGGGGCTGGAGGAAGGATAAGAGGAAGGAGGAGGGTGAAAGGATAAGAAGGGGAGGTGGGAGGGCTGGAGGGAAGCAAGGAGGATTGGTGAGGATGGGAGAGGTGGAGAGAAGGATGTAGTGTTGGAAAGGAGGGAGGAAGGGAGGGTTGGAAGGAAGGAAGGAGGACTGGAAGGAAAAAGAGGGAGGTGGGAGAGAAGGAGAAAAGTGGGAGAAGGGAGAAAAGGGGGAGGGTTAGAATGAAGGAGGGAGGGAAGGTTGGAGTGGAGGAGAGGGACTGGAGGGAAGAATGAGAGTTTAGAGAGGAGGGAGGGTTGGAGGGAAGGAGGAGGAGAAGGAGGGTGGGTTGGAGGGAAGGAGGAGGAGAAGGAGGGAGGGCTGGAGGGAAGGAGGAGGAGAAGGAGGGAAGGTTGGAGGGAAGGAGGAGGAGAAGGAGGGAGGGTTGGAGGGAAGGAGGAGGAGAAGGAGGGAGGGCTGGAGGGAAGGAGAAGGAGGACTGTATCTCTCTCACGGAACTACTCAACAGGTTTTATTGATTTATGGTTTTACTTTGGTTTTAGGGCTGTTTTATTCTTGTTTTATTCTTGTTTTATTCTTGTTTTACTTATGTTTTGTTTATGTTTTAGTTATGTTTTGTTTTTGTTTTATTGTTGTTTTGTTTTGGTTTATTCTTGTTTTAGTTATGTTTTGTTTATGTTTTATTTATGTTTTGTTTTTGTTTTATTGTTGTTTTATTTTGGTTTATTCTTATTTTACTTATGTTTTGTTTATGTTTTATTCTTGTTTTAGTTACTTTTTGTTTTTGTTTTATTGTTGTTTTATTTTACTTTATTCTTGTTTTGTTTATGTTTTATTTATATTTTGTTTTTGTTTTATTGTTGTTTTAGACATGTTTTATTTTTCTTTTATTGATGTTTTACTCGTGTTTTATTCACGTTTTGTCTTGTCTTAATTGTGTTTTATATTGTATTCCCTTTCATTCTTGTTTTATTGATGTTTTACCTGAGTTTTTATACATGTTTTAGTTTTAAGTGTTGTTATATGATACTAATGTAAATATTTTGTTGTGTTGTAGGTGAGTGTTGTGAAGGTGTAGGTGACTGTTGTGAAGGTGTAGGTGAGTGTTGTGAAGGTGTTGCAGGTGAGTGTTGTGAAGGTGTTGCAGGTGACTGTTGTGAAGGTGTAGGTGAGTGTTGTGAAGGTGTTGTAGGTGAGTGTTGTGAAGGTGTTGTAGGTGAGTGTTGTGAAGGTGTAGATGACTGTTGTGAGGTGTAGGTGAGTGTTGTGAAGGTGTTGTAGGTGAGTGTTGTGAAGGTGTTGTAGGTGAGTGTTGTGAAGGTGTGTTGCAGAGTGAGTGTTGTGAAGGTGTAGGTGGAGTGTTATGAAGGTGTTGTAGGTGAGTGTTGAAGGTGTGGGTGAGTGTTGTGAAGGTGTTGTAGGTGAGTGTTGTGTGAAGGTGTTGCAGGTGAGTGTTGTGAAAGGTGTTGCAGGTGAGTGTTGTGAAGGTGTTGTAGGTGAGTGTTGTGAAGGTGTAGGTGGTACACACACACCCTGCTGCCCACCTATGCCGTCTACTGTCTACCATCTACCGTCTACCACATACTTTCTACCATCTACCGTCTACCACCTACTTTCTACCATCTACCGTCTTCCATCTACCAGCTACCATCTACCGCTGTCACCTACTGTCTACCACATACTGTCTACCACCTGCTGTCTCCTCTCTGTCTACCATCTACTGTCTACCTACTGTCTACCACCTACTGTCTACCACCTACTGTCCCACCACCTACTGTCTACCACCTACTGTCTACCCACCTTCTGTCTACCACCTACTGTCTACCATCTACTGTCTTCCATCTACTGTCTATCACCTACTGTCTATCACCTACTGTCTACCTACTGTCTATCACCTACTTATTCTAGTGTATACTGTCTTTCTTATATCTACATCGACTATATACCGTCTACTTCCTCCTGGCTATAGCTAGGACGTTTTGATGACAGTGTGTGTGTATGTGTGTGTGTGTGTGTGTGTGTGTGTGTGTGTGTGTGTGTGTGTGTGTGTGTGTGCTCTCATCCCAAACCCTCCCCTCCCCCAAACCTCCTCTCCCTCCCCAACACCTCCCTAACACCCTTCTCCCTCCTCCCCCCCCCCACACCAAACGGGTGCCAGGTCGCGGTGCCAGCTAGGATAGTGCCAATTTGGTACATCCGTCAACTTTAAATCGAGATCACACGATCGACATTTTCCACCGTGTTCAGCTGGAGTCATATGTATGTATGTATGTATGTATGTATGTATGTATGTATGTATGTATGTATGTATGTATGTATGTATGTATGTATGTATGTATGTATGTATGTATGTATGTATGTATGTATGTATGTATGTATGAGTCAGTGTGTACAGCTGGAGAGAAGGGAGAGGAGTGAGAGGGCCAGGGAGAGGCGTAAGAGGAAGGGAGAGGAGTAAGAGAGGGCCAGGGAGAGGGTAGAAGAACCAGTGAGAGGCGTAAGAGGAAGGAAGAGAAGTAAGAGGGCCAGGGAGAGGGGTGAGAGGGGCCAGGGGAGAGGCGGGGAAGGAAGAGGGAAGAGGGCCGGGAGGGAGGAGTGAAGGAGGGCCAGTGAGGAAGAGGGTGAGAGGAAGGGAGGTGGGAGGGCCAGTGAGAAGGGAGAGGAAGGGAGGTGAGAGGGCCAGGGAGGTGAGAGGAAGGGAGAGGAGTGAGAGGGCCAGTGAGAGGAGAGGAAGGGAGAGAGGGAAGAGGGCCACTGAGGAGGGGTTGAGAGGAAGGGAGAGGAGTGAGGGGGCCAGGAGGAGGAGTGAGAGGAAGGGAGAGGAGTAAGAGGGCCACTGAGAGGGTTGAGAGGAAGGGAGAGGGAGTATGAGGGCCAGGGAGGGTGAGAGGAAGGGAGAGGAGTAAGAGGGCCACTGAGAGGGTTGAGAGAGGGAGAGGAGTAAGAGGGCCAGTGAGAGGGGTGAAAGGAAGGGAAGCCTCCGTGTAGGGTCTCCGTCACGGTTCGGATCACACACGTCGGCCCCCATCCCCCATCCCCCGACCTCCACGACCCTCCAGATTCTCACGACCCTTACTGCCCCCCCACGACCCCGAGACTCAGACCCCCTCGACCCTTACGAAACCATAACCATGAACCCCGACTTTTACAACCCCCCAATCACTACCCCCCCCCCTTTTCTCGTCACGCCAACCACCGACCCCACGACCCTTACAACCTCCTCAACCACCACCGCCTCGCCCTGCACG
>NW_024713129.1:29298478-29448478 GCF_018991925.1 Homarus americanus | reverse complement strand
TTTTTCCTCAACCGACGGCCGACAAAAGCAGAATGGCCTACGAGGACCAAGATGTCACCTAGTGTTTGTGCTTTGTTTTTTAGTTGTTTGTTTTCTTGTTTTAGTTTGGTATCGCGAGCTGCCTCATTGTTGGTGATGGTTTCCTTTCAACTGTGTCTAGATTTAACTTTATTTTGGGCTAGTTTCCTCTCTCCGGGTCCTTCCCTCACACCCCAGACACCTTCCTCCCTCACACGACACACTCAGAAGACGGAGACTCACTGTACAGGAAGCTGATATGGAGATTAAAATCCCTAACCTAACCTAACCTAACCTAACCTAACCTAACCTAACCTAACCTATACTAAACCCCTCTAGGTAGCGTTAGGTTGGTTAATCTTCAGGTGAAATAAGCTGAGTATTTAATCTTCAGGTAAAATAAGCTGGGGTCTATTCTTTAGGTGAAATAAGCTGGGATCTAATCTTCAGGTAAAATAAGCTGGGATCTATTCTTCAGGTGTATGATGGCCGGAACCGAAGAGGTATGTTATCACCTGAAGATTAGACACCCCGGTTTATTTCACCTGTAGATTAATGGATTCTTGGTACGGCTTGACAGCTCGTAAATAATAAAGAGATTAAATCTGTCTGCCAGTCTGTCTGTCTGCCTCTGTCTGTCTGTCTGTCTGTCTGTCTGTCTGTGTCTGTCTGTCTGTCTGTCTGTCTGTCTGTCTGTCTGTCTGTCTGTTGTTGTTGTTGTTGTTGTTGCCGACTTCTGCAAGCTGAGGAGCTATCTACCTGCCCCCATAATGGCATCAAAGCTAAAGAGACTTACCGGAACAAGATGCGTCATTAGGACGAAGTCAGAATCAACAGCAAATACCTTACGTACAGTACTTTCGGGTTCTCAGAAGTCCGTAAGTTGAATTAAAGGTATAATGAGGAACCTAATTGGCTGACTTAAGCTAAAAAAAGTACAATATTGAAAATGAATCCAATATTACCCCGAGACTCAGCGCTAACTAGATATAATGTTCCCTTAGTAACAGTTAAGAGGAAAAAAGAAAAAGAAATATTAACATTCAGAATATTTATGCATCAGGATATATCTAGTTCTTGTACAGTCTAAATGTACATTCTACGCCATTTTTCATCCGGTAGTTACATTCTTACGACATACAGTGAAGGAGGAAGAATATTAACGTAAGAATCTTCAACAGTTTCACCTTCAGAGTTCTTTGTGGTGTGGTAAGTATTGTCCAAATTCACGTCTTCAGTAAGATGGGAGGGAACATTGTCGTGTAAGACTGTGAGAGCGTGTAGCACTGTCTGTCCCTTACCCCCATCATCCTTCCTGCCCTCCCCTCCCATTGCCCCCTCCACCATCACCACCCACTGTCACAACACCAGTATAGTATTTGTCAGATATTGAACTCTTGTTGCAACCTCTCTCTCTCTCTCTCTCTCTCTCTCTCTCTCTCTCTCTCTCTCTCTCTCTCTCTCTCTCTCTCTCTCTCCTCCTCTTCCATATCACCATGGTAACCTGCAACCTCCTACCACATCTAACCACACACACACACACACACACACACACACACACACACACACACACACACACACACACACACATACACACACACACACACACACACACTCGGAAATAGTGTACAAGAATGTGCCGTAAAATGTTCTCGTTAAGTTGTTTAAGAATAAAAGTATTCCGAGTCTTAATGATTGGGACTGTTTATTCTTATTTTGAAACTGGGTTCAGAATCTTGAAAAAATCCATATTCGATGTATCTCTCTCTCTCTCTCTCTCTTAGGTGTCTCAGATCCAGCATCATAAGATGAAACTTGTTGAAACAATGACACGTGTCAGTATGTTTCGTGACCGATCATTACAAAGAATAATTTTAATTTTAATAGTACGGGTCGGGTGAAACTGGGAGTGGCTGTTTCATTACATTTTTAACATAGTGAAACACACATAAAACAAGGATATCTAGATTACGAAATCCTGGGATGAAACACATCCCAGGGCAGCGCTGGGATGAAGCACAGATATACACGTTTCATCCCAGGGCAGCGCTGGGATGAAGCACAGATATACACGTTTCATCACAGGGCAGCGCTGGGATGAAACACAGATATACGCGTTTCATCACAGGGCAGCGCTGGGATGAAACACAGATATGCGCGTTCATCACAGGGCAGCGCTGGGATGAAGCCAGATATACACGTTTCATCACAGGGCAGCGCTGGGATGAAACCACAGTTATACACGTTTCATCACAGGGCAGCCTCGGATGAAACATAAGTCTCTCATTCTCTCTTTCATCCATTTTTGCTTTGTTGGCAGTTTATCGATCTTCTGTCATTCTCTTTTTCTTTCTCTCTCACTGTCCTCTCTCTCTCTCTCTCTCTCTCTCTCTCTCTCTCTCTCTCTCTCTCTCTCTCTCTCTCTTATGAGTGTTGGTGATTAATTATTTCAGTCTCGATTTAGTGAATTGATATATTTGGTAATGGTGAACTTTTTTCTCATGTTTGTAGAGAACTTTCTCTTCTTTAACGATGAACTTTCCTTGCAGTTACGACGAACTTTCCCTTAACTTACATTAAACTTTCTCTCCACTTACGATGGACTTTCTCCAATTTGTTATGAATTTAGTCTCCCCAGGCACTAACTCGCCCTCTTCCTCCCCGACAGAGGCGTCCGGGCAGCAGCGTGATCGACGGAGGGGCGCCTATATTGGCAAGCTCCTCACCCTCCAGCACGAGGTGTCGGGGATGTGTCAGCAGTCGATGAGGATAAACTCTACATTGAGAACTTTACCTATGATGGCGTTGGCCCAGGTAAGTTAACACCTGCATAATTAATTTGTACCTGTGAGGTTAATTAGCAGATGTGTAATGGCGTCAGTTAGATTTGTTAATGCCCATGTGCATTAGATACCTGTATTGTTCATTAATATGTGATGTTAATGCAGATTAGTAATGGAATCAGGTAAGTCGTCAACAGGTGTATTTAGGCTCAGGTGTGTTTTCATATACAACCAATTGACACCTGTGTGATGGAAACAAGTGTGTCGATGAGCAGATGTGTTAAGTATCAGGTATATAGAGAATCACTTGACAGTAGGCCCTGTGTTTCTAATTAGTTTGCTTAATTAAAAGTAGAAAAATCAGACCATAAAACCCACATAACACAAACATACAATTTTAAGAGCGATTAGAATATTAATAATTGTACATTAGTTAGATTTATATACAGGTTTATGCATTATACATTTATACACTGTGAGTCTTTTGCTTTTAATTCAGGGGAGTAAGTTAGCCATTAATGAAGTTTTGTGAGTCAGTCGCTTCTCGTGAATACTGAATGTGTGTGTGTGTGTGTGTGTGTGTGTGTGTGTGTGTGTGTGGAGTTGCGTTAATTTAACCTTCCATTTACTTATTTATGTTTGTCGTATTGTATAGTGTTTTACGTGTTTATTATTCTGGAACATTTTACTGCGAATAGTAAAATTGTTCACGTGTTATAATTAGTGGTGAGCAGCCGCAGTGTTCAGCAGCTAGGAAGTAACCACACACGTAAAGAGGATGTTGACAAGAGTGGCCAGGGACTTTTGAACTAATTTGTACATAGATACTGCACGATCATCCTCTTCACACTCACCAGATTTCGTCTCGGTAACTTCAAAAATGTGAATATGCACAAGGAAGAAGATACACACTCAAACACGCACACACACACGCACACACACACACACACACACACACACACACACACACACACACACACACACACACACACACACACAAATGTATCTTTTATATCTAGATGTGTATATCAGTACGAATTCAACCCATTGAGTACGATGAGTATGTAAATGATAGATATCTTAACCGCTTGAGTACAATGATTTAATCCCCTGAGTACGATCAGTTAACTCTCTCTCTCTCTCTCTCTCTCTCTCTCTCTCTCTCTCTCTCTCTCTCTACATTTGGTCAAAAGTCAATATTTTTCTTATTTCTTCTTATGGTCTATGCACTGCTTCCTTCTCTTCTTTGTCGTACTCTCTTCACCTCTTAATTATCCATTTTACTTCTTCTTCCTTCTCCTCCTCCTCATCTTTATTCATTTACCCTTTCCTCCTCACCTTTTTCCTCTACCACACCTCTCTTTCCTCTTCTACTCCTCTTCCCTTTTCTCTCCTCTCCATCTTCTTTCTTCTTCTTTCCCTTACCTCTTCCTCCACCTCCTTCAATCCTTGTCTCCATCCATCATCCTTCTCTCCCTCTATCTACAACCTCCTGTCCTTCACTAGCTCTTTATTCTCATTTATCACTCCTCCTCCTCCTCTCCTCCTCGGCCTCTTCCTCATTCTCTCCTCCCCTCCTCCACCTCCCTCTCCCCTCCTCCTCCTGGCAAGTCCGAGGGCGGCTCCTTGTGTCCATGCCTGTGTGGTTGCCACGACCTGACTCCCTTCTTTCTCTCTCTCTAGCAGAGCCTCTTTACATGAGTCATAAAACCTTTATTATATGTAATGTTTCACCTTCAAGACGGTGTTATTCTCACCTGGTAGAACAGAACTATTACCATGTTGACACCTGTAATACTTTCTCACCTGACTCACATGACACCCCCAAAACTATTCCTTACTCCAGGTTGTTGAGGTTAGTTAGGTTAGGATTAGGTTAGGTTCAGGTTAGTTGGTTAAGTTAGCATTAAGGTGAGTTAATCATTGGAAAACATAAAGGGGCTAATCTTCAGGTGTTCCTAAATTTCACTAATTGTGTACTCGTCCGTCTCCGTCCTGCCACCCACTAGTACTCAGGTCAGCCGAATTAGACACTCCAGCTTATTTCCTGAATATTGAACTTGCAGTTTATTTCACCTGAAGATTAGACATCCCAGTTTATTTTACCTGAATATTAGACACTGCAGCTTATTTCACCTGAATATTAGACACTGCAGCTTATTTCACCTGAATATTAGACACTGCAGCTTATTTCACCTGAATATTAGACACCGTATCTAATCTCACGTGAAGATTGTGTCGCTCTCCCTAAGCTCACAGGTGCCCCGGCATAGAACCAGAGTCCCGCCACTGACGAGACTGAGGCTGGACCCTTGAACGAGGTGAAGCGTGGAATGTGGTGTTTGTTTTTTCTTGTTAGGTAGTGTCTGCCTGTGTAGGGAAGAGTCTGTCTTTTGTAGGTCAAGGAAGGACTCTGCGAATCTTCTTTCTTTCTCCTCCTCCTTTTTCTCTTCATCTTCTCCTCCTTTTCTCCTCTGGCTACTTCTATTACGTCTCTTCCTCCAAATTCACGTTCATCCCAACCACCATACACTGTATTATCATGACGTCATTCAGTGCCCATGTCATCACTCTCTATGACGTCATCACTAAAACCCGTGACGATGCATGCGCAGTAAAATGACTCTCATTCCCTCCCTCCCCGAAGAATGGCACGACGACGGAGACACAGAAAGTGTACCCGTGGAGGGGTGCTAGAGTAGGAGAGAAGAGGTGGGTGGGGAGAAGAGGAGGAGAGGAGTAGGGAGAAGGGAGGAGGGAGAAGAAGGGAAGGGTGAGGAGGAGGTTTAGATATTTGGAAGCTCATCTTTAAACACAACATCTAAGAACTTCCTCCCTAGAGATTCCTCACCTCCATCTAGAGAGTCCCCCCTCCCCCACCACAGAACGCGCCATTGAGGGAGTAATGAGAGAAGCAGTACTGTACTAGCCAGGAACCAACCTTTAGAGCGCACATCGGGAGTTCCACAGACTTAAGATAGAACGCTCCGCCGACGTAATCAAACTAATGGAGTAGAAAGATAGAATTTAATCACGGGGTCGCTAACGGTTATTACAAATCCGTTACAAGACGCGCTTGGAAAGGTCGCGCGCGGGTTGAAGAGATTTGTCCAGGACATTGTCGAAGGATTTTGTATCAAAGTCCTGTTGTCCGTTAACGGGTGTTCCAAACGGGAGACTCGCGCCGTTTAAGTGATTGGAGAAGGAAAGGGGTTTTGGGACAGAGGCTCATTAAAGAGTTTGATTAACTTACCCAGTGGCGCGCAGTTATGGCGGGAAGCTGACAAAAGTAGCAGATAATGCGTCTTTAAGGTTCGTTCAGCGGCCTCCAGCCATCGATCATTTGCTACTAACGCTCGGGGGCAGGACAGTATTAAGCCACTCCACGGTCGTTAGGTCGAGATCAAATACCTAATTCTTGCGTGGTTTTCGTCTCTATGGACACATCAGCCGCGGCATCAAACCCTGTGCATTCGTCTTGTTACTTCCAATTGGAAATGAGAAATGGATTTGTGGAAGCGAACTGAAAGGAAAACTTGTGTGAAGTCTGTGGTGTGCGCTTCCCCTTCCCTCCCCTCCTTCCCTCCTTCTCCCTCCCCTCCCTTCCCTTCCCTCCCCTCCCTCCCCTCCTCCTCCTCCCCTCCCTCCCTTCCCTCCCCTTCCCTCCCCTCCCTCTAGATAAATCCTTGTGGGACTTTCTCCAACAAGGCTTACATCAAACCTCAGATTTCAGGTGTGAAAAATCCCCATTCTCTCCCTCTTCTCTGTCCCTCCAGAAGAGAGAGAGAAATGAAGGAAAATGAAGAAGAAAGACATGTAGAGAGGGAGAGAGGAGGTCAGTGAGGAAGGGAGAGAGGATGAGAGGAGAGATAAAAAAGAACGGGAGTGGGAGAATAAGATGAAGGAGGAGCAGAAGAAGAGAGTGGGGAGAGAAGAAGGAAGAAAGAAGAAGAGAGAGAGAGAGACTCCAGCGTTCCCTCAGAAACATATTTGAAGGAATATAAAAACAGACCATTTTCGAGCGTGTGGTTCCTCCTCCGCCTCCTTCTTATTGTTGAAGAGGAGGAAGAGGAGGAAGGTTTTGGTAACTCCAGGTGAAAATCTGATCTGCTTGTGATGGTGGTCACTCTCTCTCTCTCTCTCTCTCTCTCCTTCACTCTCACCCTCACCCTCCCTTCCTCTCTCTCTCTCCCTCCTTCACTCTCTCTCCCTCCTTCCTCTCACCCTCTCCTCCTTCACTCTCTCTCCCTCTCTCTCTCTCTCTCTCTCTCTCTCTCTCTCTCTCTCTCTCTCTCTCTCTCCTTCCTCTCACCTCACCCTCCTTCACTTTCTCTCTCTCTCTCTCTCCTCTCTCTCCCTCCTTCACTCTCTCTCTCCCTCCTTCACTCTCACCCTCTCCCCTCCTTCCTCTCCCACCCTCTCCCTCCTTCACTCTCTCTCTCCCTCTTCCTCTCACCCTCTCCCTCCTTCACTCTCCCCTCTCTCCTCCCCCCCTCTCCCCCTCTCTCTCTCTCCTCTCTCTCTCTCTCTCTCTCTCTCTCACCCTCACCCTCCTTCACTTTCTCTCTCTCTCTCTCCTTTCTCTCTCTCTCTCCCTCCTTCTCTCTCTCCCCTCCTTCCTCCTCACCTCTCCCTCCTTCCACTCTCACCCTCTGATGATCGGCTTAGCGGATGTCGTGGGGCAATAATAAAGTGTGAGCTTTATAATCCTAATTTACAGCCTCTTAGAGATCTTACATCTGAGGGGGTAAGTGATGAACCCGCCAAGTGTTAGTCATCCCCGCCAAGTGTTGTTCAGTGTTAGTCATCCCGCCAAAGTGTTAGTCATCCCCATAAGTGTTGTTCAGTGTTAGTCATCACCAAGTGTTAGTCATCCCCGCCAAGTGTTGTTCAGTGTTAGTCATCCCCGCCAAGTGTTAGTCATCCCCGCCAAGTGTTGTTCAGTGTTATCCCCCACCAAGTGTTGATCATCCCCGCCAAGTGTTGTTCAGTGTTAGTCATCCCCACCAAGTGTTAGTTATCCCCGCCAAGTGTTGTTCAGTGTTAGTCATCCCGCCAAGTGTTGTTCAGTGTTAGTCATCCCCGCCAAGTGTTGTTCAGTGTTAATCATCCCCACCAAGTGTTAGTCATCCCCGCCAAGTGTTGTTTAGTGTTAGTCATCCCTCAAGTGTTAGTCCTTCGCCAAGTGTTGTTTAGTGTTAGTCATCCCCGCAAGTGTTAGTCATCCCCGCCAAGTGTTAGTCATCCCCGCCAAGTGTTGTTCAGTGTTAGTCATCCCCGCCAAGTGTTGTTCAGTGTTAGTCATCCCCGCCAGTGTTAGTCATCCCCGCCAAGTGTTAGTCATCCCCCCAAGTGTTGTTCAGTGTTAGTCATCCCGCCAAAGTGTTAGTCATCCCGCCAAGTGTTAGTCATCCCCGCCAAGTGTTAGTCATCCCCGCCAGAATTATTAGTCATCCCTGAAGTTTTGTTCAGTGTTAGTCATCCCCGCCAAATGTTGTTCAGTGTTAGTCATCCCCGCCAAGTTTTGTTCAGTGTTAGTCTGCCAGTGTTAGTCATCCCCGCCAAGTGTTGTTAGTGTTAGTCATCCCCCAAGGTGTTAGTCATCCCTACCAGTGTTAGTCATCCCGCAAGTGTTGTTCAGTGTTAGTCATCCGCCAAGTATTGTTCAGTGTTAGTCATCCCAAGTGTTGTTCAGTGTTAGTCATCCCGCCAAGTGTTGTTCAGTGTTAGTCATCCCCATAAGTGTTGTTCAGTGTTAGTCATCCCGCCAAGTGTGTTCAGTGTTAGTCATCCCGCCAAGTGTTGTTCAGTGTTAGTCATCCCAGAGTGTTAGTCATCCGCCAAGTGTTGTTCAGTGTTAGTCATCCCGCCAAGTGTTGTTCAGTGTTAGTCATCCCCGCCAAGTGTTGTTCAGTGTTAGTCACCCCAAGTTTGTTCGTGTTCATCCCGCCAAGTGTTGTTCAGTGTTAGTCATCCCGCCAAGTGTTGTTCAGTGTTAGTCATCCAGGTTAGTCATCCCCAAGTGTTAGTCATCCCCGCAAGTGTTGTTCAGTGTTAGTCATCCCCGCCAAGTGTTGTTCAGTGTTAGTCATCCCTCCAAGTGTTGTTCGGTGTTAGTCATCCAAGTGTTGTTCGGTGTTAGTCATCCCCGCCAAGTGTTGTTCAGTGTTAGTCATCGCCAAGTGTTGTCACCGGTGTTGTTCAGTGTTAGTCATCCCCGCCAAGTGTTGTTCGGTGTTAGTGTCCCGCCAAGTGTTGTTCAGTGTTAGTCATCCCGCCAAGTGTTGTTTAGTCATCCGCCAAGTGTTGTTCAGTGTTAGTATCCAAGTGTTGTTCAGTGTTAGTCATCCCGCCAAGTGTTAGTCATCCCCGCCAAGTGTTGTTCAGTGTTAGTCATCCCCGCCAAGTGTTGTTCAGTGTTAGTCATCCCCGCCAAGTGTTGTTCAGTGTTAGTCATCCCAAGTGTGTTCAGTGTTAGTCATCCCCGCCAAGTGTTAGTCATCCCCGCCAAGTGTTGTTCAGTGTTAGTCATCCCGCCAAGTGTTGTTCAATGGTCATCCCGCCAAGTTTTGTTCAGTGTTAGTCATCCCCGCCAAGTGTTAGTCATCGCCAAGTGTTGTTCAGTGTTAGTCATCGCCAAGTGTTGTTCAGTGTTAGTCACCCCCAAGTGTTGTTCAGTGTTAGTCATCGCCAAGTGTTGTTCAGTGTTAGTCATCCCCGCCAGTGTTGTTCAGTAGTCATCCCGCGTGTTAGTTAGTGTTATCCCCGCCAAGTGTTGTTCAGTGGTCATCCCGCCAAGTGTTGTTCAGTGTTAGTCATCCCAAGTGTTGTAGTGTTAGTCATCCCCGCCAAGTGTTGTGTAGTCATCCCGCAAGTGTTGTTCAGTGTTAGTCATCCCCGCCAAGTGTTAGTCATCCCGCCAAGTGTTGTTCAGTGTTAGTCATCCCCGCCAAGTGTTGTTCAGTGTTAGTCATCCCCGCCAAGTGTTCATGTTAGTCATCAAGTGTTCAGTGTTAGTCATCCCCGCCAAGTGTTGTTCAGTGTTAGTCATCCCCGCCAAGTGTTGTTCAGTGTTAGTCATCCCCGCCAAGTGTTAGTCATCCCCGCCAAGTGTTGTTCAGTGTTAGTCATCCCCGCCAAATGTTGTTCAGTGTTAGTCATCCCGCCAAGTTTTGTTCAGTGTTAGTCATCCCCGCCTGTTAGTCATCCCGCCAAGTGTTGTTCAGTGTTAGTCATCCCCGCCAAGTGTTGTCTCAGTGTTAGTCATCCCCCCAAGTGTTAGTCATCCCGCCAAGTGTTGTTCAGTGTTAGTCATCCCGCCTTTGTTCGGTTAGTCATCCCGCCAAGTGTTGTTCAGTGTTAGTCATCCCCGCCAAGTGTTGTTCAGTGTTAGTCATCCCGCCAAGTGTTGTTCAGTGTTAGTCATCCCCGCCAAGTGTTGTTCAGTGTTAGTCATCCCCGCCAAGTGTTGTTCAGTGTTAGTCATCCCTGCCAAGTGTTAGTCATCCCCGCCAAGTGTTGTTCAGTGTTAGTCATCCCGCCAAGTGTTGTTCAGTGTTAGTCATCCCGCCAAGTGTTGTTCAGTGTTAGTCACCCATTTGTTAGTGTTAGTATCCCGCCATGTTGTCATTTTCATCCCCGCCAAGTGTTGTTCAGTGTTAGTCATCCCCGCCAAGTGTTAGTCACCAATGTTAGTTCCGCCAAGTGTTGTTCAGTGTTAGTCATCCCCGCAAGTGTTGTTCAGTGTTAGTCATCCCGCCAAGTGTTGTTCAGTGTTAGTCATCCCAAGTGTTGTTCAGTGTTAGTCATCCCCGCCAAGTGTTGTTCAGTGTTAGTCATCCCCGCCAAGTGTTAGTCATCCCCGCCAAGTGTTGTTCAGTGTTAGTCATCCCGCCAAGTGTTGTTCAGTGTTATCATCCCGCCAAGTGTTGTTCAGTGTTAGTCATCGCCAAGTGTTGTTCAGTGTTAGTCATCCCCACCAAGTGTTGTTCAGTGTTAGTCATCCCGCCAAGTGTTGTTCAGTGTTAGTCATCCCCGCCAAGTGTTAGTCATCCGCCAAGTGTTGTTCAGTGTTAGTCATCCCGCCAAGTGTTGTTCAGTGTTAGTCATCCCCGCCAAGTGTTGTTCGGTAGTCATCCCCCAATGTTGTTCAGTGTTAGTCATCCCGCATTATCACCCGCCAAGTGTTGTTCAGTGTTAGTCATCCCCGCCAAGTGTTGTTCAGTATCCCTTGTTCAGTGTTAGTCATCCCGCCAAGTGTTAGTCATCCCGCCAAGTGTTGTTCAGTGTTAGTCATCCCCGCCAAGTGTTGTTCAGTGTTAGTCATCCCCGCCAAGTGTTGTTCAGTGTTAGTCATCCCCGCCAAGTGTTGTTCAGTGTTAGTCATCCCGCCATGTTCAACCTCCGATGTTAGTCATCCCCGCCAAGTGTTGTTCAGTGTTAGTCATCCCGCCAAGTGTTGTTCAGTGTTAGTCATCCGCCAAGTGTTGTTCAGTGTTAGTCATCCCCTTAAGTGTTGTTCGGTAGTCATCCCCGCCAAGTGTTGTTCAGTGTTAGTCATCCCGCCAAGTGTTAGTCATCCCCGCCAAGTGTTGTTCAGTGTTAGTCATCCGCAGTGTTGTTCAGTGTTAGTCATCCCGCCAAGGCCAAGTGTTGTTCAGTGTTAGTCATCCCGCCAAGTGTTGTTCAGTGTTAGTCATCCTGCCAAGTGTTGTTCAGTGTTAGTCATCGCAAGTGTTAGTCATCCCCGCCAAGTGTTGTTCAGTGTTAGTCATCCCGCCAAGTGTTGTTCAGTGTTAGTCATCCCCGCCAAGTGTTGTTCAGTGTTAGTCATCCCGCCAAGTGTTGTTCAGTGTTAGTCATCTCCGCCAAGTGTTAGTCATCCCGCCAAGTGTTGTTCAGTGTTAGTCATCCCCGCCAAGTGTTGTTCAGTGTTAGTCATCCCGCCAAGTTTTGTTCAGTGGTCATCCCCGCCAAGTGTTGTTCAGTGTTAGTCATCTCCGCCAAGTGTTAGTCATCCCCGCCAATTGTTCGTGTTAGTCATCCCCGCCAAGTGTTGTTCAGTGTTAGTCATCCTAAGTGTTGTTCAGTGTTAGTCATCCCGCCAAGTTTTGTTCAGTGTTAGTCATCCCTGCCAAAGTGTTGTTCAGTGTTAGTCATCCCGCCAAGTGTTAGTCATCCCGCCAAGTGTTGTTCAGTGATCATCCAGTGTTGTTCAGTGTTAGTCATCCAGTGTTGTTAGTCATCCCGCCAAGTGTTAGTCATCCCAAGTGTTATCATCCCTCGCCAAGTGTTGTTCAGTGTTAGTCATCGCCAAGTGTTGTTCAGTGTTAGTCATCCCGCCAAGTGTTGTTGTGTTAGTCATCGCCACCCGCCAAGTGTTTTCATTAGCATCCCGCAAGTGTTGTTCAGTGTTAGTCATCCCCGCAAGTGTTAGTCATCCCGCCAAGTTTTGTTCAGTGTTAGTATCCCCAAGTTTTGTTCAGTGTTAGTCATCCCAAGTGTTGTTCGTGTTATCATCGCAAGTGTTAGTCATCCCCAAGTGTTGTTCGTGTTAGTCATCCCCGCCAAGTGTTGTTCAGTGTTAGTCATCCCCGCCGTGTTGTTCGTGTTAGTCATCGCCAAGTGTTGTTCAGTGTTAGTCATCCCATAAGTGTTAGTCATCCCCAAGTGTTGTTCAGTGTTAGTCATCCCCAAGTGTTGTTCAGTGTTAGTCATCGCCAAGTGTTGTTCAGTGTTAGTCATCCCGCCAAGTGTTCTATGTTATTTACGGTGCAGTCATCGTACTCATGCGGTTAAGTCATTGTATTCAGGGGTCAAGTCATCGTATTCAAGGGTTAAGTCATCATACTATAGAGGTTAATTCATCATACTCAAGGGGTTAAGTCATCGTACTCAAGGGGGTTTGGTCATTGTACTCAAAGCGGTTAAGTCATCGTACTCAGGGTTAATTGAACGTGCTCAAAGTTAAGCCATCGTACTCATGGGAGTTTAGTCATTGTACTCATGGGAGTTTAGTCATTTATACTCAATGGGGTTAAGTCATTGTATTTCAGGGGTTAAATCATCGTACTCAAAGAGGGTTATGTCATCGTATTCAAGGGATTGAACCATCGTACTCAAGGTGGTTAAATCATCATACTCAAGGGGGTTAAGTCATCCTCCAAGGGATTAAGTCATCGTACTCAAGGTGGTTAAATCATCGTACTCAAGGTGGTTAAGTCATCGTACGCAATGTGGTTAAGTCATCGTATTCAAGGATTAATCATCGTACTCAAGGTGGTTAAGTCATCATACTCAAGAGGGTTAGTCATCGTACTCAAGGTAGTTAAATCACCGTACTCAGGTGGTTAAATCATCGTATTCAAGTGGTTAAATCATCGTACTCAAGTGGGTTAAATCATCATATCAAGAGGGTTCAGTCATCGTACTCAAGGTAGTTAAATCACCGTACTCAAGGTGGTTAAATCATCGTACTCAGTGGTTAAATCATCATTGAGTGGTGATTGGTAGTATTCATTTAATATACATAAACAAAAAATTAATGTTGATTTCGTAAACTTTTGAAAACATTGGAAGTTTTTTAATTAGTTCTCGAAACCCGCTAACGAACTTAATGCCTTTCTTTTGGCAAGATATAAACCCATCAATAAGCTTGGTTTTAAGTGTCGTTAATTGGTTGGTGATTAGAGATTGGCCAGTTGGGTTTTCTAATCATGGGATAATCTCTCGTTAGTATGGGGTTTGGGGTCTCTCTCTCTCTCTCTCTCTCTCTCTCTCTCTCTCTCCTCTCTCTCTCTCTCTCTATCATAACACCAACTACTACCACCATTACTATATCACTACCATCACCAACCATCACCACCACTACCATCACCACCCCATCATCATCTCTACCATCCCCTTCCACAACACGTTCCAGACCCGCCTCGGGACATGTAGTTCAACAAACAAGTTTATCAATAGCAGGAGTTGGCAGGTTTACCCTAGTTGAGGAGGGCCATTGAATATGTTGGTTTTAGTGAGCTAACTCTCCTCTCTCTCTCTCTTCTACTCAGAAACCACTACCAGTCGCCTCATCTCTCCGCCCTAATCCATCTCTATCTTCAATTTTTATTTCTTTCAGTCCATCACATCCTGGCGCTTTCCTCCTACCTCCCTCCCTCCTCTCACTCCATCTGGCTCTGACATTCCCTCCTGCCATTAGAAGAGGTTATTAGATTATGAAGATCAAATTGATTCATGTTTTCGTCGTGGGGCGAAGGTGACAATATGAGGCAGGTATGGCTGGCGTAACTGAGGCGATGGTTCTTTGTTTTTATAGTATACGTATACTGTTTGTTTCATTCGTTGTAGAATTTTTTCAAGCTTTATTAATTTGAATTATTCCGGAATTTTTCTTGTTCTTAAATTATTAGGCGCATGAGTTGTTTATCTAATGGCTGAGACGATGGTTGTTTTGCTGTTTACGTAAATATTATAATTAAATATTTATATTTTTGAAAATATTCATCTAAAACTGACATTATATTAATACGATTCTTATTATAATATGGAATACTGAGAAATTTTCTCTTGTTATTAACTATTTTCTTTATTCCTCTCAAACAATTTTAACGTTACTCTTGTGTATATATATATATATATATATATATATATATATATATATATATATATATATATATATATATATATATATATATATATATATATATATATACATTAATGCTTCAGTTTCCTTCCGGGTGACTAATGCGGGATACAGGAACAGTTTGTAGATATTTTGTTATTATTACGTATTAATAGTAGTAGTTGTTGCAGTACAGTGGGCCTATTATTATTATTATTATTATTATTATTATTATTATTATTATTATTATTATTATTATTATTATTATTATTATTACTATTATTATTATTACGGTATTGTGATAGATATTATTAAATATATTGCTAATATTTCAGAAATATTCACACGCCTTTGTCCTCTCTACAGTATATCCCACTCTCAGATTCTCGTAAACCAATAGTTTACATACACAAACAAAACTCAATATGAAAAGAATTCGTATATGAGCCTCGTGACTAATCAAATAAAGTGTTTTGCAATATTTCTAGAATAAACAAATAAAAATCATCCTAGCCAAGATTATTCATTAGGTTACATTCACCGAGCGATAGTCAAGTAAATGGAAGGATCTGTCGGAGTAACTAAACATTTGCATCCAATATACAGAAAATTATAAACCCACCTGAGGCTGTCACAAGAGAAGGATTACACCACAATTGGTGAAGACTCGAACACCAGCGATGATTTCAAGATAGAATTTTATTAGATTTTCCGTCGAATGGAACGAGAACTTCCCTTGTCAGGATAATATACTTCTTGTAACTGTCAGGTTTATATATAATACAGATATACTAAACTGTTCGGGGAATGTAGATAAAATGCATCTCTTTCCTGTTGTTGTTTTTGTATTTTTGTAGTTTATTATTATTATTTTTTTTTGGGGGAGTTATTGGAGTGCGAATGGACAGACATCACACAACATATGTAGACACAGACATATAAACACACACACAGACACACACACACACCTCATCATCGTCTGTGTCCCAGACCGAAGCCAAAATTGAATTCGAACACGCCCATCCACCTGTCATTGTTTTTGAACGTGATTGACATCTGTTGCCTTATTGCTGTTTTTCTGTTTCTGTTATGAGCTGAGAGGTGTCTGTGTTGTTGGGTCCTCATTTGATCAACAGTTCCTTATAATGAGCATCAGGTGTAACAATAGATGAATCCAACATGAGTACGAGGAGAAGAGTCCAACATAAATAAAATGAGACCAATATGAGTAAAGAGAAGAAGTTCTACGTGAGTACGGAAGAATGAATCCAAAATAAGTACAAAAGAATGAGTTCAACATGAGTGCGAAAGAATGAACCATCAGGAGTATAAGAAAATGAGTACAAGAGGATGAGTCCAACTTGAGTACGAGTGAGTAGGGACGCCATTAAGCATTAAATTGGCTCTTTGATGGCCGGGGCGGAAGGTCTAATAAACTGCTCAACATTACTCAATTAGTTCAAGTTTTACCTTGTGAGAGCTGGGAGGAGGGGTGAGATCTGGGAAAGGGAGGGTGAGAGCTGGAGAGGTGGGGTGAGAGCTGGGGAGAGGTGGGATGAAAGCTGGAGAGAATCAGATGCTGGGAGAGGTGGGTGCTGCGAAGGGGTAGGTGCTGGGGAGAGAGGGGTTGGTGCTGGGAAAGGGGGGTAGGTGCTGGGAGAGAGAGAGGGTGGGTGCTGGGAGAGGAGGTAGGTGCTGGGAGAGGGGGTAGGCGCTGGGAGAGGGGTAGGTGCTGGGGAGAGGGTAGGTGCTGGGAGAGAGGGGGTGGGTGCTGGGGGGTAGGTGCTGGGGAGAGAGGGTGGGTGCTGGGAGAGAGGGTGGGTGCTGGGGAGGGAGAGGTGCTGGGGAGAGGGGGGTAGGTGCTGGGGAGGGGGTAGGTGCTGGGAGGGTAGGTGCTGGGAGAGGGTGGTGCTGGGAAGGGTAGGTGCTGGGAGAGGGGTGGGTGCTGGGAGAGGGTAGGTGCTGGGAGAGAGAGGGGTGGGTGCTGGGGAGAGGGTAGGTGCTGGGAAGGAGTGGGTGCTGGGAGAGAGTGGGTGCTGGGAAAGGGGAGTGGGTGCTGGGGAGAGGTGGTGCTGGGAAAGGGGTGGGTGCTGGGAGAGAGGGTGTAGGTGCTGGGAGAGGAGGTAGGTGCTGGGGAAGGGGGTAGGTGCTGGGAGAGGGTAGGTGCTGGGGAAGAGGGGTAGGTGCTGGGAGAGAGAGGGTAGGTGCTGGGAAAGGGGGTGGAGCTGGGAAGGGGTAGGTGCTGGGAAGGGGGTAGGTGCTGGGAGAGGGTAGAGTGCTGGGAGAGGGTAGGTGCTGGGAAAGGGGTAGGTGCTGGGAGAGAGGGTAGGTGCTGGGAGGGTAGGTGCTGGGAGAGGGGGTAGGTGCTGGGAGGGGGTAGGTGCTGGGGAGGGGTGGTGCTGGGGAGAGGGTAGGTGCTGGGAGAGAGGGTAGGTGCTGGGAGGGGTGGGTGCTGGGGAGGGGGTGGGTGCTGGGAAATGGGTGGGTGCTGGGAGGAGGAGGGTGGGTGCTGGGGAGGGGGGTGCTGGGAGAGAGGGTAGGTGCTGGGAAAGGGGTAGGTGCTGGGAGAGGGTAGGTGCTGGGAGAGAGGGTAGGTGCTGGGAAGGGGTGGGTGCTGGGAGAGAGGGTAGGGCTGGGGAAGGGGGGGTGTGAGGGGTAGGTGCAGAAGAGTGTGCAAAGGGAGGTGCTGGAAAGGGTAAGTGCTGGGAAAGGGGGTAGGGCTAGAAAAGGTAGGTGCAAAAGGGGAGTAGGGGTGTGGGAAAGGGGATGGGGCTGGGAAGGGGGTGGGGTGCTGGGAGGAGGTAGGTGCTGGGAGAGAGGGTAGGTGCTGGGAGAGAAGGGGTAGGTGCTGGGAGAGGTAGGTGCTGGGAGGGGTAGGTGCTGGGAGAGGGTAGGTGCTGGGGAGAGAGGGTAGAGTGCTGGGGAAGAGGTAGGTGCTGGGAGAGAGGTAGGTGCTGGGAAATGGGGAGTAGGTGCTGGGAGAGGAGAGGTAGGTGCAGGGAAGGGGGGTAGGTGCTGGGGAGAAGTAGGTGCTGGGGAAGGGGTAGGTGCTGGGAGAGTGGTCTGGGAGGTGGGTGCTGGGGGGGGTGGGTGCTGGGAGAGAGGGTAGGTGCTGGGAAGGGGTAGGTGCGGGAGGAGTAGGTGCGGGGTAGTGCGGAAGGGTGGTGTGGGGAGAGAGGAGGGTAGGTGCTGGGAAGGGGAGGTTGGGAAGGGGATCAGGGAAGTGTGGAGGTGGGGAAAGGGGTAGGGCTGGAAGAGGTAGGTGCTAGGGAAAGGGGGTGGGTGCTGGGAAGGGGTAGGTGCTGGAAAGGGGTAGGTGCTGGAAAGGGGTGAGTGCTGGGAAAGGGGTAGGTGCTGGGAGAGAGGTGGGTGCTGGGAGAGGGGTGGGTGCTGGGGAGAGAGGGTAGGTGCTGGGGAGGGGGGGTGGAGTGCTGGGAGAGGAGGGTAGGTGCTGGGAGAGAGGGTAGGTGCTGGAGAGAGAGGAGTAGGTGCTGGGAAAGGGGTAGGTGCTGGAGAGAGGTATGTGAAAAGGGGTGGTGCTGGGAGAGAGAGGGTAGGTGCTGAGGAAAGGGGTAGGTGCTGGGAGAGAGGGTAGGTGCTGGGAAAGGGGTAGGTGCTGGAGAGGGAGGTGCTGGAGGGTAGGTGCTGGGGGTGGGGAGTGCTGGAGAGAGGGTAGGTGCTGGGAAGGGGTGGGTGCTGGGAGAGAGGGTAGGTGCTGGGGAAGGGGTGGTGCTGGGAAGGTAGGTGCTGGGGAGAGGGTAGGTGCTGGAAGGGGTGGGTGCTGGGAAGGGGGGTAGGTGCAGGGGAAAAGGGTAGGGTGCTGGGGGAAGGGGTAGGTGCTGGGAAAGGGGTAGGTGCTGGGAAAGGGGTAGGTGGGGAAGGGGTGGGTGCTGGAGGGGGTGGTGCTGGGAAGGGGGAGTGCTGGGGAAAGGGAGGTGCTGGGAAGGGTGGAGAAAGGGGTAGGTGCTGGGAAGGTAGGTGCTGGAAGGAGTAGGTGCTGGGGAAAGGGGTGGGTGCTGGGAAAGGGGTGAGTGCAGGGGAAAGGTGGTGCTGGGAAAGGGTAGGTGCTAGAAGGGGTGGGTGCTGGGAGAGGGGGTAGGTGCTGGGAAAGGGGTAGGTGCTGGGAGGGTAGGTGCTGGGGAAGGGGGTAGGTGCTGGGAGAGGTGCTAAGGTAGGTGCTGGGAAAGGGGTAGGTGCTGGAAAGGGGTAGGTGCTGGGAGAGGGGGTGCTGGGGAAGGGTAGGTGGGAGAGAGGAGGTGAGGTGCTGGGAGAGAGGTGGGTGCTGCAGAGGGTGGGTGCTGGGAGAGAGGGTAGGTGTGGGAAAGGAGGGGGTGGGTGCTGGAAGGGGGTAGGTGCTGGGAGAGAGGGTAGGTGCTGGGAAGAGTGGCACAACGGAAGGGGTGGGTGCTGGGAGAGGGGTAGGTGCTGGGAGAGGAGGTGGGTGCTGGGAGGGAGGTGGGTGCTGGGAGAGGAGGTAGGTGCTGGGAGAGGGGTGGGTGCTGGGACAGGAGGTGGGTGCTGGGACAGGAGGAGGTGCTGGGAAAGGGGTAGGGAGTAGGTAAGGAGATACAAATAGCTGCTTGGTTGAAAGGGATGTGAAAGTTAGATGGGGAGAGAGAGAGAGAGAGAGAGAGAAAGTGAGAGAGAGGTGAAGAAAAGGCCAAATTGTGAGAAAGTGAGGGGGGAAGTGAAGTGAAAGTGAGGGAGAGTTTGATCAGGTTAAGAGAGAAAGTTTTTGAGTAAGCGACAAGTGGAAGAAAGTTGAAAAGTTGACAAGTGTAGAAGATCAGAGAGAGAGAGAGAGAGAGAGAGAGAGAGAATAGGTGAAAAAATAAAACGTAGGTAAATAAAAAAAAGATAAAGAGACAACTGAGAAGAGAAACACAGATAACAAGAGAGATAAAGAACGGATAAAAGATTGTAAATAAAGAAGAGGAAGAATGAATAAGGACATTGAAGAATAAAAATTAGGAAATATAACGTAATGAATAAAAGAGTATAGAAGGCAAACGGTCGATAAAGGAGAAATATAAGTAATGTTTAGTGAAGTATTACAATAAAAATATGAGTATTATTGGTAATTTACTTATACTGATTTACTAGAATAAATCATTAAAATTTGTCAAATATATTTTCATTTATTACAATATATCGCAAAGGAACCATGAATTTTGTTATTTAATTCACGTAAAAAAAAATCCATTAAAATTATATCACCACAAAATCCCACCAAAAATAATCTACCAGTCATTTAATAAAACCAAATAAATCCTAAATTTTATTCAATTGTAATTTTTAACTTTATTAAACCGTAGACATAACCACCACAAAACACAGAGAATATCTTAACATAAAGTAACTGTCCCAAATTATTACTTGACATATAAAACTTGGAAGAACGATAGTGAAAGGTAAGAGGTGAAATAAACAGATAATTGAATAAAAAGACGTAGAGGAACAAGAGATAATAAACTGAAGGAGAACAAATGAAGCGAAAAGAGAATTAATGTAAAGAGATAAATACGTGAGAACGGAGGTTGATAAGGACAGCAGGTGGAGGAGATGAGGGAAATTGATTGTGTAATGAGATTGAGGGGAGAGAGACAGAGACAGAGAGACAGACGGAGAGAAAGAGAGAGACAGACGGACAGACATACAGACCAAAAAAGGAGAGAGAGAAAGAGAGACAGAGTGATTTAATTGTGAGATAGAGTTAGAGAGAAAAAGAGTGAAAGTTAGAGAGAGTTAACGAGAGAGAAAGAGCGTGTGAGATAGAGAAACAAAGAGTTAGAGAGAAAGAGTGAGTGAGAGAGAGAAAAACAGAGAGAAATTTAGAGAGAAGAAGAGAGAGAAAGAGACAAAAAGATTGAGAGAAATTTGATCGAGGGACAAAGTGGGAGCGTAATATAATTACAAGGGAGAGAGAGAGAGAGAGAGAGAGAGAGAGAGAGAGAGAGAGAGAGAGACATTTGTTTGAGTGCAAAAGAAAGTATTAATTTTATTATGATTATTATTATGATTATTATTATTATTATTATTATTATTATTATTATTATTATTATTATTATTATTATTATTATTATTATTATTATTATTATTATTATTATTATTATTATTATTATTATTATTATTATTATTATTATTATTATTATTGTCCCCTTACGGTCTTTACTCAGTTACATTTATTTTAGTACACAAACAAAATCTCATTAGTAACCGAGAGTTGGAAACAAAATCCCGGCACACTCCAGGCTGGTGTTGGTTCACGGTGAGAGTTGATGGAATTTAGAGAGTTTTTTGTTTAGACGTTCAGTTATACAGCTTGTTTTGTCCAGGTGTTCATTTACAGCGTTTGTTTTGTTGAGACGTTCATTTAAAGAATTTGTTTTGTTCACACGTTTATTTAGAAAGTTTGTTTTGTCCAGACGATAATTTAGAGTGTTTGTCTTGTCCGTTCATCCATCTAGATTCTAGACAGTAGAATGTGTTCTGACCGTTCCTGTCTGTCGTTCCCACAGATGCGTTCTTCTGGATTGGTAACGGAAGTCAGCCCAGCCCTAAGGGTCACCTCATCCGCTACCCCCTGAACCCCCCTGATGGGTAAGTACCTGTGTGTGTGTGTGTGTGTGTGTGTGTGTGTGTGTGTGTCCTACCACCAGTACTTCCCCTACCATACAACTTTGTAACGAAACGACGTAAATAAGAACAACGAACAGAAACACAGAGAAACACAGAGAAACACAGCAACACAGAAACACAGAGAAACACAGAAACACAGAGAAACACAGCAACACAGCAACACAGAGAAACACAGAAACACAGAGAAACACAGCAACACAGAAACACAGAGAAACACAGAAACACAGAGAAACACAGCAACACAGCAACACAGAGAAACACACATCAACACAGAGAAACACAGAGAAACACAGAGAAACACATCAACACAGAGAAACACAGAGAAACACAGAGAAAAACACAGCAACACAGAAACACATCAACACAGAGAAACACAGAGAAACACAGAGAAACACATCAACACAGAGAAACACAGAAACAGAGGGAAACACAGAAACACATCAACACAGAGAAACACAGAGAAACACAGAGAAACACAGAGAAACACAGCAACACAGCAACACAAAACACAGCAACACAGCAACACAGCAACACAGCAACACAGAGAACCACAGAAACATACCCGACATACTGTAGAAACCCCGACAAATAAAGCCCCGGCAGATAGGAACCCCGATAGATAGAGTATCGACAGGTAAGAGCCCCGATAGATAGAGCCCTGACAGGTAGGAACCCCGATAGATATAGCCCTGACAATTAGGAGCCCAGATAGATAGAGCCCCGACAGGTAGGAACCCCGATAGATAAAGCCCCAACAAGTAGTAGCCCAGATAGATAGAGCCCCGACAGGTAGGAATCCCCGACAGAAGAGACCCCGACAGGTCAGCCAGGCCAATTAGCATCGATGATGGAGGGAGGGAAGAGAGAGGGATGAGAGGGAAGAGAGGGAGGGATAGGAGAGGGACGAGGAAGGTAAGAGGGACGTGAGGTGGGAGGCAAACAAGAGGGAAGGAGAGAGAGAGAGGAGGTAGGGAAGGAGAGAAAGGGACGGAAGGAGAAAGAGAGGGAGGTACGAGAGAGAGGGGAAGGGAGGTAGGAGGGAGTGAGGGGAGGGTAGGGAGGGGCGGGGGGAGGGAGGTGGAGGGAGGGAGGTGGGAGGGGTGAGGGGAGGGAAGGGTGGGGGAGGTAGGGAGGGGGGTGAGGGAGGAGGTAGGAGGGGGAGTGAGGGAGGGGGAGGGGGGTGAGGGAGGGGGAGGGAGGGGTGGGGGAGGGAGGTAGGAGGAGTGAGGGAGGTAGGAGGGAGTGAGGAGGAGGTGGGAGGGTGAGGGAGGAAGGTGGGGAGGAGTGCAGGAGGGTGAGGGAGGGAGGTAGGAGGGAGTGGGAGGTGGGTAGGGGGAGGGAGGGAGGGAGATCAAACTTTGCCAGCATTGAGCTTTTTCTCACAGTAATTGGTTGTGGTCGTCGTTCGCCTTGTTAACGTTGCTGCTGTGACTATTGCTGTTATTGCCTGCGGTGCTGCGGCTGTTCTTGCGGCTATTAGTGGTGGCAATGGTGGAAGTATTAGTGGGGGTAGTGGTAATGAATGGTTGGTGGTGGTGGTGGTGGTTTTCGTAGTAACAACAGGAAGGGATTGGGGATTTGGTGTAAATGAAGGTAACCGATGTTTCAATGTTCTCTCTCTCTCTCTCTCTCTCTCTCTCTCTCTCTCTCTCTCTCTCTCTCTCTCTCTCTGTAGTTACTGTAAATCGGTTTTATTGATGTGTCGCTGATGACGTCATGGGGTATTTACCTGAGGGTGGGTGATGACGTCATGGGGTATTTACCTGTGGGTGGGTGATGACGTCATGGGGTATTTACCTGCGGGTGGGTGATGACGTCATGGGGTATTTACCTGCGGGTGGGTGATGACGTCATGGGGCGTTTACCTGCGGGTGGGTGATGACGTCATGGGGTATTTACCTGCGGGTGGGTGATGACGAACGGGTGGGTGATGACGTCATGGGGTTTTACCTGCGGGTGGTGATGACGTCATGGGGTATTTACTTGCGGAGAGAATGAAATTACACGTAACATAGAGGAATAATTAAGAAGACTAAACTTACCTTAAGGCTGGATTCTCACAACTTAGATGCGTGGCTGGTAAGGAGGGGAGGGGGGAGTTAGTGGGGTGTGGCGTGATTGGCTAGAACGACACAGCCAGGTAGGAGATTGGGAAGCACATCACGAGGAAAAAATTGAGCTTTGGTATAATAATTACGGTGAAAATGTAGTTATTGATGAGATAAATATATAATATGTGTCGTGATTATTCGTAAAACGCCGGTCTGAAAATACTGTTGATACCAAAAACTGTCCCAAAATATTTCCCACCAGTGCAGCTGTGAGATATTGGCGGCAATTTATAGCCAATTAATAAAAGTCGAGTCCAAAGATGAGGATGGTTGGTCGAGGCGACTTATGAGGCCACAGGACGGTAGGATAGGTGAAGGATGGGCCGAGGACGAGGATAGGAATACCTCGGGATTGGCTAATACACGGAACCAGAACTAAGGTCAGGTCAGACAACGGGGACCTCTGAGGACCTGTTGAACAGAGACCTCAGGATTACCAGACAAATAATGATGTCGACTCTGGTGACGGCTGTGGGGGTGAGGAGAGAGAGGAGGAGGGAGTTGGTGAGGAGAGGAGGAGGGAGTTGGTGAGAGAGGATGCTTATTGTGTCTTACGAAGGTCAGTTTTTATTTGTATGTGTGGAGGAGAGAAACACAGAGAGATGACAGATAATCACAGACACAGATGGAAAGGTGAAATAATTGTTATAGAGACACACCATCAGATATATTGTAGTCTATTACAGTATTGAGTTAATTTCTTCTTTTTTATTTTACTGTATTATGTTGTTGCCTCTAAACTTATACTGCTTTCCTAACCTAACTAACCCTAACCCAACCTAACCCTAACCTAACCTAACCTACAACCCCTAACCTAACCTAACTAACAACCTAACCTACCTAACCTAACCGAACCTAACCGAACCGAACGAACCGAACCGAACCGAACCGAACCGAACCAGACCGAGGAGCCGAACCGAACCGAACCGAACCGAACGAACCAAACGAACCGAACCGAACCGAACCCAGACCAGACCAGACCGAACCGAACCAGACCAGACCGGACCGACCGGACCGAACCGAACCGAACCGAGCCAGACCTAACCTAACCCACAACCCCTGGCCCTAACCTAACCTAACCTAACCTAACCTAACCCTAACCTAACCTAACCTAACCTAACCTAACCTAACTAACCTAACCTAACCTAACCTAGCTAACCTAGCTAGCCTAACCTAACCTAACCTAACCCCTAGCCTAACCTAACTAACCCTAACCTAACCTAACCTGCCTAACCTAACCTAACCTAACCACCAAACCTAACCCCTGAACCTGACCTAACCTAACCAGACCAGACCTGACCAGAGACCAGACTAACCTAAACAGACCTAACCTAACCTAACTAGCCTACTTTCCTACTCATCTACCTCCCTACCCAACCTCCTACTCCTAACCTAACCCAACCTCCAACCTAACCTAACCTAACCAGACTTAACCAGCAACCAGCAACCCAACCCAACCTAACCCCTAACCTAACCTAACCTAACCTAACCTAACCTAACCTAACCTAACCTAACCTAACCTAACCTAACCTAACCTAACCTAACCTAACCTAACCTAACCTAACCTAACCTAACCTAACCTAACCCAGGTACCGTAAGGGTGTTCATTCATCAGGTGAGGTATGCTGGGTGTTTAATCAGCAGGTGATCCCATTCTTAGTTGTGTTACTAATATAATTTACAACACTGCCTCTGTTGAATCAAGGCTTTAGTCTCATTATACACTACAACACAACATTCATCCATTATTCACTACATTATACACTATAACACAACATTCATTCATTATTCACTACATTATACACTACAACACAACATTCATTCATTATTCACTACATTATACACTATAACACAACATTCATTCATTATTCACTACATTATACACTATAACACAACATTCATTCATTATTCACTACATTATACACTACAACACAACATTCATTCATTATTCACTACATTATACACTATAACACATCATTCATTCATTATTCACTATTATACACTATAACACAACATTCATTCATTATTCACTACATTATACACTATACACAACATTCATTCATTATTCACCATTATACACTATAACACAACATTCATTCATTATTCATTACATTATACACTATAACACATCATTCATTCATTATTCACTACATTATACACTATAACACAACATTCATCCATTATTCACTACATTATACACTATAACACAACATCATTCATTATTCATTACATTATACACTATAACACATCATTCATTCATTATTCACTACATTATACACTATAACACAACATTCATTCATTATTCACTACATTATACACTATAACACAACATTCATTCATTATTCACTACATTATACACTATAACACAACATTCATTCATTATCTACATTATACACTATAACACATCATTCATTCATTATTCACTAACATTATAATAAACACATTCATTATTCACTACATTATACACTATAACACATACATCATCCATATTCACTACATTATACACTACAAACACAACATTCATCCATTATTCACTACATTATACACTATAACATCATTCATTCATTATTCACTACATTATACACTATAACACAACATTCATTCATTATTCACTACATTATACACTATAACACAACATTCATTCATTATTCACTACATTATACACTATAACACAACATTCATCCATTATTCACTACATTATACACTATAACACAACATTCATCCATTATTCACTACATTATACACTATAACACAACATTCATCCATTATTCACTACATTATACACTATAACACAACACTATCCATTATTCACCATTATACACTATAACACAACATTCATCCATTATTCACTACATTATACACTACAACACAACATTCATCCATTATTCACTACATTATACACTACAAACACAACATTCATCCATTATTCACTACATTATACACTATAACACAACATTCATTCATTATTCACTACATTATACACTATAACACAATTCATTCATTATTCACTACATTATACACTATAACACAACATTCATCCATTATTCACAACATTATACACTTAACACAACATCATCATTATTCACTAAATTATCACTATAAACAACATTCATCCATTATTCACTACATTATACACTATAACACAACATTCATCCATTATTCACTACATTATACACTATAACACAACATTCATTAACTCATTAACTATAACACAACATTCATCCATTATTCACTACATTATACACTATAACACAACATTCATTCATTATTCACTACATTATACACTACAACACAACATTCATTCATTATTCACTACATTATACACTACAACACAACATCTATTATTCACTACATTATACACTATAACACAACATTCATCCATTATTCACTACATTATACACTATAACACAACATTCATCCATTATTCACTACATTATACACTATAACACAACATTCATCCATTATTCACTACATTATACAACTATAACACAACATTCATTCATTATTCACTACATTATACACTATAACACAACATTCATTCATTATTCACTACATTATACACTATAACACACTATTCATTCATTATTCACTGTCCAGAACACTTCTTAATCGACTTGTTTTGTGTGGAAAAACTTACACATGTACACTTGTAAAAGGTACATACAGACATATGCATTAAAAAAACGCACATATCTCTGAACATAAAAACGCATTTGTGTGTATGTATATAAAAATGTATACATGTATATGTGTGTGTGTGGAAAAAACGTACATGTGAATACAATCATGTAAAAATAATGTATTTTGTATGTGTATGTGTGCACGAAACATACACATGCAACATCGTCCATCTGTACACGTGTAAGTTTACGTATGTGTACCGTGTACGTGTAAGGGCGAGCTTTTGTGAGTGTGTTGGCAGAACAATTTCAATAATGGCCGAATTGATTGTGTGTGACTCTTGTTTTGGAAGACTGGTGATAGTTTTTAATTATTCCCCGCCGCTCGTAGTGGTCTGTCGCGTCTGTCTGTGTTTAAAAGTGGTAGATAGATAATTGATAGATGGAGAAGTTGATAGACAATAATGGATGGAAAAGAAAATATTAATAGTAAATAGATAGATGGAAAATAGATTGAGTACGTCTCTCTCTCATTTATTGATACATTTATAATTCCATCTCTAAAATAATAATTTTTTTCCACCAACAAAAATATTAATCGTAATTTTATACAAGAATGAACGAATATAAATTAATTATATTTTTGTGTCTCTAAATAATAAAAAAATAATGAGGAATCACACGTATATATCTGGTTAAGGGTCATCATATATCAGGCTTATATTAGAATTATCATATATGGAAATCTTGAGAGGGAGGAAGCCAAGAAAATGGGTTAATGGCAACTGCGGCACTTGATGAGGTCACAGGTGTCAACAACGTGACCACCAATAATGTTAACTGATTCTGCTTCTATTAACTGAGTCTATATATATACAGCAGAGGCATCTTAACTGAACTGAATCTCAGCCAATGTTACATCAATACGAAGACAATATAACGACCAATTTATGCTAAGACTACCGTAATGAGTTTTTTTTTTCTTAACTACGACGTTTGTCACTTGTTTTAACTTATGGCCAGGTAACGGGCTGGGTGATGTCAAACGGTTATGGTTTTGTAAATAACAGAGGTAACTGAGGTTATTTAAACAACGACTATTGGTTAACTTATTGGAAGGAGTGGTTAGGTTAGGTTAGGTTAGGTTAGGTTAGGTTAGGTTAGGTTAATTAATCACAGTTTTGCAGGAAAATTTTATAGGAAACTCGAAAGAAAAAAAGAATTATTGCCACTAACCCTGTACACACAACACAACACAACACTGTTTACACAACTCAACACAACACAACACAACACAACACTGTACACTCAACACAACACAACACAACACAACATAACACAACACAACATAACACAACACAACACAATACTTACACACAACACAACGCATACAACATAACACAACACTGTACACACACTCAACACAACACAACACAACACAACGCTGTACACACAACACAACACAACACAACACTGTACACACAACACAACACAACACAACAACACAACACAACACAACACAACACTGTACACACAACACAACACAACACAACACAACACAACACAACCCAACACAACATAACACAACACTGTACACACAACAACACAACACTGTACACACACACAACACAACACTGTACACACACAACACAACACAACACAACACAACACAACTCAACACAACACTGTACACACAACACAACACAACACAACACAACACAACACAACACAACACAACACCATACACACAACACAACACAACACAACACAACACAACACAACACGGCACAACACTGTACAACACAACACAACACAACACTGTACACACAACACAACACAACACTGTACACACAACACAACACAACACAACATAACACAACACAACACAACACTGTACACAACACAACACAACACTGTACACACAACACAACACAACACAACACAACACAACACAACACTGTACACACAACACAACACAACACAACACAACACAACACAACACTGTACACAACACAACACAACACACAAAACATAACACAACACAACACAACACTGTACACACAACACAACACAACTCAACACAACACAAACATAACACAACACAACACACAACACAGTACACACAACACAACACAATTCAACACAACACAACACAACCCAACACAACACAACACAACACTATACACACAACACAACACTGTACACACAACACAAAACAACATAACACAACACAACACAACACAACACAACACTGTACACTACACAACACAATACAACATAACACAACACTGTACACACAACACAACACAAAACAACACAACTCAACACAACACAACACTGTACACACAACACAGCCACAACCTACAACACTGTACACACAACACAACACTGTACACACAACACAACACAATACAACACAACCTAACACCTACACACAACACAACAAGACAGCACAACACAACACAACACAACACTGTACACACAACACAACAGCCTGTACACACAACACAACACAACACCACAACACAACACTGTACACACAACACAACACAGCACTGTACACACAACACAACCAACACAACACTGTACACAACACAGCACAACACAACACTGCCACACAACACAACACAACACAACACAGCCCACAACACCCACACCACCACACACAACCTGACACACACAACACAACACAACACAACACAACACAATCACAACCTACACAACACAACCTTCAACACACCCTGCACAACCACTGTACACACAACACAACACAACCACTGTACACACAACACCAACCACAACCAACACCTAACACAGCACAACACAACACTGTACACACAACACAACACATAACCTGACACAACCTGTACACACAACACAACACAATACAACACAACACTGCACACACAACACAACACAACACAACACACCATACACACAACACAACCTGCACACAACACAACACAACACAACCACAACACAGCACAACATAACACAACACTGTACACACAACCATAACACTGTACACAACCAACACAACACAACCCAGCACAACACAACACAACACATGTACACACAACACAACACTGCACACAACACAACACAGTACAACACAACACAACACTGACAACCCAACAACACGGCACTGCTACACACACACAACACAACACATGTAGCCATACACACAACACCAACACCAACACAACACTGTACACAACACAATGTACATACACACACAACACAATACAACACAAAACAACACAACACAACACATATACCAACACAACACAACATAATACAACACAACTACAACACAATACAACACAACACAACACAGTACAACAATACAACACATAACACACACAATACAACACAACACAACACTGTACACACAACACAACACAATACAACACAATACAACACTGTACACACAACACAATACAACACAACACACTGTACACACAACACAACAACACAACTCAGAACTTCCAATTGTGAGAGTAGATGGAGTTTGTGTTCTGGTGTTTGAATAGTTTATGAGGGAAGAGAGACGTGAGATCATGATGTGTGAGGAACATGGGGGACAATATGGCTGAATGATGTTAAACTGTAATGATTTTATATAATAGTAGAGGTAAGGGAGCACATAATGAAAGTTTACTCTCTCTCTCTCTCTCTCTCTCTTCTCTCTCTCTCTCTCTCTCTCTCTCTCTCTCTCTCTCACACCATGGGTTACTGCACGCCAGGACACAACTTTACCTTTAACTCTCTTCTTCACCACCAGATGTCAGGCCACTCACGAGCGGAAAATCAATATTGCATTTTTCATTTTATTTTTTTATGTATTTATTTTTTGGTGACTCCAAACCTCAGTGGCAGACCATTCACCTCACCATCGAAAGGCTTACGAGTTCGATTCCCTGCTGGGTACCTCCCCCTCCTACCCCTCCTGGCACAGACGCGGCTGTAAAGGGTTACACTATCGGATACGCTTGCAATGGTGGAGCAACCCTGTGGTGGACTACCATCCTACCAAGGTGGTGGAGTAACCCACTAGCTGCTGAAGTGGTGGAACAACCTTGTGTGGACTAGCATCCTCCAAGGTGGTGGAGTAACCGACTAGCTGCTGAATGATGGTGGAACAACCTGTGTGGACTAGCATCCTACCAAGGTGGTGGTAACCACTAGCTGCTGAATGATGGTGGAACACTTTGTGTGGACTAGCATCCCCAAGGTGGTGGAGTAACCCACTAGCTGCTGAATGATGGTGGAACAACCTTTGTGTGGACTAGCATCCTACCAAGGTGGTGGAGTAACCCACTAGCTGCTGAATGATGGTGGAACAACCTTTGTGGGACTAGCATCCTACAAGGTGGTGGAGTAACCCTAAGCTGCTGAATGATGGTGGAACAACCTTTGGGTGGACTAGCATCCTACCAAGGTGGTGGAGTAACCCACTAGCTGCTGAATGATGGTGGAACAACCCTTGGGTGAATATCCTACCAAGGTGGGAGTAACCCACTAGCTGCTGAATGATGGTGGAACAACTTGGGTGGACTAGCATCCTACCAAGGTGGTGAGTAACCCACTAGCTGCTGAATGATGGTGGAACAACCTTTGGGTGGACTAGCATCCTACCAAGGTGGTGGAGTAACCCATTAAACTGCCTATAACAACTATGGCTTCGCATTATGTATATCCTTGAACACTGCGCTGTACTCACACTCGTGGTGTTCTCTCAGCGTAACAAAGACTGGATATAGCACATCGCCCCACCTGCTATAGCGTGTATAGTATGAGCGCAATTGGATAAACTGAACACCGCTGATCGTGTACCATTCCTGAGATGATATCGTTTGGATAAAATAATTAAAGCAGCAATGACAGCAACAACAGCAACAAGGTCGCGGAGCATCTACAGCAGAAACAGCACCGCCATTTTCTGCAGAACAGCAGCACCAACAAGGCCAGAACCCACAGAAATGGAACAGCAACAGCAACATTTCCCCCAAAGCAACAGCAGCACTATCACCAGCAGACACACATGCAAAAGGAACAGCATTATCCCCCAGAACAGCAGTAGTACCATCCCAGAACAGCAGCAGCAGACGCAGCCAGCCCCAGAATAGCAGCAGCAGCAGCAGCAGCAGCAGCAGCAAACACAGCAGCAGCAGACAGACACAGCAGTAGCAGCATTCCAGAACATCAGTATCGGATACACCAGCAGCAGCAGCAGCAGCCTCGATCAGCAGCAGCAGCAGCCGCATCAGCCCCAGAAATGTAGAAACAGCATTCCCAAAACTGCAGCAGCAGCAGCAGCAGCAGCAGCAGCAGAGAAATCAATATTACAGAGGGGATCAAGGTGGGGATTTGCTGTTAATGTTTCCTCATCTGGTGGATGGATCACATGGTAGTGTGTTACATGGATCACCCAGGCACTCCCCTTTCTCCCTCGCACTCTCTCCTCTGACCTCTCTCAGCCTCTCTCTCCTTCTCCGGCACTCATATGGCTCTCTCCCTTTCTGATTACCTGCAACTTTTTCCATCTCATGGCACTCTCTCCTCCTCATGGCACTCTCTCCCTCTCATGGCACTCTCTCCCTCTCATGACATTCTCTCCCTTTCTCGGTACTCTATCCTTCTCTCGGCACTCTCTCCCTCTCACGGCACTCCTATATCACTCTCCCTTTCATGATACCCACATGACACTTTCCATCTCATGGCACTCTCTCCCTTTCCTGACACTCTCATGATACTCTCTCCTCCTCATGGCACTCCATCCCTTCGCACTCTGTCCCTCTCACAACACTCTCATGGCAATATGTCGATCACGGTACTCTTACGGGACTCGCTCCTTCCCTCGGCCCTCTCCCACGCCCCTTACCCTCTCATGGCACTCTCAAAGCACTCTCATTCTCCCTGCCCTCTCACAGCCCTCTCGCTTTCCCTGCCCTTTCACGGCCCTCTCTCGCTATCCCTGCCCTCTCACGGTCCCTCCTGCCTCCCTACCCTTCCACGGACCCCTCTCGCTTCCCCTGTCCTTTCACGGCCCCTTTCACCTCCCTGCCTCACGGCACCCTCCGCTCCCTGCCCTTCCGCCCCCTCGCTTCCCCTGTCCTTCACGCCCCCCACCTCCCTGCCCTCCCCACGGCCCCCTCTCACTCGCCTGCTCTCTCTTACTCTTGCTGTATTCCCTACCACCATTCCTCTCTTCCTCTCACTCCTCTCCACGCTCTCCACCTCCCTCCTCTCACCCACCCCTGCCTCTGCCTGTCATCCTCTCCTCCAATGCCGTAGTCAACCAAGGTTTGTGCTGCTGCCAGCTGGGTATTGGCACTGTATGAGGGTCTCTTTATAACTTTCACTGCAAGAAAGTATGATTCACTGACAGACCCTTTACTTTGCGAGTATTTCACCGCTGGACGATAATATAACTGTGTTAGGTGCCAGCGGGAGAGAAAGTCGCTGTTGGTGGCACCTCGTCACGGGGTCACAGGAGAAGGTGGCACTGTCTCACGGGGTCACAAGGAGAATGGCACTCGTCCTCACGAGGTCATCAGAGAAGGTGGCACCTGTCCTCACGGGTCACAGGAGAAGGTGGCACTGTCCTCACGGGGTCATCAGAGAAGGTGGCACTGTCCTCACGGGGTCATCAAGAGAAGGTGGCACCTGTCCCATGGAGAAGGTGGCACTCGTCCTCACGGGTCACAGGAGAAGGTGGCACCTGTCCTCACGGGGTCATAAGGAAGGTGGCACTGTCCTCACGAGGTCATCAGGAGAAGGTGGCACCCGTCCTCACGAGGTCATCAGGAGAAGATGGCACCGTCTCAGGGGTCAAGAGAAGGTGGCACTCGTCCTCACGGGGTCATCAAGAGAAGGTGGCACCTCGTCCTCACGGGGTCATCGAGAGAAGGTGCACCTCGTCCTCACGGGGTCATCAGGAGAAGGTGGCACTCGTCCCTCACGAGGTCATCAGAAGATGGCACTGTCCTCACGGGTCATCAAGAGAAGGTGCACTCGTCCTCACAGTATCAGGAGAAGGTGGCACTCGTCCTCACGGGGCTCATCAGGAGAAGATGGCACCTGTCCACGGGGTCATCAAGAGAAGGTGGCACCTGTCCCTCACGGGGTCATCAAGAGAAGGTGGCACTCGCCCCACGGGGTCATCAGGAAAAGGGCACCTCTCACGGGGTCATCAAGAGAACCCACCCTGAGAAGTGGCACTCGTCCTCACGGGGTCATCAAGAGAAGGCACTGTCCCCACAGTAATAAGAGAAGGTGCACCTCGTCCCCGGGTCAAGAGGCACCTGTCCTCACGGGGTCATCAGGAAAAGGTGGCACCTGTCCCTCACGGGGTCACCAAGAGAAGGCACCGTCCTCACGGGCAGAGTACCGTCACGGTCATCAGGAGAAGGTGGCACTTCCCTCACGGGGTCATCAAGAGAAGGTGCACTGTCCTCACGGGGTCATCAAGAGAAGGTGCACTGTCCTCACGACAAGGTGGCACCCTGTCCTCACGGGGTCATCAAGAGAAGTGGCACCTGTCCTCACGGGGTCATCAGGAAAAGGCACTCGTCCTCACGGTCATCAAGAGAAGGTGGCACCTGTCCTCACGGGATCAGGAGAAGGTGGCACTCGTCCTCACGGGGTCATCAAGAGAAGGTGCCCCTGTCCTCACGGGTCAATCAAGAGAAGGTGGCACTAAGTGCACTTCCTCACGGGGCATCAAGAGAAGGTGGCACCTCGTCCTCACGGGGTCATCAAGGTGGCACCTGTCCTCACGGGCACCACAAGAGAAGTGGACCTCGCCCTCACGGGGTCATCAAGAGAAGGTGGCACTGTCCTCACGGGTCATCAAGAGAAGGTGGCACTCCTGTCCTCACGGGCGCCTGGAAAAGGTGGCACCTCGTCCTCACGGGGTCATCAGAAGGTGGCACTGTCCTCACGGGGTCATCAAGAGAAGGTGGCACTCCTGTCCCCACGGGGTCATCAAGAGAAGGTGGCACCTTGTCCTCACGAGGTCATCAGGAGAAGGTGGCACTGTCCTCACGTCATCAGGAGAAGGTGGCACTGTCCTCACGGGGTCATCAAGAGAAGGTGGCACCGTCCTCACGGGGTCATCAGGAGAATATGGCACCTGTCCTCACGGGGTCATCAAGAGGTGGACTGTTCCTCACGAGGTCATCAGGAGAAGGTGGCACCTCTGTCCTCACGGGGTCATCAAGAGAAGGTGGCACCTGTCCTCACGGGGTCATCAAGAGAAGGTGGCACCTGTCCTCACGGGGTCATCAAGAGAAGGTGGCACTCGTCCTCACGGGGTCATCAGGAGAATATGGCACCTGTCCTCACGGTCATCAAGAGAAGGTGGCACCCGTCCTCACGGGGTCAATAAGAAGGTGGCACCTGTCCTCACGGGGTCATCAGGAGAAGGTGGCACTGTCCTCACGGGGTCATCAAGAGAAGGTGGCACTCGTCCTCACGGGGTCATCAAGAGAAGGTGGCACCTGTCCTCACGGGGTCATCAGGAGAATATGGCACCTGCCCCTACGGGTCATCAAGAGAAGGTGGCACTTGTCCTCACGGGGTCATCAAGAGAAGGTGGCACTCGTCCTCACGGGGTCATCAGGAGAATATGGCACCTGTCCCTCACGGGGTCATCAAGAAGGCACCTGTCCTCACGAGGTCATCAGGAGAAGGTGGCACTGTCCTCACGGGGTCATCAAGAGAAGGTGACCCGTCCCTCACGGGTCATCAAGAGAAGGTGGCACTGTCCCCACGGGGTCATCAGGAGAAGGTGGCACCGTCCCCACGGGGTCATCAAGAAGGTGGCACTGTCCTCACGAGGTCATCAGGAGAAGGTGGCACCTGTCCTCACGGGGTCATCAAGAGAAGGTGGCACTCCTGTCCTCACGGGGTCACAGGAGAAGGTGGCACTCCATCCTCACGGGGTCATCAGGAGAATATGGCACCTGTCCTCACGGGGTCATCAAGAGAAGGTGGCACTCGTCCTCACGGGGTCATCAAGAAGGTGGCACCTGTCCTCACGAGGTCATCAGGAGAAGGTGGCACCCGTCCTCACGTCACAAGAGAAGGTGGACCTCGTCCTCACGGGGTATCAGGAGAAGGTATCGTCCTCACGGGGTCATCAGGAGAAGGTACCTGTCCTCACGGGGTCATCAGGAGAAGGTGGCACTCTGTCCTCACGGGGTCATCAGGAGAAGGTGGCACTCTCCTCACGGGTCATCAAGAGAAGGTGGCACCCGTCTCACGGGTCATCAGGAGAAGGGCACCTGTCCTCACGAGGTCATCAGAGAAGGTGGCACCTGTCCTCACGGGGTAATCAGGAAAGGTGGCACTCTGTCCTCACGTCATCAGGCGAAGGTGGCACTCGTCCTCACGAGGTCATCAGGAGAAGGTGGCACCTGTCCTCACGGCATCAGAGAAGGTGGCACTCGTCCTCACGAGGTCATCAGGCGAAGGTGGCACCGTCCTCACGGGGTCATCAGGAGAAGGTGGCACTCCGTCCTCACGGGTCATCAGGAGAAGGTGGCACCTGTCCTCACGGGGTCATCAGGAGAAGGTGGCACCTGTCCTCACGGGGTCATCAAGAGAAGGGCACGTCCTCACGGGTAATCAGGAAAAGGTGGCACTCGTCCTCACGGGGTCACAGGAGAAGGTGGCACTCGTCCTCACGGGGTCATAGGAGAAGGTGGCACTCGTCCTCACGGGTCATCAGAGGGCACTGTCCTCACGAGGGTCATCAGGAGAAGGTGGCACTGTCCTCACGGCATACAGGAGAAGGTGGCACCCGTCCTCACGGGGTCATCAGGAGAAGGTGGCACTCGTCCTCACGTCACAGGAGAAGGTGGCACTGTCCCCACGGGGTCATCAGGAGAAGGTGGCACTGTCCCTCACGGGGTCATCAGGAGAAGGTGGCACCTGTCCTCACGGGGTCATCAGGAGAAGGTGGCACCTGTCCTCACGGGGTCATCAGAAGGTGGCACCTGTCCTCACGTCACAGGAGAAGGTGGCACTCGTCCTCACGAGGTCATCAGAAAAGGTGGCACCTGTCCTCACGGGGTCATCAGGAGAAGGTGGCACCGTCCTCACGGGGGTCATCAGGAGAAGGTGGCACTCGTCCTCACGGGGTCATCAGGAGAAGGTGGCACTGTCCTCACGAGGTCATCAGGAGAAGGTGGCACTCGTCCTCACGGGGTCATCAGGAAGGTGGCACCTGTCCTCACGGGGTCATCAGGAGAAGGCACTCGTCCTCACGAGGTCATCAGGAGAAGGTGGCACCTGTCCTCACGAGGTCATCAGGAGAAGGTGGCACCTGTCCACGGGGTCATCAGGAAAAGGTGGCACTCGTCCTCACGGGGTCATCAGGAGAAGGTGGCACTGTCCTCACGAGGTCATCAGGAGAAGGTGGCACCTCGTCCTCACGGGTAATCAGGAAAAGGTGGCACCCGTCTCACGGGGTCATCAGGCGAAAGGTGGCACTCGTCCTCACGAGGTCATCAGGAGAAGGTGGCACCCGTCCTCACGGGGTCAATCAGGAGAAGGTGGCACTCTGTCCACGAGGTCATCAGGAGAAGGTGGCACCTGTCCTCACGGGTATCAGGAGAAGGTGGCACCCGTCCTCACGGGGTCATCAGGAGAAGGTGGCACTCGTCCTCACGGGGTCATCAGGAGAAGGTGGCACCTGTCCTCACGTATCAGGAGAAGGTGGCACCGTCCTCACGACACAGGAGAAGGTACCTGTCCTCACGGGGTCATCAAGAGAAGGTGGCACTCCTCCTCACGGGGTCATCAGGAGAAGGTGGCACTGTCCTCACGGGGTCATCAGGAGAAGGTGGCACTGTCCTCACGGGGTCATCAGGAGAAGGTGGCACTCGTCCTCACGGGGTCAGGAGAAGGTGGCACGTCCCTCACGGGTCACAGGAGAAGGCACCGTCCTCACTCAGGCTGTAAAGTGTGGCACTGTGGTCTTATATTGCTGCCAGGAGCCCTGTGTCTGCTCCTCAATAGTCTCCCTCTTGTATTGCGTCTTACACACACACACACACACACACACACACACACACACACACACACACACACACACACGAATCAGAAGAATGTTGGAAACATAAAACGAAAATACGAACAAACGGAATGTGATGAGAAATATAAAGAGAAAATTAAGAATCGTTTAATGATAACGAAGGAAGTGAGGGAATGAATGTATGAGAGAGAAGAACAACGAGTAGTGAACCACAGAATAACGGAGTGATGATAAATATTAATAAATAGATTTAGAAATGTAACGAGAGAAAGAGAGAGAGAAGATCGCATTAAAGGAGACGAAGACAGGGATGTAGTACAGTGACATGGTTGTGGGTGGCACAACTTTGGAGTCTGTTCTATGTTTTGTGGAGGGCGCTGTAGTCGGGAGCCGAGTTGTTCACACTGATCTAATGGTGGAGTCGTCGACATATTTCCAACGAACGAGAGTTTCTCTTAGGACATCATTAATAAGCTTGAGGAAGCGGAGCTTTGGGGGACTCCACTGATGAGTGACTGAAAGGCCACCTCGGAAGCATACAGCTTGGCATACGGTAGGTCATTTAGGAAATCTGTCTAAGACTTCTCCGAAACCCGAGGTCGATAGCTTTGTTGATGATTAAATTGTGGTCAACTAGGTCGAATGCCTTTGTGAAATCAATGAAGGCGACAGCCACAGGCGCTTTGCGTTTTTTTTTTCAAATGGCTGGATAAGTAGTGGAGAAAGTAATTGGTAACAGGAAATTTTTATGTTGCCAAATTACTGAGGATTTATGGCGCCTGCAATATCAGCATAGGCCGAATCAAAAACTAAACTTTCGTATAATAAGTTGGGTATTGGGGTGATGGCAATGGGTCGCAGCTCATTTAAGGATTGTGGGCTGGTTTACTTGGGCACTGGTGACACACACACGCATATGAGGTCTTCCAGTCAGCTGGGCATCTTCCTTGGCTGAGGGAAGCATTGATGATGGAGCAGAGGGATTTAGCTAGTTCCGGGGAGAACTCATTGTAGAATTTCATTGGTAGATGAATGGTGGTGGTGGAGCGCTTGATCCTGAGTTTTTCCAGACGTTTTGCTACTTCAAGTTTTTCCACTAAGTCTGTGGGAGAGGGGGCTGGTAGATAAGCAGGGAGACTGGTTGTATCAAGACGGGGGGGGGGGCGTCTGGCATATAGTTGTGAAATGGTTGTTTGATTGCTCAGCTGCGTCACCATAGTAAGCTTGCTATACAACTGACTGATGTTGGTTTGCTACAGGTGTGTGTGTGTGTGTGGTGCAGCCACACACAGGGTGGTGAAATGCGTCTAGAGTAGCAGCACTATGATAGTGTTAAGGTGCAAGCACTGCTTGCTCCCTCTCGCTTTCAGCTGCCACCACTGGCTATCCCTCGTGGCAAACAGGGAAGCAACTTGCATAAGTCTTCCCCTGCCATTACACAGCCTCCTCACCATCAAGACTCCTGCTGTGCCTCCTCGTGGCAACATACAGTAACTGGGTGCCTCGTGGGCCCAGGCGAGATCAGCAGGGGATCTCGAAGAAGCAGTGGGCCCCAGAAGGACGGCGCATAGGCCCACTGGCATGTGGACACGTCCTGGTGCCTATTAAACCACCGCGCCACTGCCTTGCGGATTAACCTTGGGAGGTATAAGGCTACGGGAGTAAACCCCAAATGAAAAATCTGCGGTGCACCCCGCATCAGGCAGACATGCTTACAGAGCTCCAACAAGACCCCAACGGCGGTGTAGGAGGAAGAGGTGACCACTATGGAAACCCAACGACTACACCGGCAGAAGAAGGCAATGCCTGATGGACAGGCTACTAAGGCGAAACCCAACAAACTGGGCTATCGGCAATCCATTGCAACTCTCCCTCTTCCCAGTCGTTACAACACTTGCACCACTGGAACAGGAAAAGGGAGAACCAAGATGTGTGGTTGCAGCCTGCACTCCTGCCTCACCACATTAATCAACTCACGTGCAGCCATCATCCAGTTCCTCATACCTCTCATCATCAAAACCCCTATACCCCCAAAAGTCCTATGGCGACAGATGAGTGGCGATGGGGACAGGCAGAGATGACTGCCGGAAGTCTCTAATTACAACTCTGCACATGGGCGGCACAGATAAGATGATCGTTTAAGCACTGGGTTCTAGGCAGCAGTGCAATTCGGTCCTGTCTGTGCGACTGAGCAGCCCTTTTGGGGAGCCACTCTGCTCACCCCACATGGGGAGGGGGCTAGAAAAGGTGCCCTAAACATAGCCTGCCTAAAATCCCAACCTGACTGGGCAACCGCACCCAGTAAGGTCATCCTTATGTGGTCGAAAACACAACCAAAATCACAGATCCAAACAAAAAAACCTCTTATGGTCGCTGCATGGAATGTCAGGACCCTTCTGGATACTGGCACAAATGCACGTCCTGAAAGAAGAACTGCCCTTGTGGCAGAAGAGCTGGCTAGGTATAACATCGACATAACAGCCACCAGTGAGTCCCAGCTCCCAGATGAGGGCCAACTCACAGAACGGGGGTTTGGCTACACCTTCTTCTGGAAGGGTATGTCTGCTGCTGAGAGAAGCTGCATTTATGGAGTTGGCTTTGCCATCCACCAATGCATCCTACACAGGCTAACTGAAATGCCTATTGGGATTAACGAGCACCTCATGATGATTCGAGTCCCACTGAATCACTCACGTCATGCCTTCTTCATCAGTGCATACACCCCAACACTGGATGCGCAGAGGATGACACCAAGGAGACCTTTTACGCCGACCTCGACAGAGTGCTAACCTCTATCCCCAGAGAAGGCAAGGTTCTGCTCCTTGGCAACTTCAATTCCAGAGTTGGCAGAGATGCTAACATTTGGCAAGGAACTATAGGGAGAAATGGACTAGGCAAGTGTAATCCCATCGGCCTACTCCTCTTCAGCAAATGTGCTGCATACAACCTCACTATCACTAATACCTTGTTTAGGCAGGCCGACAAGTTCAAGAGTTCGTGGCAACACCCACGATCCAAACACTGGCAACTCATTGACTACATCATTGTCAGAGAAAGAGATCGCCGATATGTCCTCATCACCCATGCCATGCATGGCTTAGACCACTGTGACACTAATCATCTGCTTGTTAGATCCAAGCTCTCACTTCACGCCGCCCCAAAATGGCGAAGGCAGCAAGCCTCCAGAAGTGGTTTTAATACTAAGCGTCTGGAGGATCCACCGGTAGCACATGCTTTGAAAGAAAAGCTCGAACATGGGTTATAAACAACCCAACATTAAGCAACGTGAATCTCAGTGCCGAATGGGATACTCTTAATAATGTTATGACAAAAACCTGCAGAGAAACCCTCGGCCAGATCAAAAGAATACACCAGGACTGGTTTGATGAAAATGACCAGGCAATCAAAGTACTCATCGATGATCAACGTGCTGCTCTTACTGACTGGCAGAACAACCCTCAGTCTCGAACCAAAGCTGATACCGTCTGCATGAAGAAAGCGGCAGCCCAGCGGGAACTTCGCAATTTAAGGAACGATTGGCTGAAAAATGAATCAGGTGAAGCACAAAAACATGCAGATCAGCACAAGATGCACGAATTTTTAATTTCCAGTAAAGCATTTTAGGGACCAGTCACTCGTGGCACAGCCCCCCTCCGCTCATCTGACGGTAACCGCATAATTAAAGATGATGAAGGCCTCCTTCAGCACTAGAAAGAGCACTACCATTCATTGCTCAACCGAAACACCGATGTGGATGTCCTGACTACCCAGCAGGTCCCTCAGGATCCAGAGCTGACCCATCTCAGCTATCCTTCATCCCTGGATGAGGTAGCTACTGCCATCAAACAGATGGAAAATAACAAAGCCTCAGGGCCTGATGGAATCCCAGCCAAGGTGTATAAAGCAGGAGGACCTCTGCTTACCAGCCGTCTCCACTCGGCGGGCAATTGAAAAGGTATAAAGATAGTCTTAAGACAAACCTGAAAAAGTGCCAAATCGACCCCCTCACCTGGGAGTCGATTACTTCACATCGTAACGCTTGGAGGAGCACCACACGAGAAGTTGTCAATACTTTCGAGTTAGCCCGATTGCAAGCCGAGGCAGTCAAGCGCCAACGCCGGAAAGACGCTGCCACCACCCCTCCAGCAGTAGATGGAGCCCTCCACGTGTGCAACGAATGTGAACGACGCTGCGGGTCCCGTATCGGTCTCTTTAGTCACCTCAAAACTCACCAACTTAGGTGACATCCCTAATACCTCATAGCATTGTCTCATAGCTGGATGATTGTCATACTCGATTCCGAGTGACAGCAAATTAGTGTGTGTGTGTGTGTGTGTGTGTGTGTGTGTGTGTGTGTGTGTGTGTGTGTGTGTGTGTGTGTGTGTGTGTGTGTGTGTGTGTGTGTGTGTGTGTGTGTGGACTCCCTCAAACATACACTCTAATTACAAAAAAGTTGGGAAAAATTTAATATACGGGTATATATTATTTACACGTATGACCAGACAGACAGACACAAACTTATAAAGATAGACAGACCGACAAATAGACAGACACGCAGACAAGCAGACAGACACACATACAAAAACATACACGCAGACAGACACACACACAGACATACAGACACACAGACACAGACAGACAGATATACAGACACACAGACACAGACAGACATACATACAGACAGACAGACATACAGACACACAGACACAGACAGACATACAGACAGACAGACAGACAGATAGTAAACTTGCACCCCAACTTGTGGACAAACACACACACAGACCCTCCCTTCAACTCAACCGGCCGGAGCCAATATCCTGGCCATGTTTACCCACGCCTCCTCCCACACGCCTCCTTCCCACGCCTCCTCCCACACGCCCTTCCCACACACACTACTCCCACACGCCTCCTCCACACGTCTCTTCCCACACGCCTCCTTCCCACACGCCTCCTCCTCACTCTTCCCTCACACGCCTACTTCCCACGCCTCCTTCCCACATGCCTCCTCCCACACGCCTCCCCACGTCTCCTCCCACACGCCTCCCACACGCCTCCTCCAACACGCCTCCTTCCCACACGGCTCCTCCCTCACTCTTCCCTCACACACGCCTTCTTCCCCACGCCTCCTTCCCACGCCTCCCCCACGCCTCCCACATGGGTCTTTCCACACGGCTCCTCCCTCACTCTTCCCTCCCCACACGCCTTCTTCCCACACGCCTCCTTCCCACCGCCTCCTTCCCACGCCTCCTCCCTCACGCTTCCTTCCCACCACACCTCCTTCCCACACGCCTCCTCCCACACGCCTCCCACATGGGTCCTTCCCCACTTCCTCCCTCCTCTTCCCTCACACACTCATCCTCCCATACGCCTCCTCCCACACGCCTCATTTATACACGCCTCCTTCCCACACGCCTCCCACATGCGTCCTTCCCACACCTTCCCACACGCCTCCTTCCACACACCTACTCCCACACTCATCCTCCCATACGCCTCCCACACGCCTCATTTATACACGCCTCTTCCCACACGCCTCCTCCCACACGTCTTCTCCCTCGCCTCCTTCCCCACACGCCTCCTCCCACTCCGCCTCCTTCCCACACACGCCTCCTTCCCCCGTCTCCTTCCCACCGCCTCCTCCCACACGTCTCCTCCCGCCTCCTCCCACACGTCTCCTCCCACACGCCTCCTTCCCACCGTCTCCCCCACACGCCTCCTTCCCACACGCCCTCCTCCCACACGTCTCCTCCCACACGCCTCCTTCCCACACGCCTCCTTCCCACACGCCTCACACGCCCACATTCGTCTCCTCCCACGCCTCCTCCCACGCCTCCCACACGTCTCCTCCCACACCTCCCTCCCACACGTCTCCTCCCACACGCCTCCTCCACCGCCTCCTTCCCACACGTCTCCTCCCACACGCCTCCCCCCTCCCCACGTCCCTCCCCCCCCTCCTTCCCACACGCCTCCTCCCATCTCCTCCACGCCTCCTTCCCACACCTCCTTCCCACACGTCTCCTCCCACACGCCTCCCACACGCCTCCCACACGTCTCCTCCCACACGCCTCCTCCCACACGTCTCCTCCCCACACGCCTCCTTCCCATACATCTCCTTCCCCCGTCTCCCCTTCCCACACGCCTCCCACGCCTCCCACACGTCTCCTCCCACACGCCTCCTCCCCACACGCCTCCTTCCCCCACACGCCTCCTTCCCACACGCCTCCTCCCACGTCTCCTCCCACACGCCTCCTTCCCACATCCTCCTTCCCACGTCTCCTCCCACACGCCTCCTTCCCACGCCTCCTCCCACACGTCTCCCCCACACGCCTCCTTCCCATGCCTCCTCCCATATCTCCTCCCCTCCTCCCGCCTCCTCCTTCCCACACGTCTCCTCCCCCCGCCTCCTTCCCCACGCTTCCCATCCCCCCCGCCTCCTTCCCACACGCCTCCTTCCTCCCACACACGCCTCCTTCCCCGCCTCCTCCCACACGTCTCCTCCCACACGCCTCCTTCCCACCCTCCTCCCACCCTCCTTCCCACACGCCTCCTCCCACACGTCTCCTCCTCCTCCTCCTTCCCACGCCTCCTTCCCCACGTCCCTCCCACACGTCTCCTCACACACGCCTCCTTCCCACACGCCTCCTTCCCCACACGCCTCCTCCCACACGCCTCCTTCCCTGCCTCCTCCCACACGCTCTTATGATTAAGGCGTGTGCTTTTTCTTTCCTCCCTCCATCCCTTCCCTCCCTTCCCTCCTTTCTCACGTCCTCATGCCTTCAGTTTAGGCCTTGACCCTCCCACCTCCCTCCCCTCCGTCCTTCACCCCCCACGTCCTTCACCCCCCGTCCTCCACCCCACACGTCCTTCACACCCCCCACGTCCCTTACCCCAACACAAACACGCGTATTCCGAGGCAGGAGGTAATGATGTATTTGACCTGGGTTGATGATGAGACAAGAGCTGATGTTTAATACCTGCCGAAGAGCTACTTACTGTGTGTAGATGGATAGATAAATAGATAGATAGATAGATAGATAGATAGATAGATAGATAGAGAGAGAGAGAGAGAGAGAGAGAGGTGGCCATGACCCGTCGAGGTTATGACACCCCCATAACATGACTCCCCTATGATATAATACTCATGACGTGACACCCCCATAACATGACACCCCCATAACATGACACTCCCATAACATGACACTCCCATAACATGACACCTCTTTAAAACGATTTTGTTATCAAACAGTGGATTGAGAGGACACCGGAGCTAATAATAACAATAATAATAATAATAACGATAAACATTAGTACAGCCTCAGCACCGACTGCACCAACAGTTATCAGGGAGGTACAGATTTTGCCGGTGGTTACGGAGACAATATTTGTGGTGCCCTTCATACAAACTATCCTTTGAGCATTCTGTAGGAAACTGGAGTATCCTTTTGTTGGGTCCGAATGTCCTAGTAACTAGTATCCTTATCAATCTGTAGGACCCTGAAGCATTTAACTCATGTTTTATTATCCTATATGAAACCTGTACATGTCCTATTGAAGCTTGCGCTCATAATAACTAGGATCCTTATCATGCTGTAGGACCCTAAAGCCTACAACTCGTGTCCCTGTCCTTCTATAAGGTCCTAATGTCCTGATAACCAGTTACCTTATTACCCTGTAGGACCCTAACGCCAATCCACCAATCCTTGTCTTATTGTAGGATCTTGTTGTACCTAAAACTTGTCTCCTCACCATCCTGTAGGACCCGGATTCCTCAAACTCTGTGTCACTAAAGGCGGTGTTGTTGTCTTCTGCAGGAAGCCAGTACAGCTGCCCAGAATCGACGGTAAGAACATCCTCCTGCACCTGCCGCCCGGGATTAAGGTCACCGAGATGAAATGGTTCTCCGTCTGGTGCCGCAGGTTCACGGTGAGTACCTGCCCACCTGAACCCACCTGCACCCACCTAGGAGTCACTGACACTCACATGCACCCACCCACACCCATTTGGGAACCAAAAATACTACTACTACTACTACCACAAACACACACACACACATATATATATATATATATATATATATATATATATATATATATATATATATATATATATATCATGTGATCCTAATGGAAACGTGGATAAGATAATCTTGATAAAAATCACACAGGAAAAAAGGAAAATTGAGACACTAAATCTTTTATTCAAAACATCTGCAATGGCAACTTGTTTCCTGTGTATTATGATATATATATATATATATATATATATATATATATATATATATATATATATATATATATATATATATATATATATATATTGTTATATTGTACGTATGTATGCATGTTTAGTATACATAATGTGTGTGTGTGTACAGTCGTAGTCTAGATACCACACCCGGTGAGAGAGTCTCAGGTGTACACACATCTACAAAACTTTGGCTTAATGAAAGTAGTTTAACCAAAGTTTTAACCGCTCGGGCTATTTTTCTCAAACTATTGGCTCCTTCCTTTCACAAAATCACGAAAACTCTTAAATATAATTGAATGTAAAGTGATTTTGTTCATCTGTTGATATTTTATAAGATGTGTATTCGATTTTTTTTTTTTTTTCTAATGTGATTTTATATTGATTGATGTTATAAAAGTTGTGTTTTTTGCCGTTATTTCATTTATTTATTGATATGTATTATTAAATTTATTCGAATGACTGGGTTTGTCCAACATTGATTTAAAATATTGTTAATATTTTAAAAAGATGTATTCTCGAAAGCTCAGGTTGTTGACATTGTTCTGCGCCTGCGTAGAGGGAGTAGTGCTCCAGGGTGAGTGACCAGCCCCATGTGTGGTGCGCTAAAATAATTGTGTTCTTTCTTTCTTTCTTTCTTTCTTTCTTTCTTTCTTTCTTTCTTTCTTTCTTTCTTTCTTTCTTTCTTCTTCCTCTTCTTCTTTTTCCCTCTCCTTCTCTTCTTCTACCTCCTTCTTCTTATTTACCTTCTCATCCTCTTTTACATTCTTCTTCTTCACCTAACATCTCAATTTTATCTTTTTCTTTGTCGTCTCTCTCTCTCTCTCTCTCTCTCTCTCTCTCTCTCTCTCTCTCTCTCTCTCTCTCTCTCTCTCTCAGGGCCTCCACCTCTCCCTCATCTGAAAGTGTAATTGAAAGGAAAATCGATTTGACTAAAGCCGTATCAGAGGCACAGATCCCGATGATGGTGGGAGGAGGAGAAGGAGAAGAAGGGAAGGAGGAGGAGGGGTGGAAGAGGAGAAGGATGGATGGGAAGGGAGATAGAGGAGGGATGGATGGAGAGGGGATAGAGGAAAATGAGAAGTGAAGGAGAAGGATGGATGGAAGAGAAGGGGAAGAAGAGGAGGGATTTAAGAGCAGGAGAAGGAAGATGAGGAGGAAAAAGATATCAGCAGAAAGGAGGAGAAGAACGGAGAGGATGAAGCTCAAGTACATAAGAGAAGCAGAGTGATGGCAAGGAGGAGGAGGAGGAAAGAGGAAGAAGAAGAAGAATGAGTAGGAAGAAAATGATGATGATGATGATGATGATGATGATGATGGATGAGGAAGAGGAGGAAAAAGTAGTAAACGAAGAAGAAGGAGAAGAAGAAGAAGAATACATCATATTAAACAAAATATGTAATGAACACTATACTAAGATAATGTTCACCTAATGACTTAAGAGAGTCTGTGTGTTTGTCTGTCATCCTTGGTCTACCTGTGTGTCTATATCTGTCTATCCATCCATCTATCTATCTGTCTATATAACTATCTATCTTTTGAACACACTGAGGTACTCAATTAAGTAGGTAATCAGAGGACTGTCACGAGATGTTTAATTCACCTGTGGAAAGACCAAGTGAACCTACGTGTCAATCGTACGTCAAAAGTGGCAGTTGTACGTCAAGCGTGCGTTGAAAGTGTCAATTGTGTGTCAAAAAATATAATTTTTTCGTTAATCGTATCAGAAGTTGACAATTGTTCTTTAAGTGTGCGCTAAGTGAGAGTTGTACGGTACGTCAAATGTGCGTTTGAAATGTGAGTTATGCGTTAGCCGTGAGTATGACTGCGTTTGTATTTGTACACATGACTGTATATATATATATATATATATATATATATATATATATATATATATATATATATATATATATATATATATATATATATATATATATATATATATATATATATATATATATATCAATTTGATACGCTGGTCGCCATACAAAGAGCGCGATCGCCCTTGTATGGGTGTATATATGTACACAAGAGGCGGGGACTAGTGTACTGTATAATGTGTGTGTGTGTGTGTGTGTGTGTGTATCACAGAGGGATCCGATAGCTTTTGTAATCGGCTTATAGGCTGCCCCTGCCGCCACCTCCACCACTGCCACCACCACCACTACTGTACAGCCACCACCACCTACTACCACCACCACCACCACACTGCCACCATCACCACCACCACCACCACCTACAGCCACCACCACCACTGCCCACCACCACCACCACCACCACCACTACTGCCACCATCACCACCACCACCACCACCTACAGCCACCACCACCACTAGCCTCACCACCACCACCACAGCCACCACCACCACTATGCCATCACCACCACCACTACAACCATCACTATTGTCACCACCACCACCCAACCATCACTTTGTCACCACCACCACTACAACCATCACTATTGTCACCACCACCACCAACACTACTGCCACCACCACCACTGCTACCACCACCACCATTACTACACCACCACCACCACCACCACCTGCCACCACCACCACCACCACTACCCACCACCACTACTGCCCACCACCACCACACTGCTACCACCACCACTACTGCCACCACCACCACTACACCACCACTACACTACACCCACACCACCACCACTACAACCATCACTATTGTCACCACCACCACCAACACTACTGCCACCACCACCACTGCTACCACCACCTCCACCACACACCACCACCACCACCACCCACCACTACTGCCACCACCACTGCCACCACCACCACTGCCACCACCACCTACCACCACCACCACCACTACTGCCACCACCACCACTACACCACTACCACCACCACCACCACCACTACACTACCACCCACCACCACCACCACCACCACCACTACTGCCACCACCACTACAACCACCACCACTACTGCCACCACCACCACTGCTACCACCACCTCCACCATTACACTACCACCACCACCACCACCACCACCACCACCACCACCACCACCACCACTTCACCACTGCCACCACCACCACTACTGCCACCTCACCACTACTGACCCACTACCACCACCACTACCACCACCACCACACTGCCACCACCACACCACACCACCACTGCCACTCTGCCACCATCACAACCATCCACCAAACCACCACCACTACTGCCACCACCACCACCACTACTGCCACCACCACAACATTACTGCCACCACCACCACCACCACCACCATTGCCACCACAACTAACACTACTGCCACCACTACCACTACTGCCAACCACCACCCTGCCACCACCTCTACTACTTGACACCACCATCACCACATCATCACTATTGCTGCCACCACCACCACTAGCCTTCCCGGTCATTGCTTCTTCTGTGTGTGTGTGTGTGTGTGTGTGTGTGTGTGTGTGTGGGTGTGTGTTAGTGTGTGAGGGGAACAAGGGGAATGAGTTGGCAAGAGGCAGGAGGAGGTAAGGGTTAAGGGGCAAGAGGTAAAGGAGCAGGGGGAAGGGACTGAAGGCAGAGGGTAGGAGATACGGGCAAGAAACCAGAGGAAAGGACAAAGGGTAGAAGAGTGGGATAAGGAGCAGGTGGAGAGGGCAAGGGGCAAGATTTGAGAGCAAGATATATATAGAGAGGGCAAGGGACCAGGCGGGAGGGCAAGGGGCAAGAGGGAAGAGCAAGGGCATATATTACCGCCCCGGGTGCAGTAATGTCAACACACACAGCTCGACTCCTCCCTTGTAATAAGTGGGTCACCCGCAAGCTACTGGAGGGAGGGAGGGAGTTGGAGGAATGATGGTGGTGAACGGAAAGGGAGGGATGAGAATGGGGATGGGAGATAAAGAAGAAAAGGGGAGGACGGTATGGGGAAGGAGGGGAGGGGCGAGGGAGAGGGAAGGATGAGAGTGTGGAAGGTAGATGAAAAAGAAAAGGGGAGAAATGGGTGGTGAAGAAATGGAGGAAGGGATGGAGGAAGAGAGGGGGGGATAAAGGAGAGAAGTGATGAGGAAGAAGAGGAGGGAAGAAATGGAGGAAAAGAGAGAGGGAGGCTTCACCTAACATACCCAATTTTCCCATAAGTTGAGTCATAAGTGTGTACAGTAGTGTGACTCCCTGCCACATACAGTACTGTGTTTATATTCTGAATTCTAGTCTAGGTTAGTTTATAATCTTGAATTACGTACAGATGTAAATACTCTGTTTGGAAATCTTCTAAGTGGGATATTATAAACCTTTCTTGTGAATAGTGAAAAACTATCAGAAGACAGAGTTTTGCAAGTGATAAGAAAATGTCCATATTACTGCTTTCATCCTGTTGATCCCTCACCCCCAGCACCCTTCACCCTCTCCCCCCCCTCGTCTTCGGTCCTGGGTGGAAGAATAGGTTAGACAGATAGAACAGGATAGCAAAAATTTTATTATTGATGATGAAATCTGCCACCAGTAGCCTTGAGAGCCACGGGGGTTATAATGAAGGAGGGTGTGTGTGTGGTGGGGCGGGGGTTGGGGGGGCAATCACTCATGGCGCAGCCTCTCTCCGCTCATCTGATGGCCATTCCCTAATTAAAGACGAAGAAGGCATCCTTCAGCTCTGGAAAAAGCACTACCATTCGCTTCTCAACAACCAAAATACCGATGTGGATGTAGTGACTACCCAGCAGGTCCCTCAGCACCCAGAGCTGACCCACCTCAGCTATCCTCCATCTCTGGATGAGGTAGCTACTGCCATCGAACAGATGAAATATAACAAAGCCTCAGGCCTGATGGAATCCCAGCCGAGGTGTATAAAGCAGGAGGATCTCTGCTTATGAGCCGTCTCCATTCTCTCCTGGAGAATAGATGGGAAAAGGAGAAAATCCCCCAAGCTCTTACAGACGCCTCCTCCGACAATATTTATAAGAACAAGGGAGACCGGTCGGACTGTGGCAACTACCAAGGGATCTCGCTGCTGTCTGTAGCTGGCAAGATTGTCGCCCGAGTCCTCCTAAACAGAATTCTTCCTGAGGCTGAAAACTTCTTCCCATAATCTCAGTGTGGTTTTAGACCATCGCGTGGCACCTCTGACATGATATTTGCTGCTCGCTAGATACAGGAAAAGTGCAGAAAATAGCGTCGTGAACTGTACATGGACTTCATCGACCTTACCATGGTCTTCGACTTGGTCACCAGGGAAGTCCTCTGGCGGACCCTCAGCCGTTTTGGCTGCCCATTCAAATTCATTGCCATTGTGAGGCAAATACACGATGGCATGAACGGCAGTGTCCTGTACAATAGCACCCAGTCACAATCCTTCCCCATCCAAACGGGGGTTAAGGAAGGATGTGTACTGGCACCAACTCTCTTTTCCATTTTCTTGGGTGCCTTCCTTACTCGTGCCAGAGCCAATTTAGCCGGCGGGTTGGACATCGAGTACCGGATGAATGGTCTTTTCAACATAAGACGACTCCTGGCAGGAACATAGGTGTCGGCAGCGTCCATTACTGAGCTTCAGTTTGCAGACGATCTCATCCTTGTCGCTCACACTGAACTCTACCTACAGAAGATCCTAAACACCTACGCAGATGCGTATGCACACTTCGGCCTTAAGGTGAATGTGCGTAAGACTCAGATTCTCTTTCAGCCTGCCCCTGGTTCAGCCACACCACCATCCATCCAGCTTAACGGTACTACCCTCTCCAATGTTACCCATTTTCAGTATCTCGGCTCCCATCTGTCCACCACCACGGACATCGATGAAGACATTCAACATCGGATCAGATGTGCATCTTAAGTATTTGGCAGATTCCGTACCCGTGTCTTCAGCTGTAGGGAGCTGAAATTATCTACAAAGTTGCACGTATATCGGGCAGCGGTCCTCCCAACCCTGCTATATGACAGCGAGACATGGGTCAAAAAAGGAGGCACCTCAAGGCACTTGAAAACTTTCACCAATGTAGCCTACGTTCCATATTCCGAATTCTTTGGGAGGACAAGAGAATACATGCCAGTATTCTCGCTGACACTAACTGTAGGAGCATCGAGCCTACCATTATCCATGAACAACTACAATGACCTGGCCATATTATCCGCATGGACGACAGTAAACTACCAAGTAGCTACTTTTCAGTCACCTAACGAATGGTAAACGTAACGTCGGCGGGCAACGGAAAAGGTAAAGGGATAGTCTTTAGACAAACCTGAAAAAGTGCCAAATCGACCCTCACCTGGGAGACGATTACTCCACACCGTAACGCTTGGAAGATCACCACACAAGAAGGTGTCAATACTTTCGAATTTTACCCGACTGCATATCGAGGCAGACAAGCGCCAGTACCGGAAGCACGCTGCCGCCGCCCCTCCCGCACTAGATGTAGCCCTCCACACGTTCCACATCTGTGGACGACCCTGCCGGTCCTGTATCGGCCTCTCCAGTCACACCAGAGCTCACTAATGAAGGTGACGTCCTTAATAACTCATATTGTTGTATCATAGCTGGATGATCGTCATACTCGATTCCGAGTGACAGCAAAGTGGTAGTAGTAGTTGTGTGTGTGTGTGTGTGTGTGTGTGTGTGTGTGTGTGTGTGTGTACACTTTTGAAACAGCACTACCTTCCTTCACCACTCATGTCCCTCCTCTCCCCTTCCCCCACCACCACCACCAACAGGAAGTAAAAGACACACACACACACACACACACACACTCGACCATCTCTTTACAACAAAAGTGATCATACCACTTCTCCCATCCCTTTAAACTCTCTCCCCCATCCATCCCTTTAAATGGGTAACAGAGTCCGAGCTGACCCAACCATTAAACCCCTACCATCCCTGCCTCCTCTTCCTCTACCCCACAGTGATTATCACCCTTATGATGTATGAGTTTTAGGGTCATTTCCTCCACCAGTCAAGGCTGTGTGGGTACGTCTTTGTGGCATCTGCTGAGGTTTTTCGATATCTTGTTATGAAAAAGTGATATAATGTTTTCCTGTTGAATACACTTTACCTCTGTGTGTGTGCGGGAGGGGGGGAAAGTGGGGAGTGATGAAGGGTGTGTGTTGGAGAGGAATGAGGAGGGTGAAGGGTGTGTGTGTGTGTGTGTGTGTGTGTGTGTGCGTTTTATGTGGCACACGATACACATGTGTCTACTTATAATATTGACCCATTATATTTACCTTCATTGCGTTTTAGTTTATTTCCTTATTTTATGGAGCTCCATAAATCTCTATTTATTTTTATATTATTTACTGACAAACGTCTTAAATGATATTTCATTTTCAAATAACCTTTATTTTTTCCGACCTTTTCTTTACAAACAATATCAGTTGGTCACGAGACAGTCATTTGGATGCTTAATTGATAACTTATTTCGATATTAATTTATATTTACGAACTAAATTAACTGGCGGTGTATGTCTTCCTTGTATCGTGTGGGAGATTACTGTAACTAGTGTAGGTGAGGGATTACTGTAACTAGTGAAGGTGAGGGATTACTGTAACTAGTGTAGGTGAGGGATTACTGTAACTAGTGTAGGTGAGGGATTACTGTAACTAGTGTAGGTGACGGATTACTGTAACTAGTGTAGGTGACGGATTACTGAAACTAGTGTAGGTGAGGGATTACTGTAACTAGTGTAGGTGACGGATTACTGTAACTAGTGTAGGTGAGGGATTACTGTAACTAGTGTAGGTGACGCATTACTGTAACTAGTGTAGGTGAGAGATTACTGGAACTAGTGTAGGTGAGAGATTACTGTAACTAGTGTAGGTGACGGATTACTGTAACTAGTGTAGGTGAGAGATTACTGTAATCAGTGTAGGCAGGAGTCACGTAACTAGGTGTAGGTGAGGATTACTGTAATCAGTGTAGGTGAGAGATTACTGTAACTAGTGTAGGTGAGAGATTACTGTAACTAGTGTGTGGTGTGAGGATTACTGTAACTAGTGTGAAGAGGATTACTGTAACTAGTGTAGGTGAGGGATTTTTGTAACTAGTGTAGGTGAGGGATTACTGTAACTAGTGTAGGTGAGGGATAGGTGAGGGATTACTGTAACTAGTGTAGGAGAAGGATTACTGAAACTAGTGTAGGTGGGGATTACTGTAACCAGTGTAGTTGATGGAATACTGTAGATAGTGTACGTGATGGATTACTGTAACTAGTGTAGGTGGGGATTATTCTAATATTTTATGTGGGGAATTACTTTAGTGTAGGTGTGGATTACTCCAGTGCAGATGGAGATTACTCTCACTAGTGTAGGTAGGGATTACTCTAGTGTAGGTGGGGATTACTCCAGTGCAGGTGGGGATTACTATTACTAGTGTTGGTAGGGATTACTCTAGATAGTGTAAGTGGGGATTACTATTACTAGTGTAGGTAGGGATTACTCTAGTGAAGGTGGGGATTACTCACACAAGTGTAGGTAGGGATTACTCTAGATAGTGTAGGTGTTGATTACTATAGTGTAGGTGGGGCTTATTCCAGTGCAGATGGAGATTACTCTCACTAGTGTAGGTAGGGATTACTCTAGTGTAGGTGGGGATTACTCCAGTGCAGGTGGGGATTACTATCACTAGTGTAGGTAGGGATTACTCTAGATAGTGTAGGTGTTGATTACTCTAGTGAAGGTGGGGATTACTCTAGTGTAGGTGGGACTTGCTCCAACTAGTGTTGGTGGGGATTACTCCAGTGCGGGTGAGGATTACTATCACTAGTTTAGGTAGGGATTACTTTAGCTAGTGTAGGTGGGGATTACTCTAGTGTAGGTGGGACTTACTCCAACTAGTGTAGGTTGGGATTATTCTAGTGCAGGTGGGGATTACTCTCACTAATGTAGGTGGGGGTTACTCTAGCTAGTGTAGGTGGGGATTACTTTAGTGTAGGTGAGGATTACTCCAATGCAGGTAGGCATTACTCTAACTAATGTAGGTGGGGATTACTCTAGTGTAGGTGGAGATTACTCCAGTGTAGGTGGGGATTACTCTCACTAATGTCGGTGAGGATTACTCTGGCTAGTGTAGGTGGGATTACTCTAACTAGTGTAGGTGGGGATTACTCTAGATAGTTTAGGTGGGGATTACTCCAGCTAGTGTAGGTGGGGATTACCTTAGACAGTGTAAGTGGGGATTACTCTAGCTAGGGTAGGTGGGGATTACTCCAGTTCAGGTGAGGATTACACTAATGTAGATGGGGATTATTCTAGCTAGTGTAGGTGGGGATTACTCACACTAATATAGGTGGGGATTACTATAGCTAGTGTAGGTGGCATTACTCTAGCTCGTGTGAGGGGACTACTCTAGCTAGTGTTGGTGGGGATTACTGTAGCTATTGTAGGTGGGGATTACTCTAGCTAGTGTCCAGCAGTGTAGGTGGGGATTACTCTAGCTAGTAGTGTAGTGGGGATTACTCAGCTAGTGGGTGGGATTATTTGGCTGGTGTGAGTGGGGGATTACTAGCTGGAATACTCTGCTAGTGTAAGTGGGGATTACTCTAACTAGTGTGGGTGGGGATTACTCTGAATGGTGTGGGTGGGGATGCTAGTGTAGGTGGGGATTACCTTAGACAGTGTAAGTGGGGATTACTCTAGCTAGGGGTAGTGGGGATTACTACAGTTCAGGGTGAGGATTGCTAATGTAAGTGGGGGATTACTCTGGCTGGGTGGGGCTAGTGTGGTGGGGATTACAACCTAGTGTGCAGGTGGGGGATTACTCACACAAATGTAGGTGGAGATTACTATAGCTAGTGTGGGTGGGATTACTCTAGCTCGTGTAAGGGGACTACTCTGGCTAGTGTGGGTGGGGGATTACTCTGGCAGCTAGTGTAGGGGGGATTACTGCAGTGTGGGTGGGGATTGGGGATTACTCTAGCTATGTTGGGGATAGTAGCTAGTGTAGTGTGGGGATTATTACCTAGTAGTGTAGTGGGATTACTCTTGTTGGTGTGAGTGGGGATTACTCTAGTGCTGAGTGTGGGTGGGGATTACTCTAACTATTTTGGGTGGTTGTGCTGTAGCTATTGTAGGTGGGGATTACTCTGGGTAGTGTGGGTGGGGATTATTCTGGCTGTAGGGGGATTACTCTGGTAGTGTGGGTGGGGAATTACTCTGGGGGTAGGTGGATTATTCTAGCTAGTGGGAGTTACTCTAGCTAGTGTGGGTGATTACTCTAGCTAGTGTAGGTGGGGATTACTTTAGCTAGTGTAAGTGGGGATTACTCTAGCTAGTGTAGGTGGGGATTACTTTAGCTAGTGTAGGTGGGGATTACTTTAGCTAGTGTAAGTGGGGATTACTCTAGCTAGTGTAGGTGGGGATTACTTTAGCTAGTGTAAGTGGGGATTATTCTAGCTAGTGTAGGTGGGGATTACTCTAGCTAGTGTAGGTGGGGATTACTTTAGCTAGTGTAGGTGGGGATTACTTTAGCTAGTCCTGGAATGCAGGAGTCGACACACAACCTCACCTCGTATCGACCTCCCCTCCCCCGCCTCTCTCTCTCTCTCTCTCTCTCTCTCTTTCTCTCTCTCTCTCTGTGCCTATTAAATCTTATACATTGTTCATATAACTGTCAATTTGCCTATGTGTCTGTGTAGATGAATGACTGTCTGTGCACCTGTCTGTACCTAAACGTTATCTGTCTTATTTCCTGTCTATCTCTGTCTGCCTGTCACTTTGCGTTATGCCACACCAATAATTGATATACGAGCATTAAATCAAGTCAAGATTATGATGTGTGAGCGGTGAGAGACAGAGAGAGAGCGAGATAAAGAGAGAGAGAAACAAAGGAAAATATTGATAAGAAATCGACAGACAAGTGGACAAGAATGATAGATAACAAGGGATAATACCGAATGATTGATAACCAGAGATAGAGAAACAGACAGATAATCAGAAGAGAGTGACGGATAGCCAAAGTGAGAGAGAGAGAGAGAGAGAGTCGCTTGCACATTTCCTGTTTAGTGGGGCCACCATCTCCCTCCCACACTGCACCTTTAATATACCACACATGGAGCCACACTACCATACCCGCTGCTGCTGGGACGCTCCTCATATATGCACCTCAACATTACAGCCCTTCCATATCACTAACATACCTCATAGTGTTGGTATGCGACATAGTTTGTATAATTTTCTTTCTGGAATTATTATACCCTGTGGTCTGGGTAAGCTGTATATTCAGTAATAACTCTCCTTTTATTGCCATTTATGGTGTATTGAATTTGTAGCTGTAAAGAGAAATACTGTGTGTATTTTATGGGTAGTATATATAATGTACAGTACTGGCACATGGTGGTTGAACAGGAGTTAGCAGCGTATTGCCACGAGCGTCATCGTCGAGTAAACGTTTATTATCGCTTTGTTTACACCAGTGAGGTGATCTTTGTGTATGGTGGAGGAGGGGAGGGGAGTTTTGTACCATTTATTTGTTGTGTTTGATATTTGCGCCTTTATTGAGTATGTGTTTGTAATACAATAGGAGAGCAAATCAATAAAGGTCGGTTGCCTCCACCCATGGCCGCCACCAGGCAACACCCGCCGCCGAGTACGACAACCCGTGGAAATTTCCACCACCAGTTGGCTCCGCCCTGCCGGGAAACTGGAACAGTTAAATCAGAATATTGAATGTATTTATCAAATCTTTCTCTCTGGTGGTGAATGTGCAAATGTTTAAATCAGGGTAATTATTATAGTTTGGTCATTCTAATGCTTATTGCACTACCTATTCCCCGCCACCTCTGCAACTGGTCGATTGCCAAATAGGGCGGGGTTTTCCCAATGTCTCGCCAGCTATTGGCTGGAGTCTGAGGAGCTTAGCCAATACCGTGCATCTACCTGGGGAGCGCGAACACCATTGGTCAACTTTCGCATGACGTTATGCTGCAAGTTACCGCCCCTATGCGCCGCCTTGGTGGCTGGGTCGACCACTGAGCTGGCCATATATCCAAGTATTCCACCTCCTCTGTTGCTCTCTCTCTCTGTGGTCTAATTAAGCAGAGAACCGGGCACAGGCAAACCACTACTCACATTAACATGGCACCAATTTCTTGTGGTGACATATTACACCATCATGTCTCTAATAAACGCTGGCCGAACCACTGCATGATGGCGGCCTCCTGGAGGGAAGCGGGGCACCGGTTACCTCATTTTCAACATTTATACTGCTCAAAATTTTTGCTCTTTCCAATACCATTATAAATAATAATACACTCACCACATTCTCCTGCTATTATATACCCATTTTCTTACAACTTTCTCTATTTTCAAGATTTTAGATACCAGAGTGTTCCAGAGTATTATTGAGTAACGGACATGTTACCATTTAATATAACCATAGAATATCTGATATATTATCATGAGGGTCAAGAAGTGTTAGTTGGATGTCGAGCGATATATTTAGAAGAGTGCATGTCAGCGGTACACAGAGGACAGCTGGACGGTGGTAGTGTTGGAACCTACGGAGATGACCAACCAGGTTTCACTATATCTACTTATAATTATTATTAATCTTGTGCTACTACTACTACTACTAGTATTATTACTATTACTATTATTATTATTATTATTATTATTATTATTATTATTATTATTATTATTATTATTATTATTATTATTATTATTATTATTATTATTATTATTATTAGATTATTATTATTATTACTATTTTAATACGGCTTCCAACCTCCTAGCCATACCCTCTCCACACATGTTATTATCAACCTATCCTAACACAAAAGTGACTACCCTAGCTGAGTTAGTTGTGCCACAGATCTCTGCGTCATTCAGTGATTGTTGCTTCACAGTCCATGTCTGTGACTGTTGCTGGCTTTGGGGCCGATGATCTCGTTCCCTTGAGGCAAAGCAAAGAAGACCTAAGCAGAGAGAAGGACAGTCGGCATTTCAACCAAGTTGCAACGTGGTTTCTGAGCTGCTGCTTCTGTTCAGATAACACCTCGGCTAGTCATGCGTAGAATCATCTTGCACTAGGTCCCATCCCGCCAGAGGTTGTGAACTACTACTACTACTACTACTTTACTAATACTACTACTATGCTACTAAAAAACTACTGCTACTACTACTACTACTACTACTACTACTACTTTTTTTTAGAATATGGCCTCCAACCTTCCCTTATACCTTCTCCACACACTTTACTACCTAAATATCCTAATACAAAACTATCTACCACAGATCTATGCGTCACTACTAATATACAAGTTATGAACAATCTAACTTAAAGACCTTGTTTTGTGAGGTCGTGGGTAGTTAGTGTGGTTTGGCCTGGCTGTTAGGAGAAGAGGATGTGGAGAGGGAAGGAGGGGACAGGAGAAGAGAAAGGAGGAGGAGAGGAATGGAGGAGAAGAAAAGCAGGAATGAGAGGAGGAAGAAGAAAAGAAAATATGGAATGAAGAAGAAGAGGGGGAAAAGAAAATGAAAAAGAGAATGGGAGGAGAAGGAGGAGGAGGAGCAGGAAATAAAAGAGGTAAGGGGAGATGGAGGGAGAAGAGAAATGGCAGGAGGATAAGGAGGGTGGAAGGAAGAGGAGGAGAAGATAGAGGGCACGAGAGGAAGGGAAGGGCTGAGAATGGAAGGAGTCAAAGGAGAAGGATGGAGAGATGAAGAAAAAGAGGAGAGAGAGAGGGAGGGAGGGAGGGAGGGAGGGAGGGAGGCAGGGTGTCACCACTTACATAACCATGCCAACCCGGAACCTACCATTTCCGCCTCCCTCCCTCCCTCCCTCACCGAGTTGCTGCCAGTGCTGCCATCTTGCACCGCCCTCCTTCTCCCCCTTCCCCCTTAAAACTATTCAATCCCCCCACTCTTCCTTCCCTCCCCTAACCTCTCTTCTTCCCTCTCCTAGATGATCCTGCTGCCATCTTGCGCCGCCCTCCACCCCTCCCCTCAACCCCCTTCCCTTGCCCTCCCCCCCTTACCTCTTCCCCTGCCCACATCAGTTCGCCATTTTCTCTTGATTTTTACCGATTGGAATGTGGTACAATGTTGAATCTAGGACAGTGATGGGTTTGGTACAGTGTTAGTCTGGTACAATGTTGGGTCTGGTGCAATGTTGGGTCTGGTACAATGTTGGGTTTGGTGCAATGTTGTGTCTAGTACAATGTTGGGTCTGGTACAATGTTGGGTCTGGTACAATGTTGGTCTAGTACAATGTTGGGTCTAGTACAATGGTGCAATGTTGAGTCTGGTGCAATGTTGGGTCTAGTACAATGTTGGGTCTGGTGCAATGTTGGGTCTGGTACAATGTTGGGTCTGGTACAATGTTGGGTCTGGTACAATGTTGGGTCTGGTACAATCTGGTACAATGTTGGGTGTGGTACAATGTTGGGTCTAGTACAATGTTGGGTTTGGTACAATGTTGGGTATGGTGCAATGTTGGGTCTGGTGCAATGTTGGATCTGGTACAATGTTGGGTCTGATGCAATGTTGGGTCTGGTACAATGTTGGTCTAGTACAATGTTGGGTCTGTGCAATGTTGGGTCTGGTGCAATGTTGGGTCTGGTGCAATGTTGGGTCTGGTGCAATGTTGGGTCTGGTACAATGTTGGGTCTGCTACAATGTTGGTCTAGTACAATGTTGGGGGTGGGTCTGGTGCAATGTTGGGTCTGGTGCAATGTTGGGTCTGGTGCAATGTTGGGTCTGATACAATGTTGGTCTAGTACAATGTTGGGTCTGCAATGTTGGGTCTGGTGCAATGTTGGGTCTGGTACAATGTTGGGTCTGGTACAATGTTGGTCTAGTATAATGTTGGGTCTGTTGCAATGTTGGGTCTGGTAATGTTGGGTCTGGCACAATGTTGGGTCTGGGTCTGGTACAATGTTGGGTCTGGTGCAATGTTGGGTCTGGTACAATGTTGGGTCTGGTACAATGTTGGGTCAATGTTGGGTCTGGTACAATGTTGGCCTAGTACAATGTTGGTCTAGTACAATGTTGGGTTTGGTACAATGTTGGGTCTGGTACAATGTTGGATCTGGTACAATGTTGGCCTATGTTGGGGGTACAATGTTGGGTCTAGTACAATGTTGGGTCTGGTACAATGTTGGATCTGGTACAATGTTGGGTGGTGCAATACAATGCTGGGTCTGGTACAATGTTGGGTCTGGTACAATGTTGGATCTGGGTTGGGTCTGGTGCAATGTTGGGTCTGGTACAATGCTGGGTCTGGTACAATGTTGGGTCTGGTATAATGTTGGGTCTGGTAATATGTTGGGTCTGGTACAATGTTGGGTCTAGTACAATGTTGGGTCTGGTACAATGTTGGGTCTGATACAATGTTGGGTCTGGTACAATGCTGGGTTCTGGTACAATGTTGGGTCTGGTACAATGTTGGGTCTGGTACAATGTTGGGGGTCTGGTACAATGTTGGGTCTGGTACAATGTTGGGTCTGGTACAATGTTGGGTCTGGTACAATGCCGACGAGCCTGTCAGTAGTGGTGTATGGAGGCGAGAGGTCGACCCGAGTACAGAGGAGTTCCGGCTACCACGAACAGCATACTCAAGGGATGGGGTTAAACTTAAGTCGCCCCTGAACTGGGATCCGGTTAACTCTGGTCTGCTGGCCGCCGCGAGTCCCCACGACTGGACAAGTCAGATGATATATGTCCTCTAGGAGTCTAGAGGACAAGGACTGTAGAACACTGATGATAACGTCTCTCACGCCCAGCCCTTGACGTGGGTAGAGTAGAGTCCTCCTAAATAACATATCAACATATAATATTTCGCTAAAATTCCTACAATATTAATAACACCCGGCATATTAACATAACACCTCAACATAGACGTGTACCCTAAACCAACAAAACCTAAGAAAATAACAACAGAATATTATATAGACAAATCAGTAATAAAAGAGAATGGTTCTCTTACCGATGCGCTATGGCTGAAGGAAGGAAGTCATGTGACCACTCCACTCACCCTCCCAGTGCTCATCACCTCTGTTCCGGGTTGAGTAACCCAACACTTTGACTAGTCACAAGCAAACAACCCCAAACTACACCTATCACCAATTTCCCCCACAGCTTACTGCTATATAAGCTCAGACTCACTGGCCCCTAATTGGCTGAACATTCCCGCCAGGCTCTGGGAGTGGCCAACTGACTGGCTAGTATGGGTTTTATTCAATTGATAGAGTTGTGTACTTGTGTCTTGGCGAATATTTAACATTATTATTATGATAACCATTACCATTCCCTCACACCCACTCATCTTCTCCTCCTCCTCATACACTCTTCCCGGCATAAACTAACCTCACTCTCCCTCTCCTTCTCATCCTTCTTCAGGTGGATTTCGGTCACGTCACCATCCCTGAGAACCTGGACCCACCACGCAAGAGAGTCCTGCCAGAATTCCAGCGCCTTGCCCACGGCCTCCGCTCAGGGAACATCACTATCCTCGACGCCCGCACCTTCTACATCCCCAACCTCCACTACGATGGCCTTGGCCCTGATGCCTACTTTTGGGTTGGCAAGGGTCCCAAGCCTGATCCCAAGGGCCATAAGATCCCTAATGAGATGGGCAGGTGAGTTATGGGCAGAGGCAGAGGTGGGTAGGTAAGTGTCTTTGGGTACGGGGAAGAGGGAGGTGTGTGCCTGTATGGGGAGGTGTGTTAGGGCAGGGAGAGTGTGTTAGGGCATGAAGAGGTGTGTCAGGACATGGAGAGGTGTGGAAGGACATGAAGAGCTGTGTTAGGACATGGAGAGGTGTGTCAGGGCAGGGAGAGTGCGTTAGGGCATGGAGAATTGTGTCAGGGCAGGGAGAATGCGTTAGGGCATGGAGAGTGCGTTAAGGCATGAAAAGGTGTGTCAGGGCATGGGGAAGTGTGTCGGGGCATGGAGAGGTGTGTTAGGACATGGGGAGGTGTGTTAAGGCATAGAGAGGTGTGTTACGGCATAGGGAGGTGTGTTGAAGGATGGAGAGGTGTGTTGGGGCATGGAGGGGTGATGAGTAACTGAGTAAGAGTTAGGATGGAAGTAGAGAGGAGGTAAGAGACTAGGGAGAGAAGGAAGCAAGAAGCTAGGAGGAGGAGGAGGAGGAGGAGGAGGTGGTAAGATGGAGGAGGAGGAGGAGGAGGAGGAGGAGGTGGAAGAGGAGGAGGAGGAGGAGGTGGTAAGATGCTAAGAGGAAGAGGAGGAGGAGGAGGAGGGAGATGACTTATAGACGATAAGTTGAAAGGAAAGATAACTATCACAAAAAGAGACACACGGAGATAAACCAGCGTAGAAGAGGAGATGGGAAGGAAGGGGGATAGGAAAGAAAGGGAGGTGCGAAGGAAGAGGAGAAAGAGAGAAAATTTAAGAAGGAGACAGAAGATGGAGGAAAGAGTGTATTGATGTTTGTGGATGAGAGAAAACAGTAAATGAGGAGACGGGCAGGAGGGAGAAGTAGATGATTCTGGTGAATGGATGAAAAGCAGTAAATGGGAAGAAGAGAAAGATAAAAAAAATGGCTAAGAAAGTACACGTGAAAGCTGAATTAGATGAATAATTACAGTGGAACCTTATAACGAACCCCGATCTAATGGTTATAATCCGTTAAATGAAAGATTCATATTTAACGGAACCTCGATCTAACGGACTTCCTTCTCCGTGAAGGAAGTCCGTTATGGAGGTTTCACTGTACAGATGAAGTGGATACAACACACTGTATCCTTAAAGCCTTCAGCACACAGGGAGGCAACGTGGCCGACACTGTACTCCATCACCTCCACTTCCCCAACGGAAACGTCAGGTACCCATTTCCAGCTGGGTTGACTGGGAGTGCCCTGGAATCGAACCAGCGATCCTTACAACAGTAGTATAGCATAAAATTCGTGACAGACAGAAGTGTGTGTGTGTGTGTGTGTGTGTGTGTGTGTGTGTGTGTGTGTGTGTGTGTGTGTGTGCGTGTGTGTTGGACAAGTTCGATAAGTAGTATTTTACCTCCAGGTTTATGGGACTGTGGGCTTGCTTTGTCTGTGGTGACAAGGCAGCTTGGTTAGCTTACCTTTGCTTATCTTAGGTTTAGTTAGGTTAAGTCAGGATTGGTTAGCTTAGGTTAGATTTCGTTAGGTAAAGGTCAACTAAAGTTATCTTAGCTTCGATTAGATTTTATTAGATTTTGTTGGATTAGATCTGAGAATGTACCAAATTCATTAAATTCAGCTAAAACGCACAGCAATAACTTTGAAAATACAGTTAATACACTATGATAACGCCACCTACCTTAACTATACCCTTCCCACTCTAACCTGGCCCGTAAGCCACGCCCCTCGTCTTAGCTGCAAATAGCTGATTGGTTCCCTTGGGCATTTTCCCTCCCCTGGACTGCGCGTGTATAAATGCTTATTTATATCGACCGCTTATGATAATTTTTAAAATTTTCCAACATCGTCTCTGAACTGTTAAAACATTGAAATCATTTGCATTTTGATAGTTCAGATATTTAACATTATTATAGATAATAACAGATCTGCTTACCAATTGTGAAGACATTCAGTTTGAATTTTCTATGAACCAATCAGCTATTGAAGAAGGGCGTGGCTTTCGGGCAAGGTTAGCGTGGAAATACTATAGTTAATGCCTAACATGGAACACAAGTTAGATGACCAAGTTAAAGTAAGGAACCTTATCACCATAACTTAGTCCCCTAACTCGTGCTATAAGTGAATGGTCTTAGAAACGGGAAAGTGTTAGACTTCATCCTACTACACATCACCAACTAATCTTCACCAACTAATCTTCAACTAATCTTCAACTAATCTTCACCAACTAGTCTTCTCCAACTATTCGTCACAACTAATCTTCACCAACTTATCTTCACCAACTAGTCTTCACCAACTAATCTTCACCAAATAATCTTCTCCAACTATTCGTCACCAACTAATCTTCACCAACTAATCTTCATTAACTAATCTTCACCAACTAATCTTCACCAACTACTCTTCATCAACTAATCTTCACCAACTAATCTTCACCAACTAATCTTCATCAACTAATCTTCACCAACTAATCTTCACCAACTAATCTTCATCAACTAATCTTCACCAACTACTCTTCATCAACTAATCTTCACCAACTAATCTTCACCAACTAATCTTCATCAACTAATCTTCACCAACTACTCTTCATCAACTAATCTTCACCAACTATTCGTTACCAACAAATCTTCACCAAATAATCTTCACCAAATAATCTTCACCAAATAATCTTCACCAACAAATCTTCACCAACTAATCTTAATCTTCACCAAACTAATCTTCACCAACTATTCGTTACAACAACAAATCTTCACCAAATAATCTTCACCTAATCTTCACCAACAAATCTTCACCAACTAATCTTCACCAACAAATCTTCACCACTTCACCAACTAATCTTCACCAACTAATCTTCACCAACTAACCAACTAATCTTCACCAACTAATCTTCACCAACTAGTCTTCACCAACTAATCTTCTACAACTAATCTTCACCAACAAATCTTCATCAACTAATCTTCACCAACAAGTCTTCACCAACTAATCTTCACCAACAAATCTTCACCAACTAGTCTTCACCAACTAATCTTCACCAACTAATCTTCACCAACTAATCTTCACCAACCAGTCTTCACCAACAAATCTTCATCAACCAATCTTCACCAACAAATCTTCACCAGCTAATCTTCACCAACAAATCTTCACCAACTAGTCTTCACCAACTAATCTTCTCCAACTAATCTTCACCAACTAATCTTCACCAACTAATCTTCACCAACTAGTCTTCACCAACAAATCTTCATCAACTAATCTTCACCAACAAATCTTCACCAACTAATCTTCACCAACAAATCTTCACCAACTAATCTTCACCAACTAATCTTCACCAACTAATCTTCACCAACTAGTCTTCACCAACTAATCTTATCAACTAATCTTCCAACTAATCTTCAACAAATCTTCACCAACTAATCTTTCACCAACCAATCTTCACCAACCAATCTTCCAACCAATCTTTCACCAACAAATCTTCACCATCTAGTCTTCACCAACTAGTCTTCACCAACTAATCTTCACCAAACAGTTCACCAACAAATCTTCACCAACTAATCTTCACCAACTAATCTTCAACTAATCTTCACCAACTAGTCTTCTCCAACTATTCGTCACAACTAATCTTCACCAACTAATCTTCACCAACTAGTCTTCACCAACTCATCGTCACCAAATAATCTTCTCCAACTATTCGTCACCAACTAATCTTCACCAACTAATCTTCATTAACTAATCTTCTCCAACTATTCGTCACCAACAAATCTTCATCAACTTATCTTCACCAACTAATCTTCACCAACTAATCTTCATCAACTAATCTTCACCAACTAATCTTCACCAACTAATCTTCATCAACTAATCTTCACCAACTAATCTTCACCAACTAGTCTTCACCAACTATTCGTTACCAACAAATCTTCACCAAATAATCTTCACCAAATAATCTTCACCAAATAATCTTCACCAACAAATCTTCACCAACTAATCTTCACCAACAAATCTTCACCAACTAGTCTTCACCAACTAATCTTCACCAACTAATCTTCACCAACTAGTCTTCACCAACTAATCTTCTCCAACTAATCTTCACCAACAAGTCTTCACCAACTAATCTTCACCAACTAATCTTCACCAACTAGTCTTCACCAACTAATCTTCTACAACTAATCTTCACCAACAAATCTTCATCAACTAATCTTCACCAACAAGTCTTCACCAACTAATCTTCACCAACAAATCTTCACCAACTAGTCTTCACCAACTAATCTTCACCAACTAATCTTCACCAACTAATCTTCACCAACCAGTCTTCACCAACAAATCTTCATCAACCAATCTTCACCAACAAATCTTCACCAGCTAATCTTCACCAACAAATCTTCACCAACTAGTCTTCAACACCAACTAATCTTCACCAACTAATCTTCACCAACAAATCTTCAATTAACCAATCTTCACCAACTAATCTTCACCACCAATCTTCACTAACAAATCTTCACCAACTAATCTTCACCAACTAATCTTCACCAACTAATCTTCACAACTAATCTTCACCAACAAATCTTCACCAACTAATCTTCACCAACAATCTTCGCCAACCAATCTTCTTCAACTATCTTCACCAACTAATCTTCACCAACTAATCTTCACCAACTAATCTTCACCAACCAGTCTTCACCAACCAATCTTCACCAACAAATCTTCACCAACCAATCTTCACCAACCAATCTTCACCAACAAATCTTCACCAACTAATTTTCACCAACTAATCTTCACCAACTAATCTTCTTCACCAACAAATCTTCACCAACTAATCTTCACCAACTAATCTTCACCAACTAGTCTTCACCAACTAATCTTCTCCAACTATTCGTAATCTTCACCAACTAATCTTCACCAACTAATCTTCACCAACTAATCTTCACCAACAAATCTTCACCAACTAATCTTCACCAACAAATCTTCACCCAACTAATCTTCACCAACAAATCTTCACCAACTAATCTTCACCAACTAATCTTCACCAACTAATCTTCACCAACTAATCTTCACCAACTAATCTTCACCAACTACTCTTCACCAACTAATCTTCACCAACTAATCTTCACCAACTAATCTTCACCAACTAATCTTCACCAACTAATCTTCACCAACTAATCTTCACCAACTAATCTTCACCAACTAATCTTCACCAACTAATAATCTTCAAGAGCTGGACTGTTGAAGGGAACGTCTTAATACATCATGTGTAATATATCCTTTTGTTTAATTCACTAATGTTTATTTGCCTTCGTGTCCAAGAAGATTGTTATTTTTGCCTGTTTTACTTTCTCATATATTAGGGGGGGGGGGGCTATTCGTCAGGTGATTCCCATAAGCTTATAGTCTCTTCATTATCAAACACATAACTTTCATTACAGCCTGGATATACTGAGAACCTACGAGGGTGAGGACATTGAACTGCAGTTGCCTGAGAACTTGACGGTATACGACATTGATTACCTGGGCATCTGGTGCGTAACCTACAAGCATAACTTTGGCCACGTCCAGATCCCCCGCCCGGAGGAGTTGTGGGTCCCACCTGCACTGGGACAGACGCGCATCAAGGTAAACACACCTAGATCGTCACTTGTTTTGTTCCTACGTCTCAAAAGTAAATATATGTGTTATTATTATAGGGTAAAGCAAATAATATAGTTATGTGCTCACGTCCGACTGTTACTTCTGGGTAAACAAGATATTGTTATAATTTTTGCTTTTGTCTTACTTTAAAATTAAACAGAAACGTCGCTTTTCCTTTGTTGGTGAAAACTTAACAATGAGTGCTATTTTTATTACAGGTATACAGGACATTAATCGTTACATGCTTCTACATAGGAGTAAACTAACAAAATGAACATGACTGACGCATATTTTAGACTCCTGCACAAAACTCTAGACATTAATTTGATCGTCCTGTGTCAAAGGTAAACCAACTATTATACACCTGTTCACTGCTATTATCACGGGACAAACAAAAGAAAACAGTGACTGAACTCTTATATCTCAAACAAACAAACAAAATAGCTCCCATGTAACTATTTAGTTCACTTCTCTAGATAACAGTCCATTGTTTTTTACTTTTCACAAACGCTCATTTTTTGGCAGAGTAATTACTTATGAGACTTCATTGTCTGTTTAGTATTATGAGAAATACTACATATATACATACATACATACATTCATACATACATACATACATACATACACACATACATACATACATAATAATAATAGTAGAAGCCCCTCGAAATCGAGGATGGCCGGGCCAAGGGCCTCCCAGGCGTGAATTTGTTAAGGTGTCGAAGCTGTCGCCAGCACAACAACCACACCCCAAGTTAACGAGCTGCATGACCCAGTGTCAAGGAATAGTCCGAGAAAACCGGACAACCCGCCAACTGCAATGGCTAACCATTACCCGGAATACGATCAGCAAATCGATTAACATCCAGGTTCTAAATTACTGCTGGGTAAACAGAGGCAAATGGCGTAAATAAACTTGCCCATAGTTTCACCCTGCCCGAGGATTGAACTCGGGTCCGCTCGCTTGGGAAGCGAGGATGCTGACCATTTCACCACAGGTCGCCTGATACAAACATACATACATACATATACATACATAAATATAAACATACATACATACATACATACTACTTTGCTGTCACTCGGAATAGAGTATGACGATCATCCAGCTATGATACAATGATATGAGTTATTAAGGATGTCACCAAGGTTGGTGAGTTCTGAAATGACTAAAGAGGCCGATACGAGACCGGCAGAGTCGATCACAGCTGTGGAACATGTGGGGGGGCTACATCTAGTGCGGGAGGGGAGGCGGCAGCGTCTTTCCGGGGTGGTGCTCCTCCAAGCTTTATGGTGTGGAGTAATCGTCTCCCAGGTGAGGGGGTCGATTTGGCACTTTTTCAGGTTTGTCTTAAGACTATCCTTATTCCTTTTCATTTGCCCTCCGGCGTTACGTTTACTATTCGATAGGTTACTGTAAAGTAGCTGTTTTGGCAGTCTACTGTCGTCCATGCGGGTATTATGACCAGTTCAGCGTAGTTGTTCAAGGATAATGGTAACCTCGATGCTTCTACAGTGGGTGTCAGTAAGAACACTGGCATTTGTTCTCGTGTCTTCCCAGCTAACTCGGAGGATGGAACGTAGACTACGTTGGTGAAAATCTTCAAGTGCCTTGATGTGCCTCCTGTATGTGACCCATGTCTCGCTGCCAAAAAGCAGGGTGGGGAGGACCATTGCTCAATATACGTGTAACTTTGTAGATAATTTCAGCTCCCTACAGCTGAATACACGGTTTCGAAGTTTCCCAAAGGCTTGAGATACACATCTCATCCGATGTTGAATCTCGTCATCGATGTCCGCGGTGGTGGAGAGGTGGGAGCCGAGTTACCGAAAGTGGGTAAAATTAGAGAGGGTAGTACCGTTAAGCTGGATGGTGGAGGTGTGGCTGAACCAGGGGCAGGCTGAAAGAGAATCTGGGTCTTACGTACATTCACCTTAAGGTCGAAGTGTTCACACGCATCTGCGTAGGTGTTCAGGATCTCCTGGAGGCCGCGATCAGTGTGAGCGACAAGGGCGAGGTCGTCTGCATACTGAAGCTCAGTAATGGAAGCTGCCGACACTTTTGTTCCTGCCTGGAGTCGTATTATGTTGAAAAGACCCTTCATCTGGTACTCGATGTCTATCCTGCCGGCTAGATTGGTGCTGGCACAAGAAAGGAAGGCAGCCAAGAAAATAGAAAAGAGAGAGGGTATCAGTACACACCCTTGTTTAACCCCCGTTTGGATGGGGAAGAACTCAGACTGGGTGCCATTTTGCAGGACACTGTTCTTCATGCCATCGTGGAGTTGACTCACAATGGCGATGAATTTTGGTGGGCAGCCAAAACGGCTGAGGGTCGATCAGAGGGCTTCCCTGTTGACCGAGTCGAATGCCTTGATTAGGTCGATGAAACCCATGTACAGTTCATGACGCTGTCCTCTGCACTTTTCCTTTATCTGGCTGGCAGCAAAGATCATGTCAGTGGTGCCACGTGATGATATAAAGCCGCATTGAGATCTGGGAGGAAGTTTTCCGCCTTAGGAAGAAGCCTGTTTAGGAGGACTCGGGCGATAATCTTGTCAGCGACAGACTGCAGTGAGTTCCCGCTGTAGTTGCCACAGTCTGACAGGGCTCCCTTGTTCTTATAAATATTGACGATGGAGGAGTCTTTAAGATTGTGTGGGATTTCCTCCTTTTTCCCTATATTCTCCAGGAGAGAGTGGAGACAGTTGGTAAGCAGAGGTCTCCTGCTTTATACACCACAGTTGGGATTCCATCAGGCCCTGAGGCTTTGTTATTTTTCATCTGTTTGATGGCAGTAGCTACCTCATCCAGGGATGGATGATAACTGAGGTGGGTCAGCTCTGGATGCTGAGGGACCTGCTGGGTAGTCAGGACATCCATATCGGTGTTTCGGTTGAGCAGTGAATGGTAGTGCTCTTTCCACCACTGAAGGAGGCCTTCACTGTCTTTATAATTTTGGAGTTACCGTCGGATGAGTGGAGGGAGGCTGCGCTATAAGTGATTGGCCCATAAAATGTTTTAGTGGAATTGAAAAATTCGCACATCTTGTGCTGATCTGCAATTTTTTGTGTTTCACATGCTTTATTTTTAAACCAGTCATTGTTTAGATTGCGAAGCTCCTATTGGGCCGCCACTTTCTTCTTGCGGAAGGTATCAGCTTTGGTCCGAGACTGAGGGTTGTTCTGCCAGTTAGTTAAAGCAGCACGTTTATCACCGACGAATACATTGATTGCTGGGTCATTTTCATCAAACCAGTCCTGGTGCATTCTTATACATACATACATACATACATACATACATACATACATACATACATACATACATACATACATACATACATACATACATACATATATAGAACTGAATAAAGACGAAAGCTAAGGTGCTCCATTGTTTCCCTTTTTCCCTGTGTGATTTTATCAAGATTTATCTTATCCACATTTCCATTGTGGATCTACATGACATACATATATACATACCAATCTACACTATATCACTGTATCTCTTATGAAAACGTATGTGCATCTTTTTCTTATATTCAGTTTCACCTATTATATCCTCCTATCACATTATCTCCCACTATCTCTCATTATCTCCCACTATCTCTCATTATCTACCACTATCTCACATTATCTACCACTATCTCACAATATCTACCACTATCTCACATTATCTACCACTATCTCACATTTTCTACACCTATCTCACATTATCTACCACTATCTCACATTATCTCCCACTATCTCACATTATCTCCCACTATCTCACATTATCTACCACTATCTCACATTATCTCCCACTGTCTCACATTATCTACCACTATCTCACATTATCTACCACTATCTCACATTTTGTACACCTATCTCACATTATCTGCCACTATCTCACATTATCTACCACTATCTCACATTATCTACCACTATCTCACATTATCTCCCACTATCTCACATTATCTACCACTATCTCACATTATCTCCCACTATCTCTCATATGTACCACTATCTCACATTATCTCCCACTATCTCACATTATCTCCCACTATCTCACATTTTCTACACCTATCTCACATTATCTACCACTATCTCACATTATCTACCACTATCTAACATTTTCTACACCTATCTCACATTATCTACCACTATCTCACATTATCTACCACGATCTCACATTATAGTGATATCAGTTCAGGTGTTAGCATAACTCACCAGCAGGTGTTGACATACTCATAATAACCCATCAGCAGGTGTTGACATAACTCATCAGCAGGTGTTGACATACTCATAACCTATCAGCAGGTGTTGACTTAACTCATTAGCAGGTGTTGACATAACTCCTCAGCAGGTGTTGACATAACGGACTATATGGGAGAGGGTAGGCCCTTTGATAATATTTCGTTAGGTGTTAAACTTTTATATAACAGACTATACCGTTAGATGGAGGTTTGTTCGATTCAGGTTTTAATGTACATCACGTTAAGTAGGAACGGTCGCTCAGTTAAACCTTAAAACACGTATAAAGTTTTGGTCAAATAGGGATAACGTTTTTCTTTTTGCTGTAACTCAATGGTAATTAATTCATATTTCGTACAAATTTCCCTCTTATTAAAAACATTGTTAATTATCATATCATATAACCAAACTATGCATAAATTGGGTTAAGTTTGGTTAAGTTAGGATAGGTTACTTTGGTTAGTAAAGATGCTATTTATTCCTATTTTATATTATGATGTTCTTGATGATCGTTACTAAACATAGAACAGTTGGAATTATAGAGAAAAGCGATAAAAATTATTTTCATTTCAGAATTATTCCTAAATTGCATGACATGTATGTTGAGCTGTGACCTGATAATTGGATAGTTTTATGGAGTATTTATTGACTCCCTGTAATTGAGTTATTCATAATAGTTCTAGGGGCGGATCCAGGATTTTCAGAAGGGTGGGGGGAGTCCAAACAATGAGTGCATGTGTACTCGTCTTAAGTAGAAATATTGATGTCATAATGAAGTTTACGTATTTTAAAAATATATATTATAACCGAGGAGAGAATACGTCCATATACTGTACTTTACCAGAGCCATGAGGCAAATTATTTAATATCAGAAATATAAAAGGGGGGAAGTTCAGGGGCCTTTTTTTAACAAGGGGGAGGGGGGTCGGACCTCCTGAGCCCCCTGGATCCGGCCTTGGGTTGTTAAGCACATGATAATGTTATGATGTTGATGAACAGTGGGTAAGTGTAAGCTAAGATCACTGGACCAACAGTGTATGGGTGATGTAGTAACATGGTCTTGTTATCTTGGCATTGTACACCGTTGTTATCCTGATGCTCTTCCCCCGAGTGTTATCTTAGTACTCTACCCCCTCCCTGTGTGTTATCTTGACACTCTACCCCTCCCCGAGTGTTATCTTAATACTCTACCCCCTCTCCGTGTGTTATCTTGACACTCTACCCCTCCCCGAGTGTTATCTAGGCATCTACCCCCTTCCTGAGAGTTATCCTAGCACTCTACCCTCTCCCCGAGTGTTATCTAGGCACTCTACCACCTCCCCGAGTGTTGTCCTGGCACTTTATCTCTTCCCAGAGTGTTATCTTAGCACTCTAACCCCTCCCCGAGTGTTATCTAGTCACTCTACCTCCTCCCTGAGTATAATCCTGGCACTCTTCCCCTTCCCGAGTGTTATCTTGGCACTCTACCCTTTCCCCTACCCGCTCCCTGATTGTTATCTTAGCACTCTACTCCCTCCTCGAGTGTTATGTAGGTACTCTACCCCCTCCCTGAGTGTTATCTTGACATTCTACCCACTCCCCGAGTTTTAATGACCTTCTGTTGGCATTCATGAAGGAAGGGGTGAAGGAAAAAAAGCCGACAGACTCAATTTACATGTAGAGTGTACACTGTATATAATGATCATTGCCACGCCGGAATGGGTGAGTGTGGTATCAATTTACCTCATAATTGGACCCACACTATCGACTCTACTATATGCTAACATCTTTCTGCACTTAATTTACCATAAATATTATTTTCCCAAGGATTTTCTAGTGTAATGAATATTTATAATAAAATTATGTGTGTCTATACGATTAATTAACTGTTTTGTTTTTCCTACATTGGAAGTTCATTTAGGTTTTTTACTAAGACATTGTCATATCCTTTCCTTGCTTAAGATCCCTTGTGGGTGGATGTTCACAAAAATTGATAGTGTTAGTGTAGCCTTCCTTAGTTACGGCAGATGGAGTGAGTGGTCTGGAGCCATTGCTTGAATTTTGACTTAGTATAATGTATGATTACTTATGTTTCATGCAGTTTCACAGGGGCTTATTTTCAGTATATATATATATATATATATATATATATATATATATATATATATATATATATATATATATATATATATATATATATATATATTTAACGTGCTTTACTTTCTGATACCTTGACGTGCATGAGTCTTGTCATATTCTACATATCAACACTGAGACAGCCACACCAGTTCCTGTGAAGCGGGTCCTGTAGCCAAGACCAGTTTGTTGTTTTGTTTGGCATACTGTAGACACTCTAGGCCTACAGTTACCTTTTGGATTAAGTTCTTACAATCCTTCATAGGATTACCTTATTTTGATATGTTTTAGTGGAACTGTGATATACTAAATAGGTTTAGAAGTTAAGTACATAGTAAACAATGGTAAGAAAGAAAGGTGATTATGGGAGGCAGTGCTTGACCCAACACAGATTGTGGCTCCAGCAATGTGGTGGTCAATGTTGAAATATTATTGTCCATCTATAAACTCTTGTAATATATATATATATATATATATATATATATATATATATATATATATATATATATATATATATATATATATATATATATATATATATATATATATATATATATATACACACATTTGTGTCTCAGCATTATGACATTTTTCGATGTGTCAAGAAACAGCATTTAATACAAGGGAACTACCTTGAGTGAGGGAACTTTGAGGAGTGTTTGTGTTAGTGTTTGTGGCGGGTCGAGCACTGCCACCGTCACCAGCACAAGTCCCTGGCAGCGAGACGAAGAGGAGCGGGACCACCGTCTCACGTGGCTTCTTTGTTTCCAGCCCCACTGGTGGTACTTGAGCGAGCCGGGACAAGTAAGTTGTCACCCCACACACTGTCCACTGCGCATGTGCCCCCACCCCTCACCTTCCTTATGTTTGTTTTACTATATTGTTCATATTTTTTTCTGTATATGCTTTTGCTCATCTGTTTTATTTATGTTCAAGTTGGAGAAAGTCTGTTGCTAATATTATGTTGGTCAATGTTCGCACGGTGCATGTTTTCAGGACGTTCTTCCAACCAGAAGTATTGGAGTACTGCAAAACTATTGGCATTTGTGTAGGCTTAAGTTTGTTTTTTATGTGTGCTGGTGTCTGGTCCTTCACATCCTTGGTTGCCACCTACCAGCCTGTTGATGAGGAGGAGGGCATGGGCGAGAAGTATGAGGAAGACGAGAAGGATTTGTACCAGTCCGTGGAGCCCAGTCAACCCACAGCCCCCAGCTCCGACTACCCGCCTCCTCATAAAAATAGGGAGGATGAGAATATTGACAATGAAACAAGCGACCACTCAGGTTCCCAGACTGACTATGACTCTGGTTCTGATCCACAGGCAGGCTCTAAAACGGTGTTTGGTCCTGACTCTAACAACATGGGTGGTGCCTCCTTCCTCACACCTTCCTCTCATCTGGTCCTCTTCCTCCCCCTCCTCATCCTCATCCTTGTATCATTTAGTTCTGGATCCACACCAGGCACAGCTTCCTACCTGTAACATCCTCACCCTTCTCACACCTTTCTTCACTCTCTTCTTCACTCAGGCTACTTACACACTCACACTTCTCAACTTTCTCTCTCATCGTCTTTCTCTCGTTGTTTATCTATTTCCCTTGCACAGTTTGTTCATTGCCAGAGTTACATGATCATTAAAAAGCATTAGAAGACTCACTGCACGTTTCAGGCAACAGCCAGGTTAACTTAGTTTGCTGGATAATAAAAGTTAAGTTACGACTTTCTGTACAGTATATGGGTTTACATGACGTTTTGTGTATGTGATGTACCACTAGTAGATGTGGGTTTAATGTGATTACTGTGTAACTAAAGTGGATGTTTTCATTCTTTCATTGACGCATTTAGACTGAGTCATTGGGGCCGTTAAAGGAGTGTATGGTCATTATTTATAAGAAGCAATCAGTGTAGAAGATGTGATAATTAACTGAATAACTTATTTATTCATAAGTTTGGTGCCTTTACTATACATCTAGACATACAGTACTTACTTACACATGATGCTTGGCAAAGTAATACTACTGCAAGATCCTGGGACAAGAAGTTTTAGGAACTCAACCCAAACTCTTTGTCGTGGGACACAACTTCTCTCATAAGGGAGTCAACACTGGGCAGTATCACCCTATCACTCCCCATCATTAAACAATAGACTTTTGAATGCTCGCACTCAGCTGTTAGTAGAAGATCAGAACATATTGATAACAGGATGAAGTTCATGGGGTCAAAATCCTTTTAGTGGAAGATTAAAAGCTTTTGGTAATTTAATTAATCCTCTTTTTTAAGACAAAATAACTTAATAGGGATGCTGAAGCCTTTAATAATTACACTTAAATACTTCATTAAAGCCTTTTATGATGATACCACGACACTTATTGAACCGAGACTGGTAATGAAACTTAAGTTCCTGTTTGCCAAGGGAAGAACTTAATAATCTTAGCCAAGGGGAGCTTAAGTCTTGAGTAGTGAGCTGAATTAATACAGTTCCAGAACACTTTTACGACCAGCGTTTGAATACCATTGCTTTTAACAGTGACTAAAAGTATTATATTATTAACATTAGGCATACCATGCATTTAACAGTTGCTAAGAGCATTATACATTTAACAGTTGCTAGGAGCATTATACATTTAACAGTGGCTAAGAGCATTATACATTTAACAGTTGCTAAGAGCATTATACTTTTAACATTGGCTAAGAGAATTATACTTTTAATTGGCTAAGAGTACCATGCTTTTAACATTAGCTAAGAGCATTATACTTTTAACATTGGCTAAGAGTACCATGCTTTAAACATTGGCTAAGAGCATTATACTTTTAACATTGGCTAAGAGTACCATGCTTTTAGCATTGGCTAAGAGCATTATACTTTTAACATTGGCTAAGAGTACCATGCTTTTAACATTGGCTAAGAGTACCAATGCTTTTAACATTGGCTAAGAGCATTATACTTTTAACATTGGCTTAGAGTACCATGCTTTTAACATTGGCTAAGAGCATTATACTTTTAACATTGGCTAAGAGTACTTTTAACATTGCTTAGAGTACCATGCTTTTAACATTGGCTAAGAGCATTATACTTTTAACATTGGCTTAGAGTACCATGCTTTTAACATTGGCTAAGAGCATTATACTTTTAACATTGGCTAAGAGTACCATGCTTTTAACATTGGCTAAGAGCATTTAACATTGGCATTAAGAGCATTATACTTTTAACACTTGGCTAAGAGCATTATACTTTTAACATTGGCTAAGAGTACCATGCTTTAAACATTGGCTAAGAGCATTATACTTTTAACATTGGCTTAGAGTACCATGCTTTTAACATTGGCTAAGAGCATTATACTTTTAACATTGGCTAAGAGTACCATGCTTTTAACATTGGCTAAGAGCATTATACTTTTAACATTGGCGAAGAGCATTATACTTTTAACATTGGCTAAGAGTACCATGCTTTTAACATTGGCTAAGAGCATTATACTTTTAACATTGGCTAAGAGCATTATACTTTTAACATTGGCTAAGATTACACTATCATGCTTTTTGCTACAAGAACTTTGTGGTCTAAGGACAGTACTGTATACTGTAGCTCAAGGACACGTCAACTGATCCCACTTTATATATCACTTTATATATATATATATATATATATATATATATATATATATATATATATATATATATATATATATATATATATATATATATATATATATATATATATATATATATATATATATATATAATACAGTACACCGTAATATAAAACTAATAATGTGATTAAAACTACAATAATTTTAGGAATAGAATAAGTTGGGTGATACCACAGTGGAGAGACTCGTTCATACACATAAGTTAGAGCACAAAATAGTTGTTGAAGTTTAAAACAGTAGTTTGTTGAGTGGTGGGAGGGGCGTATTATACAATGTTCTACTTGCTTCGTGGTGTTGCTGCCTAGACTACATGTGACATAGATTGATTAACTTCACATTTACTTCATATGCCAAAGATAACTTTTTATTTATTCAATCTGCTTGGAGAATTTCATAATAAAGACTTGAATATAGATTTATACGTCACCTTAATAGATAAGTGGTGATGTATGTTGTATAATTGATATCGTTATGTGGCAGAAAAGTGCATTTAGTATGAAGAAACTTACTTGTACAGTATTTAAGATAGAGCATTTTGCGTACTTTACTAATATTTAGCACCTCGTTGACACTCGTCTCAGAACTGTGACTACCTAGAGACAATGTCTTCTTCTTTCTCTTCTTGAACTCCTCTCTTGTCATGTTCTTACACCACCAGTCTCTGTGTTGTCTCACTACTTAAACCTATTTATTCGTCATGTAGGAAAAAATCACTAGTATTTTAATTTAAAAAAATCCTTTTTTTATGTTTTTCTTGTTTCATATTTCATTTTATTTCTTTGTTTTCTTGCCTGAGATTCCTTCATATTCTTGTGTTTTTATTTTTACCCTTTTCCTCGTGTCCTTTCTGTCCCTATATTCATCAGACAGTCCCTCGTCCACCCCCTCATTCTTCACTCACACCTTCCCAGTGTCATGTTTTGGTTTCATCATCAAATTCAGAATTCATTATTACTCAAATTGGCCCCAACCCCAAGGTGACTTTCTCCAGCCTAAGCATGTTTAATCCCCCATGTCTTAAGTTAAGGAAATTAACTCCTAAGTATTATTTCCCACCTTGAGCATGTTTCTTTAGCTTCCCTTAAGTTATTTCAAGTTAAATCTTTCTTTGTATCGTTTCTTGTGCATGATCACTTTAAAAAATCCCAGATCTGTTCATCCCAGCATGTTTTGATGCCTTGAACTTAATTTTTTATCGTCTGAAGATTAGCCCCGGTTTATTTCACCTTAATATTAACCACCTTGACAGTAACCTAATGTAACTTAACCCTCCCCCCTCCCCCCCAGGTAGTGTTAAGGTGTTTAATCAGGTGAAATAAGCTTAAGGGCTAATCTTCAAGTGGTCTTTTTTTTATTAATAATAAAATAACCTTAGTCATTTTATTTTATTATTAGTTGTAGTTTTGTTTCCCGTCTCCTTCTAGAATTAGTTACCCAAAACTCTTTTTAGGAACCAGCCACAAGTCCCTCTTTCCGCTCTTGTTACTTCTCTACTATCTTAATATTTATCAGGTTTTACATATTCCCTGTATTCTTCCCCTCTTTTGGTCCTTGGTGTAGGTGAACCCCATTTTCTCTTCACTTGCCGGTTCCTCTGCCTCTATACTTCCCCATGTTTGGTCTTTTGGTCAACATCTGCCCATCTCTTTACTAACAACTGGTCCCTCCTTCGCAATCTTTTCCCTTCATTCCTCATTATGCCTGTGGTCCTTCCTCTGTTAATCCTGGTGACCAAGTATGACCTCCCTAGAGAGAAACTATCCCCCCAACCAGTCTAGTGTGAACCAGTCCCTTGGTCAGAGGCAACACCCCCGCTCCACCATCATCAAGCTCACTCCAGCGCCATGGTAAGTGCTGTGGAGGCCAGCAATTACCTCAATGGGCTCATTGTTCATAGTGTTTATCTTTTATCATGGAAGTCAATAATTAGCATTAGATAAAATATTTAAATCAATGTTTTTTATCATAGAAATAAAATTTGCATTTGATAAATTTGATATTTAAATCATGATTAATAAGATTTGTACTGAAATTATATACAGGTACATAGCCTGATGCTTATTAAAATTATATTATAGATACAGCTATACAAAGTAAATTATTTTTAAATTTCCACTCAAGACAATCCAAAAAATTTTACTTCCTAATTAGTTTGTTGATAATTTTGCATTTGGGATAAAAAAGGACAGCACTTTAGGTGGCTTAACCATTAAAAGAGTGTGGCATACACGACTGTGTCTCCATCTTTCAATGGTTAATATGTAAATACAGGCTTTATTAATCTCAAGAGCCAGCATCAGTATTATTGTAGTCATTCAGTTTTGCACCAAGATCAGCCCAATACCGCATTAACCTTTAATTGCTTATTGTAGTTTTAGATCTAAGCAAACACAGCTTTTTTGTATTTACCTTTGATGTTGTAATTTATTATTTGTTGACTATATTTACACATTTTTATTGTAGATGATTTTATTTCTATTTATTATTGTTAGTATTTTTTCTTTGTTTTGCTTGGCTTTTTTCCCTTTTGTTTCATGTTTTCTGTACAACACATCACACTTAACCACCGTGGATTCTTGCATAAGTAATTGTACATCCCGGTAGATATCCACAATTTTTACTGTACACCATGGCACACCTCTACCATGATATATCATCACAACACACCTCTACCATGACATATCATCACAACACACCTCTAACAGGATACACCGTCACTACAATCATCACAACACACCTGTACAATGATACACCATCACTAACACTATCATAACACACCTCTACCATGATACACCATCACAAATACTATCATAACACACCTCTACCATGATACACCATTACTATCATCACCACAACACACCTATACAATGATGCACCATCACAACACACCTGTACTATGATACACCATCACTACCACCACCATCACAACACACCTGTACTATGATACACCATCACTACCACCACCATCACAACACACCTGTACTATGATACACCATCATCACCATCACAACACACCCACCATCACTACCACCACCACACCTGTACTATGATACACCATCACTACCACCACCATCACAACACACCTGTACTATGATACACCATCACTACCACCACCATCACAACACACCTGTACTATGATGCACCATCACTACCACCATCACAACACACCTGTACTTTGAAACACCATCACTACCACCACCATCACAACACACCTGTACTATGATACACCATCACTACCACCACCATCACAACACACCTGTACTATGATACACCATCACTACCACCACCATCACAACACACCTGTACTATGATACACCATCACTACCACCATCACAACACACCTCTACAAAGATACACCATCACTAACACTATCATAACACACTACCATGATACACCATCACAACCACCATCACAACAGACCTCTACCACGATACACCGTCACTATCATCACCACAACACACCATCAGTACCCTCATCATAACACATTTCTACCATGATACACCATCATTACCACCATCACAACACACTTCTACCATGATACACCGTCACAACACATCTCTACCATGATACACCATCACTACCATCATCACAGCACACCTCAACCATTATACACCGTCACTATCATCACCACAACACACCGTCACTTTCACCATCACTACCCCTATCACAACAAACTTCTACCATAATACACCATCACCATCATCACCACAACACACCATCACTACCACCATCACAACACACGTCTACCATGATATACCGTCACTACCATCATCACAACACACTCTACCATGATATACCATCACAACACAACTTTTCCATGATACATCATCACAACACACCTGGACCAAGGCACACCATCACAACACCTCTGCCATGATACACCATCACAACACAATCTACCATGATTCACCATCATAACACAATCTACCATGATACACCATCACAACACACCTCTACCATGATACACAATCACAACACACCTCTATCATGATACACTATTACAACACACCTTTACCACATTATGCTGTAACTACCACCATCACAACACACCTTTACCATGATACATCGTAACTACCATCATCACAACACATCTCTACCATGATATTCAATCACTACCATGATATGCCATCACTACCATCATCACAACACACCTTACCATGATATACCATCACTACCATCATCACAATCCACTTCTACCATGATATACAACCCCTACCATCATCACAACACACCTTTACTATGATACACCCTAACTACAACCATCACAACACACCTCTAACGCGATACGTCGTCACTACCATCACCACAACACACTCTACCATCATACACTATCACAACACACCTCGATCATGATACACTATAACAAAACATCTTTACCATGATACACCAACACTACCATCATCACAACACACCTTACCATGATGTACCATCACTACAATCATCACAATCCACTTCTACCATGATATACAACCCCTACCATCATCACAACTTACCTCTACCATGATACACCAGCATTAGCATCATCACAGCACACGTCTATCATGATACACCGTCACTACTATTATCACAACACTTCTCTACCATGATACACTATCACAACACACTTCTGCAATGATACACTGTCTCAACACGCCTTTACCATGATACACGGTCACTAACATCATCACAACACACTCTACAATGATACATTATCACATCGCAGGTCTACCATGATACACTATCACTACCATCATCACAACACACCTCTACCATGATACACTATTACAACACACCTCCACCACCATACACCATCACTACCATCATCACAATTTACCATGATACACCATCACAACACACTTCTACCATGATACACCATAACAACACACTTCTACCATGATACACCATCACACCACACCTATACCATACTACACCATCACAATTACACCTACCATGATACACCATCACCACCACTAACACTATCAAACACATCTCTACTATGATAAACGATCATAACATTCGACCATGATACACTATCACTACACCTCTACAATGATACACCATCACAACACGCCTCTTCCATGATGCACCATCACAACACCTCTACCATGATACACCATTACAACACACCTCTACTATGATACGCAATCACAACACACCTTTACCATGATCCACCATCACTCCCACCATCGTAATGCACCCTGACCATGATACACCAACACTACCACCATCACAACACACCTCTACCATGATACACCATCACTAGCACCATCACAGCACACGTCTCCCATGATACAACATCACTACCATCATCACAACACATCTCTACCATGATACAGCATCACAAGCAACATCACAATACCTCTACCATGATACACCATCACAACACACCTCTACCATGATACACCATCACAATACACCTCTACCACTATACACCATAACAACACCTCAACCATGATACACCGTCACTAGCACCATCACAATACACCTCTACCATGATGCACCATCACAACACACCTCTTCCACGATACACCATCACTAACACCATCACAACACCTCTGCCATGATACACCATCACAACACACCTCTACCATTATACACCATTACAACACACCTCTTCCATGATACACCATCACAACACCTCTACCATGATACACCATCACAACACACCTCTACCATGATACAGCATCACAAGCAACATCACAATACCTCTACCATGACACACCATCACAACACACCTGTACCATGATACACCATCACAACACCTCTATCATGATACACCATCACAACACACCTCAACCATGATACACCATAGCAAGCACCATCACAACATTCTACCATGATACACCATCACAAGCAACATCACAATACCTCTACCATGCTACACCATCACAACTCACCTCTACCATGATACACCATCACAAGAAACCATCACAACATACCTCTACCATGAAACACCATCACAACACACCTCTACCATGATACACCATCGCTAGCACCATCACAACATTCTACCATCATACACCATCACAACACCTGTAGCATGCTACACCATCAAAATGACACCTCTACCATTATGCACCATCACTAGCACCATCATAACATTCTACCATGATACACTATCACAACACCTCTACCATGATTCACAATCACAACACATCTCTTACATGGTACACCATTACAACACACCTCTACTATGATACACTATCACAACACACCTCTACCATGATACACCAGCACAAGCATCATCACAACATTCTACCATGATACACCATCACAACACACATCTACTATGATACACTATCACAACACACCTCTACCATGATACACCAGCACAAGCACCATCACAACATTCTACCATGATACACCATTACAACACACCTCTACTATGATACACTATCACAACACACCTCTACCATGATACACCAGCACAAGCACCATCACAACATTCTACCATGATACACCATCACAACACACCTCTACTATTATACACCATCACAACACACCTTTACCGCGATACACAATCTCTAGCACCACCACAACATTCTACCATTATACACCATCACAACACCTGTGGCATGCTACACCATCACAAATACACATCTACCATGATTCACCATCACAACACACCTCTACATGATACACCATTACAACACACCTCTACTACGATACACTATCACAACACACCTTACCATGATACACCATCACTACCAATTATCACAACACACCTCTACCAGTATACACCATCACTAGCACCATCACACCACGGCACCCATGATACAACATCACTACCATCATCACAACGCACCTTTACTATTATTCACCATAACAACACACCTCTACCATGATACACCATCACAATACACCTGTACCATGATACACCATCACAACACCTCTAACATTATACACCATCACAACACACCTCTGCCATGATGCACCATCACTAGCACCATCACAACACACCTCTACCATGATGCACCATCTCATCTTACCTCTACCACTATACACCATAGCAACACACCTCAACCATGATACACCATCACTGCCACCATCACAACATTCTCCCATGATACACCATCACAACACACCTCTACTATTATACACCATCACAACACTCCTTTGCCATGATACACCATCACAACTACCATCACAATACACCCTGACCATGATACACCATCACTACTACCATCACAATACACCCTGACCATGACACACCATCGCTAGCACCATCACAACATTCTACCATTATACACTATCACAACACCTCTACCATAATACACCACAACACCTCTACCATAATACACCACAACACACCTCTACCATGATGCACCATCACAACACCTCTACCACGATGCACCATCACAACACACCTCTACGATGATACACCATCACAACACACCTCTACCATGATACACCAGCACAAGCACCATCACAACATTCTACCATTATACACTATCACAACACCTCTACCATAATACACCACAACACACCTCTACCATGATGCACCATCACAACACCTCTACCATGATACACCATCACAACACACCTCTACTATTATACACCATCACAACACACCTTTACCGCGATACACAATCTCTAGCACCACCACAACATTCTACCATTATACACCATCACAACACCTGTGGCATGCTACACCATCACAAATACACATCTACCATGATTTACCATCACAACACACCTCTTACATGATACACCATTACAACACACCTCTACTACGATACACTATCACAACACACCTTTACCATGATACACCATCACTACCACCATCACAATACACCCTGACCATGATACACCATCACTGCCACCATCACATTACACCCTGACCATGATACACCAACACTACCACCATCACAACACACCTCTACCATGATACACCATCACTAGCACCATCACACCACGCCTCACCCATGATACAACATCACTACCATCATCACAACGCACCTTTACTATTATTCACCATAACAACACACCTCTACCATGATACACCATCACAATACACCTGTACCATGATACACCATCACAACACCTCTAACATTATACACCATCACAACACACCTCTGCCATAATGCACCATCACTAGCACCATCACAACACACCTCTACCATGATGCACCATCTCATCTTACCTCTACCACTATACACCATAGCAACACACCTCAACCATGATACACCATCACTGCCACCATCACAACATTCTCCCATAATACACCATCACAACACACCTCTACTATTATACACCATCACAACACTCCTTTGCCATGATACACCATCACAACTACCATCACAATACACCCTGACCATGCTACACCATCACTACTACCATCACAATACACCCTGACCATGACACACCATCGCTAGCACCATCACAACATTCTACCATTATACACTATCACAACACCTCTACCATAATACACCACAACACACCTCTACCATGATGCACCATCACAACACCTCTACCATAATACACCACAACACACCTCTACCATGATACACCAACACAACACACCTCTACCATGTTACACCATCACAACACATCTCTACTATGATACACTATCACAACAAACCTTTACCATGATACACCATCACTACTACCATCACAATACACCCTGACCATGATACACCATCACTAGCACCATCACAGCACACCTCTCCCGTGATACAACATCACTACCATCATCACAACACACCTCAACCATGATACACCGTCACAACACACCTCTACCATGATGCACCATCACAACACACCTCTACCACGATACACCATCACCAGCACCATCACAACACCTCTACCATGATACACCATTACAACACACCTCTAATATTATACACCATCACAACACACCTTTACCATGATACACAATCGCTAACACCATCACAACTTTCTACCATTATACACCATCACAACACCTGTACCATGCGACACCATCGCAAATACCCCTCTACCATGATACACCATCACAACACACCTCTTACATGATACACCATTACAACACATCTCTACTATGATACACTATCACATCACACCTCTACCATGATACATCATCACTACCACCATCTCAATACACCCTGACCTTGATACACCAACACTACCACCGTCACAACACACCGCTACCATGATACACCATCACTAGCACCATCACACCACACCTCTTCCATGATACAACATCACTACCATCATCACAACACTCCTCTGCCATTATATATCATCGCTAGCACCATCACAACACCTTTACCATGATTCACTGTCACAACACACCTCTACCATGATACACCATCACAATACACCTCTACCATGGTACACCATCACAACACCTCTACCATGATACACCATCACTGGCGCCATCACAACATTCTACCATGATACACCATCACAACACACCTCTATTATTATACACCATCACAGCACACCTTTACCATGATACACCATTGCTAGCACCATTACAACATTCTACCATTATACACCATCACAACACCTGTACCATACTACACCATCACAATTACACCTCTACCATGATACACCATCACCAGCACCATCATAACATTCTACCATGATACAATACCACAACACCTCTACCATGATACACCATCACAGCAGACCTCTACCATGATGCAGCATCACAACACACCTCTACCATGTTACACCATCACAACATACCTCTAACATGTTACACCATCACAACACCTCTACCATGATACATCATCACAATACCTCTACCATGATACACCATCACAACATACCTCTACCATGATACACCATCACAACACCCTTCTACTATGATACACCATCACAACGCACCTCTACCATGATACACCATCACAATACCTCTACCATGATACACCATCGCAACATACCTCTACCATGATACACTATCACTTCCATCTGCACAATACACATCTACCATGATACACCATCACTACCATCATCACAACACTCTACCATGATACACCATCACAACACATCTCGTCCATGATACACCATCACAACATATCTATTCCATGATACACTATCACTGCCATTATTACAACACACCTCTACCATGATACACTATCACTACCATCTTCACAAGACACATCTATCATGATACACCATCACTACCATCATTACAACACACTACCATGATACACCATCACAACACATCTCTACCATGATACACTATCACTACCATCATGACATTACACCTCTACCATGATACACTATCACTACCATCTTGACAATACGTCTCTACCATGATACACTATCACTACCATCATCACAATACACCTTTACCATGATACACCATCACTAGCACAATCAACACACCCTCATTAACACCACATCACTTATCACCATCTCCTATGCAAGATTGGTGCATTTTGAATTTTCCTGAAACAGTTCACTGTCCGGACCTTTTCTCACGAGTGATAAAGACAGTTAGTAGCGTGTACAGGTAATGTAAAAACAAACTAATTTGTATATTATATCTTAATCAATATGCCGTGTATTTAGTAAGAATAAATAATATGAGAAGAAAATATGGGTAACCTCCGCAATTATGTACCGCATATGTGGGAGAAGTGTGGTGGAATATTAAGACAGATAAATGTGCAGAAAAACTCACCATACAAGTTTACATTGATTTAGCATGTAGATTTTAAGACAGTACAGGTAAACAGATATATTATCATAGGCACTAAACAAGCTGATCTTAATTTCTCTTGTAAGATTAAACAAACGAAAAAATGGTATACTTGAACATTCAACAAGCAGTTTTAGTTAGTTATACTGAGAAAACCTTTTATTACCTCACCACACCGCCATTATTAAGTAATCATAGTTTCATTACTTAATGCAGTGTGGTGTGAAGAGATCGGCAGATAAGTTTGACTGAACCTGCGAAGTACTCTATTTATAACCTGTGGTGATGATGATGATGATGATGATGATGATGATAATGATAATGATGTTGATTGATGAATGATATTTACTGTAATGATGGTGAATCACTATCCTTACCGTAAATTTGTTATGAACCAGTACAGTACTGGTTCATAGCAGGTTCACTCACCCTATATCGGTGAAAATGTCTTGTAAAGTCAATTACCACAGATGCCAACCAGCAGATCATCACCTTAAATATCATCATCGCCATCAATAACTTCGTCATCACCAATATCATCATCATCAGTATCATCGTTATCACCAGTCAGTACATAGTGTCAGTGGACTATTAACTCGTGTGGGAGCAAAGTCATGTGAATCCACCTACACATTTCGAGGATCACCTGAAGATTAGCCTCCCAGCACCTTAACGCTAACCTAATCTAACCTAACCCATTCTAATCTAAATCAATGTAACCTAACCTAACCTACCCTAATCTAACCAAACCTACCCTAACCTAATCTAACCAAACCTACCCTAACCTAATCTAACCAAACCTACCCTAACCTAATCTAACCTAACCTTACCTACCCTAATCTAACCAAACCTACCCTAACCTAATCTAACCAAACCTAACCTAACCTAACCTAACCTCTAACCAAACCTACCCTAACCTAACCTACCCTAACCTAATCTAACCAAACCTACCCTAACCTAATCTAACCAAACCTACCCTAACCTAATCTAATCTAACACGAACATAACCCAACCACCCCCTCCCCCCAGGAATCATGGTCCCTCACACTGAAGGAAGAATGTCTGATGGAATGATGATGTTAGGTATTTTATTAACTATTTTATATAGAGAGTCACCAGAGTTATTCCATTATTTGTATCTGGTATTGACTCGCAGAAAGATAGACAGATAGACAGATAGATAGATAGATAGATAGATGATTGTTTATTAATTATCGACAATAATACAAAATAGTACATTACGGGCTTTCATTATATGTGAGTATGATAAATATACAACTGTTACAATACTATACAAAGTACATGACCTGTTAGAGCCCAAACTGGTGAGGTATATAGATGGCAGTGGTAAAAATGATACACTAAAAGAAAGACTCTCATTATATGGTTGCCTCAGAATATCAACATAACCCCAGTCCGATAATTAGTTTAAAAGTACAGTACATCGTTTCTGTTTATCGTGTTAACCAACTTCTCAACTTGCTATGGTGTCACAGCATGACTTTAGTAACTCCTGGTAGGCTTAGTATGAGCACCGAGCTGGATTTTATTTACTTCGAAGACTTGGACAATGATTTTAAATAGAGGAAACACACCTTCTTAGACCAGGAAGAGGCAGTCTGTCACCACCGTCAACGAAAAAATACAAATTCTGGATAAGTTGAAGGAAGGGTTAACGAGGTATCACCCTAGCACATTTTCCGTCATTTTATTGCATACATTTTCTAAAAAAAAATCTAATTTCTGAGCTCGCCCTATCACACTCACATAAAGAACTAGCGCGCCAGTCTTTCCGCGTTCGTCGTTTGTAGAAAAAGATGGCGTTGTACAGTATGCCTTCCTCTTCCTATATTTATCGTGCCTTGGGTTCCACAGGCAACGATGAGATCTAATATTGTCTATTGTGTCTTCTTCGGACAGGCGTGTCCTCACAGAAATAGTGTATGTGGCCAGTAGTTTAATTTCTCTTTGTTAGGCTCACACACATACGTACATGTAGCAGATCTCGCACTAAAGAAGGAGGTGAGTAATGGCATGTACAAACTGGACAATTTTGTAATTAAGAAGATTTGTAACCAGGTGAGAAGGTTGGGTCACCTTACCCTCTGACCTGACTACCGACCGTTGCCGTGCTATTTAAAGATTAGTAGGGTCATTACCTAATACCTGACCATTGTGGACCTGATCTCACCCTCCTCTGTATATATACACCTTGTTTTGTACACGAAAGCGCTTGGGAACTTCGTGTTTTCTTCTTTCCTTGTGGTTATCAGCATATATATATATATATATATATATATATATATATATATATATATATATATATATATATATATATATATATATATATATATATATATTATATGTACAGAGCAACCAGGTGCTGGGAAGTTTCTGTGGAGGAGCTTCTTTAGAGGTCTTCTCTATTAAAGAGCTTGGTGTTGTCTGGTCTTCACGGCTTGGCTTGGCTTGTTTGGAGATTACTGGTCTCTTCGCCTTTCGGCTATGTCTGCCGAAGCTGTTTTTTTTCTGAGTAGTTTTCTTTGGAGTTCTTCCTTCTGTTCTTTTTGCTTTTCAATTTCCATTCTTCTTCTTGGTCTTGCTCTGGTATATACTCGTAAGAGTCTAAAAACTCTGATGATTTTAATGTTACTGAATCTGGCTTTTATTTTTATTTTCTTGGGTCTTGTTGAATTCTAGCTTCTTTTCTGTGGTCTTCTTGGGTTCTTGATTTTTCTTTTCTGCGGTCTTCACTACAAGGAGAGCTTCCTTGTAGCTCAGTTTTTTCTTGCTTCGCAGCTTAGCCACCCTATACTCCTCCCTCCACTTGGGATACTCCCGGTCAGAGGAGGAGTGAGGGCCACCACAAGCTGCACATTTCTTGGCGGCCGCCGAGCAGTTGGTGTGCTGGTGCCCGGGTGTCCCACAACTGCAACAGACCTCCCGAGCTCGACACTTCCCTGCCAGATGGCCATACCTCTGGCATTTGTAGCATCTAGTGGATCTTCTATCATACGGTCTTACTGGGATGTTCTCCCATCCCAGCAATACGGTTCTTGGTAGACTATTTTGGGTAACCAACCAGTGCAGTTACGCCGGTCAGCTTCCGTACTATTGAGAGCTGGTGTCCGATCAGCTCGGCCAGTTCTTCTTTTTCAAGGTGTTCTATCTCGGTGTGGGAGATGACTCCCAACACCAAGTTATCCTCTGTGTGAGCTTCAACTTCACTGATCTGCGGACAACCCTTGTCACCCTCCTGATTCCTAAGGAGTCATAAAACTTCCTTAGGACAAGGAGGTTTAGTTGCTTGGGCGAAGGGCATGTGACTGGATACAGTCTTACGACCTTCCCCTGGTCACAGGTCAGCCTCATGGTCAGGTTCACGTAGTACCTCGGGAGCAGAGAAGATCTTGCCTCGCCGAGGTGCAGGTAGTTCCAAGTTTAGAAGCTCCAACAACTTTCCCTGAATACGAATTCGCAACCTTTCGATTTACAACAGGTACCTACTTTACTGCTAGGTGAACAGGGACCAAGGGGGCTAGGAAGAGTGTCCAAACAACTTCCTCCTGCCCGGGAATCGAACCCGTGACATCTTGCTTGCGAGGCAAGAACGGTACCGCTTCTACCACATGCGCCCCCTAGGTGCAGGTATGAGGCAGAGGGGTATTTATATCATTCTGCCAGTTCAAGAATCGAAATGCAAAGATGAGAAATGTTGCTGATTGGCTAAGATGAAGGCGGCAACTGACCAATCACCGCGCAGTTCGAACGTGAGGGCTGATTTGTGGAACTCGCCACTGGTTGGCTAGTAAGCGGACGGCAAGTGACCAATCAGCAGTTGTAGGGGAGAGTATCTACTACAAGAGACCGTGAAGATACAACCCGAGCCAGCAAGCGAGGAGGGAACGATGGATGACGCAAACAAAGATGAAACCACCACAATAACAGAACAAGCCGCCAGATTCAGCATCCCAAAAAAGAATCAAGCAGTAACTATGGCACCACCACCACCTTCATCCAGGAGGACCTCGGAGAACGAAGACTTCGGGTATGAAACTGGTCCACGATTTTTCTCCACTACAGCTCCCCCCACAGTCTTAACAGAAAGATGTTGGCAGAAATAAGGCAAGGCAAGATAAAATTCACATACTCAGACAAAAACTTAGATGACACACATATTGAAACATTAATTAAGAAAGGAAGAATCATCACATGACACAATAAAATAGAGAGAGTTGATCAGTCAACATATAAAAAGATCTGCCTGGGCCTGCTGACGTATAGGAGGGGGTCAGGGGAACACCGGTCAGTAAAAATGGCGCAAACAAGCTCTGGGCACCAGCCTTCATAATAAACAAACTTAAAATAATCCAACACAATGATTTAGCATGGATTCCACAGAGACCAAGTGACCTATATAACACATACCGTAACATAGAGCCATATATTATCCTCATAAATTCGCATGGTAAGAATAACTCAGAAAAAAATATAAATATTTAACTACACAGTCTACCAAAAAAACAATCAAGACACACAACACGATGGAATAGCCATAGCCATCAAACGAAACATACAACACAAGATACACGACTCATTTCAAGAAAACTTTCTGGCGATCGAATTTTACTGCCCGACAGGACCTATTATAATCGGCACCTGTTACCTCCCTCCGAGAAGACCCAAATTCCCACTAGCAGACATGCTCAAGCTGATGAGATGACATATACCAGCTTATTTTCTGGGTGACCTAAATGCATGGCACCGCGTCTTGGGGCACCAGGATAACAACGCCGTGGGGCAGATTTTAAACACATTATTGAGTCACGGCAACGCAGTGCACCTTGGCCCAGAATTCCCCACATACATCAGAGCAGGTCAAATCGGACATCCAGACATAGTACTAACAAACCAGCATCACCATCTTGACCTGCTAATGGAACCCGGCCCAATAACCACCAGTGACTATCTCCCTATCGTAGCCACACTCTCCACGTCGCCAATACAGATCCCTACCAGGATGAGATACAGCTACAGCCAGTCCAACTGGGAGGAATTCCAAGAGGAGTTAAACAATCACCAAATCGCCCAACTACACTACAAACACACTTCCCAAATTGACAACACACTAGAGATATGGTACGAAAACGTGAGCCAATCAATGGAACACCACATACCCAAGACCCCTCACCGTGCATTACCACACCCTCAATACTCACATCAATCAAGAATTCTACAGACACAATTCAGTAATTTATTAAAATTAATCATAGAACAAGGATGGACGCCAGAATACAGAAGACAATATTACACCATACACGAACAACTAAGAAACATGTCCAAAGAAGCATACGTGAATAACTAGGAGAAACTAATAACAGACTCAGAAGCAATTTATCACAACCCGAAACAAATCTGGCGGAAAAGTAAACACCTAATGGGAATCTCCAGCAACGAATCAAACTACATTCTAAACAGCAACTAAATCAAATTAGCCGAACCCAAAGGACAAGAACCTGAATTCAGGAAATATTGGAGCAAAATATTTCAAATAATCCTGGAAGACAACCTGGACTTCTGTATGAACTCCTAGCAACAAGTAACCAATCACATGACACACACAACCCACATCTAGCAACCAAGTCCCAACATAGACATAAATCTCGACGATTTTTCCACACTGATCAAACTAATCACCGCAGAGGAAATGCACAAAACAATAAACAGTTTCAAGAACAAGGCCCCGGGCATCAGTAAAATAAACAAACCCATACTCCAGCATCTACCAATCAACATGATACTCCAACTCAGAAACATTGTTAATGCATCACTCGCCTCTGGTTACTTCCCAAGGAAATTTAAAACAGCAAGCATCAGACTTATACCAAAACAAGGTAAATCCCCCACTCAAGTATTAAATTACAGACCAATTTCTCTTCTAGAAACACCGGGAAAAGTCCCAGAAAAAATCATTAACCACCGACTGAAAATACACCTCGAACTTGAAGAGAAATACAACCCCAGACAGCACGGATTTAGAAAACAGAGGAACCCATACAGCCTTAGCCCTAATTTACGAAAATATAGCAAACTCAATGCACAACAGAGATCAATATAACGTAGTATTAAGGGACGTAGCAAAAGCATTCGACAAGGTTTGGCACTTAGGGCTCAAATACAAAATTACCATCCAAGAACTTCCCAACAACTTTACTTCTTTTCTTTGTAACTTCCTTGACAACAGAGAGGATAAAATTATCATTGGTAACCACATAGACCCAAGCATCAAGTTATACAGCGGAGTACCACAGGGAAGTAACCTCTCGCCCACACTCGACACAATATACACGGCGGACATGCCACCTCCTACACACGGAGAATACGTAGCTTATGCTGATGACGTCACCCAAGTCATCCGACATCCAGGCAAGGGCAAACAGATGATGACACGAAACACAGCCCACGCCATCGAGCAAATTAACGATTATGAAAAAAGTGGAAAATACAAACCAATACACAGAAACTAAAGATCATACACATTGCCAAAATAAACCCAGCACCAATCACAGTCAACAACGTACCTATACAATACTCCAACGAAGGAAAAATTATGGGACTCACAATACCAAGAACCGGCATAGCAAAACACGTAACACAACGCAAAACACTTGCCCATTCACATCTCACAAAACTACTAAGATTTAGCAAAATGGACACCAAAATTCAACTACTGTACACCTATTCAAAGCACTTGTCCGCCCCCACCTGGAATACCCACCAATACCACTCAGCACGATCAGCAAATCCAGCCAACTTAAACTTCAATCAGTACAGAACAAAGCTATCCGTAGAGCATCAAAGAAACTCCCCCCATACACCACCAAAATATAAGAACTTCACGAATTATACAATATCGAACCACTGAACACACGTACACACAGCCAAGCCCAGAGAATATGGAGCAAACTTGAAGAGTTGGAGGACCCATTATTCTCCCAGTTAAAAGAAGAAGTAACTACTAAAACACACAGCTGGTGGCCCAAGAGCCTCCATGCTGACATAGAAGAACAAGACCCACTTAACACATATATGTGAACAAATAACATCACCATCTAACAAACATAAATTAACACCCATTACAATAATGAATACCTAGCTAGCTTAGCTCCCTCTCCCTTGAGCGGGCAGGCGTCTGCTGTGTGTGGCCACCACCCCAACCAATCAACTCGTCTCAGCTAGGTGGACAGTCCACCTGTTATCACCCCCTACTACTTTACTTCCCGTTTCTATGTGCTTCCCTTCTCTCTCTCCTCTCCTCTCCCAGGGCAAAGTCATTTGCCACTTTACTTCACAATCATCATCATCATCAACACATGGCTCAATGTAAACAAACATATCAGTAGGTAGTAGGTAGTAGGCAGCTACCAAACAGGGAGGTACTGCCGCCTGGGAAGATATTGGAAGCATAATGTGTTGTCTAATGGTAGACCCTGCTGCCATATGGCATCACAAAAATTGTGACCAAGTCCCAGGTTGCTCATCTGATTTTCTGCCTCATTTACACACAATTGCAGGGTCTCAATTGTTTCTCTTACTATTGACAGCAACATACATATATTGTTTCTCACTTTTGATTTTTTTTGCCATTTTTCATTTATGGTTTTTTATTATTATTATTATTATTATTATTATTATTATTATTACACCCCCAGGCCCCTGATGTGGGTCAGTGACCTGTGCCTGGGCTAATCCCAAAAAAAAAAATATATATATATATATATATATATATATATATATATATATATATATATATATATATATATATATATATATATATATATATATATATATATAATAAAATAAAATAAAATAAAATAAATACGAATATCAACATCAATTAAAAAAATACACTTAAGCAGCTTATTGAAAATGTGATACTGAATACTTTTAAAATTAAATTTAGTTATTTTACGTGGTTCGATATTTATGTATATAAATATCCTCATTGTCGAGTATAAATCTTAAGAACATAAGAACATAAGAAAATAATGAGTCTGCAATCGGCCGGTTGGCCTGTGCATGGCAGCTCCTGTTGAGAGTTACTACCACTCTATCATCCATGAGTCTACAGTATCTAGCCTCCTTTTAAAACTTTCCAGCGATCCAGTACTTACTACAAAGTTGCTAAGCTTGTGTTCCACTCGTCTACCACCTTATTTGTGAACCAGTTCCTTCCTATCTCCTTCCATTTACCCTGACCTCTCTCTACTGGCGAAACCCCCTTTGGAGTGACAATTTCACGCTCCAGGGATGCAGACAGCGTCTTTACCCCTGCGCGAGACAAGTGTACTCCGTCACGACTGTACAGGTAATCGTTGGCATAGAATGGTTGCCAGTTATCAATGAACGCCCAACCATTGCTTGCACAATGTTTTTCCAGTCGGTAATTTATAGCAATTGCCCTGGATAGCCATTCACCGCCAACCCCTCTTCTAGGCAAGACACCACATACTATCGGAATCCTTCCCCTATCTCTAACCTTCTCTAGCGCCTCCCTATACCTCTTGAAAAATTCCTCATTCCTAACCTTTCCCATGTCGTTACCTCCTACACTAAGACACACTACTGGCTTGGTACCCTCCCCTGATAAAACCCTATCTATCCTCTCAGCTACATGCCCTATCCCAGCCCCAGGAAAACACACCCTAGTCCTACGTTTCCTATCTCTTGTACAAAAAGTCCTATCTAAGAACCTCACCTGGCTGTCCCCAACTACCAGGACCTTACCACTGGGCAGGGTTTGAACAACTGCCCTTTTCTCTCCTGTCACCACACCGTTCTGCCTCTTCTTCCTCGCCAGCTTCCTCCAACACTTGGTAGGGGTTACTGCACTCCACACCCTGGTCAGCTTTCCTGAGTCTGACCCTAGTCCCCTTGGAGACAACCACTCTCCACTCCTGCTCCTCCTGACCCTCCTTCGCAGGTGTCCTGCTAGGCAGGGCACCTACCTGAAGGAGTTCAGTCCTGAGGGCCTCGTTCTCCCCCGTTAAAACGTCTATCTTTCTCCTCAACTGCTCCAGCTGACTTAACAGAGTGGCCAGGGGGTCGTCTTTCCTCACACACCGTCCCTCTTCCCCCACAACACAACGATCCACGGCGGCCATTTCCGATGGTTACTAACACGAGCACTTAGGGGCACGTCCTTCTCCAAGCTAGGTCAGGAAGCGTCTTGACTTGACCACAGAAATTGGCGCAAGCCAGTCAGGTAGAAACGATACCTTTCGCCTGAGCGAGACGGGCTCGAAAAATTGACAATTCTTGGAGATGAAATTACGGAAACCGGAAAAGTTGACAGAAAAAATACTTGTGTGACGCCGCCTTTAGTGTCAGCCAGGTGAGAGATGGCTGAGTACAGCATCAAGTTATGCTTATTATCTAAGTAACATTGTATCGTGTTTAGGGTTTAATACAGTTCATTTATCGTTTGGGTCCTTTGAAAGTGATTATTTCTTTGTGAAAAGTGATATTTGGAAGGTGGTAACAAGTTCTTCAAAGTCTACAAATATGATCTTTTTTCCCTTAAGAAATTAAGTCCGATTTGCAAAGTTGTTATACTGTGCCGGTGGCTTCTCGTTAACATAACCCCCAACCATGTCGACGTTATTCACATACACAGGCATCACCTAGCTTAATATTGAAACAACTGCAAGAAATATCAACCTAATGCTCACATAAAAAAATTACTTACATTAAGAGAAGTTATATTGTCAAACAATATCCACGAACAGAGCATTACTCCGAGACAACAATATGAATCAGTGTACTGTACAGTACATGAGTGGATTGTGATTGGACAATAATTGGGGGAAGCACTTTGGTTCATGTTGAAGGAATGTGTGTGTGGTAGTCAACAGGGCAATTAGGTGTGAGGTGAGATAGTCTGGTCATATTACCCAGGAACTTGTTGAATGAGGAAGTGCTGGTTAGTGTTGTACTTAGGTAGTGTTGTGAGGTTGTCAGGTGACGTGTGTACTTTAGAGGTAGTCTGGTGGTAGTGGTGGGAGTGTTGGTGTGGCAGATGGTTGTGGGGGGGGTGTTGGTGTGGCAGATGGTTGGGGGTGTTGGTAATGTAGATGTTTAATGATTTTAGATGTTTGGTGGTGATGGGGATGGCTAGTGTATCAGATGGTCTTTATAGACGCCAACAAGCCATGAGTTAGGGTTGCTGCTCTGGGTCTTGGTGAGGCTGCCACCATGCGCGAGCATTAATTGCCACATTACCTCAAGGAAAACATTCAATAAATTTTCTGCGTTGTATTAAACACGTTAAATGTCGATGAATTACATTTAGAGATTATTGTATATACGGCGCCATAATGGACCATTTATAACAAAACTACCTTGATAACCCTACTTGAGCGCTAGCCTTCTGACCTTAGGTTCACTAGTTCGTGCCCAGGACACTCCCAGGTCACCAGATACTTTACAGCTAGGTGTGTGGGGTGATTGAGCGTAGTACTAGATTTGTATACTGAAGATTCAGTATACAGGACCCACCACCATTTTGTATGAGTTCGCCACTGGGCAATGGGCATATCTGGAAATAGCTAATGGTCACACCATAAGAGCTTCCACTCTCAAGTTAAAGAAGCCACAAATACAGAAAACTTTTAAGTTAAATTCTTTCGAGTGAGAGTTGTGAACTGTTGGAATAACATGTCAAAGATTGTTTGTGACAGTAACAAGCGTGAACTCCTTCATTACCTGACTTGACTAACACTAGCACAAGTATATCAACTGTACACGATACTACACTATCTTTCGCGATTACCTGGTCATTGTATCAAGTTTTTTTTTTCTGATATAAGCCAAGTAAGGTTATCTTTGGTCAGTGACTTACTGTTAACTATTGTTTGTATACCTGCTCTCTCTCTCTGTACAGTGTATGTATACCTACACTGTCCGTGTACATTGTGTACCAGCACTGTCTATGTACACTATAAGCACTTGAAAAATTAACGAAGAATCTTAAACCATTCCTATATGACAAGCCCCATTCTATTCATTCTCACACCCACCGTGCCCAGGTGTTCGAGAAGTTTTTGTTGAGAGTGTACAGTCCTGGACAAAAGTTGGCTCTCCATGGTGAAAATGAGTCGTGGGAATGAGTCTTCGAACTTATGTACCCTGGTGCGGGTGCGCTGTTTAATCTCTTAGAGTCAGTGCTTCTTCATTTTGGGAAGAGTGAATTTTTGTCCCCGACTGTACAGTCAAAGAAAAAAGTCGCGTTACACTTACCGTGCCTTCCATTATGTTCTGAAACCCAAGACGAAACATTTTGATAAAGTTCCCCGTTTAGTCTCGAACTTCAAGCTTCTCCGTTACTTTACTCAAAGTCTTTGTCATGGGGTTTGGAACGTAACGCTAGGGAAGGGGGGTGGGGGAGGGTGTAACACGACTTTTTTTCTTTGTACATTCACTGGGGCAAACGTTCCATATCTTTTTACAATATGAATACAGAAAAAATTGGGGGAAATTTAAAAATGTAGTGTACAAGAAAACTACAGTATATTAAACAGGACTGGTGTGATTGTTGGTTGAAAGAGGGAAGGAGGGAGGGAGGGGGTTAGTGGGAGCTGATTGACGCATTGTTGCCATGTATCACTAAAACACATCAGTTCCATTATTAACAGCTCACACATAAGCATCCTTTTGTGTGTTAAGAGTACTGCAGTATAGTGAATATAAGAGGTTGAGTGAAGATATAAGTAAATGTACAATATAACATTGAAAGTCATCGTTTAAACTCAAGTCTTATTCTTTGGCTGTCACCCACTACTTTATGGCGCGGAAACCTGGAATTCACAAGTGTTCGCCGCCCACTTCATTTCCACACCTGAGATTCACAATGCTATATGTTGAGCGTACGATTGGTCCCCGCGCCTTTCAGAGAAGTTAAAATTTAGGAAAACTGGTATAGTAGTCTACTGGAACCAACATTTTGCTCCTAACAGGGCAGTCTTTCATAGTATCAATTGACTGCATGAAGGACCAGCACTGTAGTTCAATAGTAGCCAATCACATTCTTAGCATCCACTGTGTGTTAGCTCCTAATAACTTACCTACACCACTGCCCTGCCCATCTACCCACACCACTACCCAACCCCCACCACTACCCTACCCACACCATCCTACCCACACACCTACCCACACCACTATCCCTACCCACACTACCCTACCCACACACTATCCTACCCACACCTACCCACACCCACTACCCACCCCCACCCACCCCCCACCACTATTCTACCCACACCACTATACCCACACCACCCACACCACACACCACACCACACCCTACCCACCCACCCCCCACCACTACCTACCCACACCACACCCCCACCACTATCCTACCCACACCACTACCCACCCACCACTATCCTACCCACCACTACCCAACCCCCACCACTATCCTACCCACACCACTACCCCACCCCCACCACACACCCACACCACTATTCTACCCACACCACTATTCTACCCACACCACTACCCTACCCACACCACTATTCTACCCACACCACTATTCTACCCACACCAAAGCAAATCTTACAGTTATTTTACCCAAGCAGTAGTGTTGAGCCAATACTAACACGTCCATAATAACACCATTATGTTCTGCCACTGAGTCTCCTGAAGCACCTGCAAGATTAGCCCCAGCTTACTGCACCTGAAGATTAGCCCCAGCTTACTGCACCTGAACTGCACCTGAAGATTAGCCCCAGCTTTAGCCTGCACCTTAGCCCCAGCTTACTGCACCTGAAGATTAGCCCCAGCTTACTGCACCTGAAGATGCACCTGAAGATTAGCCCCAGCTTACTGCACCTGCAGCTTACTGCACCTGAAGATTAGCCTCAGCTTACTGCACCTGAAGATTAGCCCCAGCTTACTGCACCTGAAGATTAGCCCCAGCTTACTGCACCTGAAGATTAGCCTCAGCTTACTGCACCTGAAGATTAGCCCCAGCTTACTGCACCTGAAGATTAGCCCCAGCTTACTGCACCTGAAGATTAGCCCCAGCTTACTGCACCTGAAGATTAGCCCCAGCTTACTGCACCTGATGATTAAAACACCCTAACGATACTGTAAGGAGTTAGGCTAGGTTAGGTCAGGTTAGATTATGTTAAGTTGGATCAGGTTAGTTTAAGTTAGGTTGGAATAGATCAGCGTTAGGTTAGGTTATCGTTAGGTTAGGTTAGGATGAATTGATTATGCTAGGTTTGGTTAGGTTATGTTAGATTGGATTAGGTTATGTTAGGTTTGGTTAGGCTATATGAGGTTAGGTTATATTACCTTGGGTTAGGTTAGTTTAGCATGAGTGTGATTAATTTTAAGGTAAGATAATCTAGTTGGACTAATTAAATTATTCGGTGAACATTACTAAGCACTAGCCCGAGACACACACACACACTGACCCCCCCCTGTTGCTTCAGTAACAACTATGCCATGCTTTGTAATTAGAACTGAACAGAGACCCATTTCCCCTTCTCCCAGCGTACTGTTTTCTTATTTCCTCGACGTTATAAAGCTTCTTCGGGTATTCTGAAGTCTTTATTGTGTTATAACGACTAATTCCCCCTTTTATCCTCATTATAGACTGGCTCCTTTTATTATTTCTATACGACAAACAATCTTCCTCTTTCTTTAATGTAACAGGGAAATACTCTTAATAATTAATTGTGAGACTTTAACTGATATATTCTTACTCTAATATCTTACCGTTCACATCCTGTAAGTGTACTGTAGTGTATATAATAACGTGTGGTGTGTAGGTCTCTGTTGTACACACACGGATGACTACAGTTGGTAGTCCTAAACACTGTAATATGATGGTAACGTTTATGTACCGTTTAGTTGTGTGTGTGTGTGTGTGTGTGTGTGTACGTGCGTGTATATATATGGCATTCGGTAATCTTAATATCTGGAGAATTCAGGTACCCAAAACATCCTGGAAGCCCATCTTAAAAAATAGAAATTAAAATCACTAACTTCACGTCAACCACTCAGAACCTCCCGGAAGATCAGACCACCGAATACCTTTTCCTAAGCCGTAAATAAACCTTACTCTGTATGAAACCAGTAATAGGAAATAGTCTTTAACTAGTTCTTCCTCTTCTGTTCTCCTGATGGGTGTTCAGGCCCACATCACGCCCTCAGAGTTCGACAACTGCCGCCAGCTAAGTGATGATCTGCAGGTAGAGTGGCAAGCAAAGGAGCAAGAAGTCCTCATCCGCCTCACTGCCAGGATGGGCGAGAACCAGTACATAGCATTTGGCCTCTCCCCGACCAGTGGCAAGTGAGTCTCACACACACACACACAGAGTGACGATTGGTGAACTGGTGAGTGATTAGAACAAAAGGTGACGATTGAGTACAAAAATATATACAATTATTATAACATTGTAATTATGTTTGGTATATTATGTTCATACAGTAAATAGTAAGTTGTGTATACAGGTTATTCAACATAAACAAGTTACAATAATGGCTCAACAGACATTAGATTTAGGTAAAGAGTCCTGAAGAGTGGCCCATCTATCTTATTTCACCTGAAGATCAACCACTTTAAAGCTACCTGGAGGGTAATTAGGTAATGTTAGCGTTAAAGTGGTTAAGTAAGGTTATTTTAGGCTAGCGTTAGGGTGATTAAATTTGGTTACATTTGGTCAGAGTTAAGGTGGTTAAGTTAGCGTTAGGGTGGTAACTGGTTAGGTTATATTGGTTAGTGTCAAGATGGTTAGGTTAGCGGTAGAGTGGTTAAGTTAGGTAAGGTTTGGTTAGGTTAGCGTTAGGGTGGTTGAATTAGATTAGGTTAGGCTAGCGTTAGGGTGGTTAGATTATGTTAGGTTAGTGGTAAGGTGGTGTTAGCGTTAGAGTGGTTAAGTTAGATTAGGTTTGGGTACTGTTAGAGTGGTTAAATTATATTAGATTAAGTTAGCGTGGTTATTCTTCAGGTGATCCCTAGTAATTATCAAATTGGCGACCAGGTAAAACTCAGGTGATGGCTGGCTGGCTAAGTCGTGTCTCTACTTCCTCCAACAGACCCGAGATGCTCAACTCTGATATTGTGGTCGCTTACTATGACAAAGACGACGGCTCTTTCCACGCCATAGACTACAGTGTTACTGCCAAATCACAGGTAAGGGATTGTAACTAAGGTGAAGATTGGTGAACAGGTGAGGGATTGTAACTAAGGTGAAGATTGGTGAACAGGTGAGGGATTGTAACTAAGGTGAAGATTGGTGAACAGGTGAGGGATTGTAACTAAGGTGAAGATTGGTGAACAGGTGAGGGATTGTAACTAAGGTGAAGATTGGTGAACAGGTGAGGGATTGTAACTAAGGTGAAGATTGGTGAACAGGTGAGGGATTGCAACTAAGGTGAAGATTGGTGAACAGGTGAGGGATTGTAACTAAGGTGAAGATTGGTGAACAGGTGAGGGCTTGGAATACATATAATATTTCGCCATACCTGAAGGTGTCCTGAGGTGATATAAACTTACCTAAACTAATTAAGCTTAATAAAATATAATCTAACACAAATAAAACTGAACATACTACACTCCAAGCTGAACCTAACAAAGTATTCAAACTGAACATAACTTCAGGCGGTTATTGTAAGTATTATTAGCAAGAGGGATAATTGTTGAATAAAATTTACTAAAAAATACGAAACCTGTAGGCGACGTACATATACAATAATATCGATACAAGTTAGCTTAGGTTAGGTTAGGTTAGGTTAGGTTAGGTTATTCAGCTAAGATCGACCTTGTTTATCACTTTCTGCCTTCCACTTAACCTCATAGACAGCTGACAATTGGCGGAGAACACAAAGTACAAGACGAACAGATGTCAAAATACACGTACAGAAATCACTCCTTTAGGGACATTAAACCAAGGAGAACTATGATACTATTTTCGCCACACTGACTTTAGGACCAATCTATCAACCCCTAATGTACTTTGTTATTATATATGTCCAAACGGTTAACTTACCTCTCTTAAAGAAGGTTAAGTGCCGCACGACACCCGGCCACAACTCTCTCTCTCTCTCTCTCTCTCTCTCTCTCTCTCTCTCTCTCTCTCTTCTCTATTTTCAAGTCCCTCTCCAAAATATCTCGAGGGGCAGCCACTAAATATCTATCTACCGCTCCTGCAAGTATTAGTTGTAGGAATTGAAAATAGCTAAAAATATAAAGACAATTTGATGACGTTTAAATTAGACTAATCAGAACGAGGTTGACACCCTACCTGAATCAAGGTAAACTTATACGGCTATTTTACTGAATAAGTTATTATCTATCAATATGTCTTATACGGTTTACGCAATATTTGTTACATTATAGTCTACCATACACGTCCTGGGTGATATTTATCAGTAAAAAAATGGTAGATGCTGAGAAGCTGTAGGTAACTATTGTAAAGAATTAATTTAAAACAGAGCTTATGATCTTATTGATCAATGTATGTAAAACTTAAAAATAATTTAACGGTTATTTTATTTACTGCAAGAAGTATAAAATAATATAGAAGAAATAGCATATAGCATATACAGTATGTACTTTCAATCAAATAGTAACGTACATTTCAAACTTATATATATATATATATATATATATATATATATATATATATATATATATATATATATATATATATATATATATTGATAAAATCACATAGGAAAATGAAAAACAACGGAGCACCTTAGCTTTCGTCTTTATTCAAGACATCTTCAGTTGCCTCTGAAGATGTCTTGAATAAAGACGAAAGCTAAGGTGCTCCAGCGCTTCCATTTTCCTGTGTGATTTTATCAAGATTTATTCTATCCACGTTTCCACTGTGGATGCTCCACTTAGAAAAAAGACAAGAACCTCAAAAATATTCAGACATGCCACTAGGCTAGCCCCCACTCTGAACCGCCTCAAACGAGAACATTAGTTACATATATAATTATGATTTCAAACAACCCAGAATACCCGAAGCAGCCAATAGTTTTTGTTTTTCGCATCATAACAAACACAGACATAACAACACACTCTCAGCACCTACAAGCCAAGACCGTAGCTGTACAAAACGCGAATCACCTGAAGACTGAAGATTCGCCCCCTCCCCCAGGTAGTGTTGTGGTGGTCACACTTCAGGGTGGGTTAAGTTGGGGATGAATTTTCAGGTGATCGATTTAAATAAATCTAAATACAAAATCCTTCACACTTTGAGCATTGGGATCTGGATCTTTTTTTCCCTGTCCCTTTTTTGTACCTTTTTAACACTTCCGTGGAGGATCTGTTGAATGCCTGTCAGGAAAAACATCTACATTACAAAGATACACAATAATGAATACCATCCTGTATTGGCAAGTGCTATCGGTACAGTCAAGTCTCTTAATTGTTGCAGTGTGACGGGACATCTGGAGTATGTCCTGACGAGCAGGTGAACGGTCGGAATGATGCATCTGTAATTGGTGGTGAACGCCGGGATGGGATAACCTCCATCACATTCAGTCGGCCATATGAAACCAATGACCAGCTGGACATGCCCATCTCCCGTTACTCAGATAATATTCCCGTCATTGCTGCCATTGGTCAACTTAACGCTCGCAAGGAGGCCAACTACCATGAGGATCTTGAGATCAAGAGTGAGTAAGAGGAGTGTAAAGCAGACGTACAGGTATATGTTAATTAATTATTGAAGCTGTGATACGAGCGAGTTGTGGGAAAGTTAATGGACATTTGCATAACAGAGTATATGTGTGTACAAGAAACAGTGTAAACACGTACAGTAGGTATATATTAGATGGGAAAAAAGTGTGAATAAGTTTCAAACGTAGTTGTATTAAATATACTGTAAAGTAAAGTGGATGTGCTGTAAAGGGGACTACAGTATGTGGCGGCCGCATATGTAAATTGATGTATGATACCAAGATGGGTGTATGCTAGAAGAGTTGTATCAGTTGCTGTGATGAAAGACTTTTTTTTTTTTAATTTTCGTCACTTAACTAGCCGTTCGGGCGATTGGTCTGTCCAGTGTTAGTACAGGAGGAAACCGGGGACCGGGAAACATGTGATGTTTGGTTGGGTCTCACTGGATAACAGGTGGATTCATAGCTCAAGAAATATGGTACTATAGGGGAAGAGACATCTAATACTGAAGAACACATTTCTTTGAAGCATATACAGTACAATATGGAGAGCAAACAAGAACAGTCTGCATTCATAAAAAAAAAAATAATGTAATAACAAGTAACTCAGAAATGTTACACCTAGGTTAAAACTCTCCAGGGTTATTAACTAAGCGATTATTTCGGTCACTTTCTCGTAGAGGACAAGGGTTTAAAAAAAAAGACGATTTTCTTTTAATGACACTTTTGGCGCAATAATACTGTAGCTGTTCCAGTAGTTTGATGATTTTCATTTCACGATATCTCGGTTATGGGTAAAATCCGCAAAAAGTCTCATAGAAGAAAATCAATTTGATTTTGCATGAAATTATCATTATACATAAAAAAATATATCTAATTATGTCCTTTACTGTAAATTGACCATTCTTTCACTATTATTAGTTATAAAGTAACTTGGGTCACCCTGCATCATGTTGACTCGGTAGTAAATATTCTTTTAAGTATCAACACCTTATATACTGCATAAACAGTTATCCATTTATTAATTAAAAAAATCTGTGAATCTTGTGAAGAGCCATTGATACAATACTGTATTGGTGATGGTACTTGTACATGAATGTATTAGTCAAAATACATCATAATAGACTGTAACTCAGTTAGTGTTTACAGGATATGTTCCAATGCATCACAGTTTGATAAAAAGAAACACATGAAGATCAGTCCCCCTAGCTTATTGCATAATAGACTGTTCCCTTAACTCAGTTAGTGTTTACAGGATATGTTCCAATGCATCACAGTTTGATAAAAAGAAACACATGAAGATCAGTCCCCCTAGCTTATTGCACCTGACAACTAAACACTTCAATGCCACTTGGCGGAATTAGGTTATGCGAGGCTAGATTAACATTAAGGTGGTTAATCTTACGGTGCAATAAGCTGGGGCTAACATACAAGTCTAACCCTTAAAAAAATTCAGTGTTAAATCCGAACACTGTACAGCAGTAGACTACATCGAGGTGGTATTTCTTGACAGGTAATGTGAACCTAGACTTCAGGGCAACGGGAGACAACTCGTGTACCCTGCTGGCGGGAGGAGGACATGAGACAACACGCTATCAACCCTGGTCAGCAAACGTCATTCGCGCCACCACTAACTTCACCGCCGTCATTGGTCCAACTGGAGGAGAACACGGCTATTCCGGAATTACCCGGAATGTCGGTAAGTTCACAAGTAGTACTGCACAGGCAGACCTCTTATAGTGGAAAAGATACCCTCCTGGCTAGTGGTTAATCCATTAAGAAGTCATTATAACATACTGTAGTCAATAGTGCTTATAGAAATGCATTCATGACAGTGCTAATTCTTAATGTATAAATGGCTGAGGACATGTTTGATGGTTCTGCTGCGTTTCATGAAAGTTTTTCTTTAATTTTAATAGCACCATTATATTTATTGAATGTTTTTTCTTCATATCAGTTTAGCAAAAATATTTTAGATGATGCTCCGTTATAAGAGGTATGCCTATGCCTGTACGTTTTATGTATTGGGATCAATTGGAAATTACCCCCCCCCACCACCAGTTTCCTTCACCTTGATATACAGCGATAATGAGTATACCTTGCACCACTACTGTTTATCCTGGGTTCAATCCCCAGCCGGAGACAGATGTGACAACTGAGAATGGTGTTATCCAGTGTGACACAACCATACACGGCAGATTTACTGAGGGTATTCCGGTGTCCTCCTGTGCTAACACTGGACAATAAAGGTCATAACGATAAAAAAATAATAATTAGAATTGCATGAATTAAAGATTAACATTAACCACCCCATAACCTAACCTAATCTCAATACGGTGAAATAAGCTGGGAGTTAATTTCCAGGTGATCCAAATACTCCTTTCTTAATATAAACATCACAATTCACACTCAGGTCTCGGTTCAGTAAACTGTTGATTGTCAGGGCATAAGTCGTGAGAACCAAGGTACTGTATACAGAAGGAGAGGTAACACCACTCTTTATAAGGCTCTGTAGTTATCGAGACAAAATCTGAGCATAAAAGATAGTGTCGATTATTTTTTTATTGCGATTGGAGCCACTGGAACTGAATAAAAAATGGAAACTAATCACTCATCGGATGCTCGTTCAGCGTGTCACTTAGCTTCGCCCAGTTGGTCATCTTGGCAACTGTGAAGGCGCGATTCTTAAAGTGATCTAGATAATTTATTTTATTATTGCCTAAAGATTTGTGTCTGACTTTTTTTTACTGTGTTAATTCCTGAATTTTAAGCTCGTAAATAGTTTATTTTTTACTTACAATACAATATTAACTTTCCATTCCAGAAAAAAGTCGCCACAAATTCGATCGTTTTCATAATATGTATTGTATATTTTGTAAAGTATATTGCATATTTCATAATATATATTATATGTTACATATTTATGGCAAAATGTCCAATTTATTAAGTTTCTTCCCATAAATTTGGATCAGAAAAACGATCCCATAATAATGTTTATGTATTTTAGAAGCCAGATGACAAAGAGGCGGGGCCAAGTAAAAATGTTACCAACTAGGGTTTTCACTGAGCCGATATGGTGTTACTTCCTCTATGTACAGTTGCCAGCAAAAGTCCTCCCACAAACTTGCTACACAGGGTAATGGTCAGAACAATCTCAAAACTGAAGACGAGCACTTCTATTTCAGGCATGATTTTTTGACACTAAGGAATACAGTATACTACAGTACCACGAAACATGCACATTTCTTGAGTGTCACAAACTTGTTGATATAAATTGCAAGAATATATTAATGAGTACTGTATATTTTTTTCCTAATTTACTCACTCGTGATAGACAGGAGTGACCTCAGTTGTTATTTCTGTACCTTTATTCTCTACGCACGTAGTTCTCTCACTCTTTCTCTCTCAAATATATAAATATTGTATTGGGAAAAATCTTCATAATCAGACCCAACCTAACAATAGGCTAACCTAACCTAACTTAACTTTTCGTAAACATAGCCAAACTGAACCTGCTATGAACTCAACCAATGCCTAACCTAACCTGCCCACAACCAAACCTAACTTGCCCCTCAACCTACCTACCTACCACTACTAGAATCTACCCTTAAAATAATCTAACCACCAAACTATGTCTGCATTTAGTAAAAGTTTGAATATTTTGATCTGTGTCAGGTTAGTTTAGTTTGTTTTCTTGACGGTGTTCAATACTGAGATTTTTATTTTCATTCTTGCATTTCTCAGCGAGATGGAAAACAGGTAAACATACTCCCAGATTTCGTGTTACTCAAACCTTGTGATCATTTTGTAACAAATAATTTTTTCAAAAATGATTTTGCATACCCAGTATCCTGCTTTTTATGTAATGCATACTTTGTAGTGCACAGTATATGCATTATTGCAGGGCTTCAGCTGTATATTAAGCTTTTGTCTGCACTGTACAAGTGGATGCTGATAGAACAAATTTGCAAACATCAGACTTTGCAAAACTGCAAGAACAAATTTATTACTAGCTATTTTTCAGCAAATCATATTTTATTTTTATTTGGACGTTTTATTAATATTATTATTATTATTATTATTATATATATATATATATATATATATATATATATATATATATATATATATCTTGATATCACATATATATGTATATATATATATATATATATATATATATATATATATATATATATATATATATATATATATATATAAAATGAAGAGGAGAACCAGGGAAAACACAAACATCTTTACCAAGTTGGGTTTCTTTAATTCCTAATACAGTATTGGGGAAAAATCGTTTTCATCCTAGAAAACAGACATAAAGTATTAAAAATTACAAGTAATGTACAAGAAAAACAAAATATTTTTCTAAAAATTTTCCTTCCGCAAAACTTTTCAAAGTAACAGCATTACAATTTACAACCACTAAAAATGACGGGGGAGCTAAGTACAAAACTAAAATCAGAACAAACTAAAACATACAGGAGGTATTACCTTATTTGAGAGGAGCCTTAAAGAGAAAAATAACAATTCACAGGAAGCCATGTCACAACTGGATGGCTTTACTTGGTATTGATACAAGGCTTCCACTATGAAGAGGTCAGTTAGTCCAGTTGCTTAAGGCTCATTTTGGGGCTATTCGTGTACTTTTTGATACAAATATGAGATTTGGAATACAGTTACTAAGACCCACAAAGGTCAATTTGAAGATTGTTCCCCAACCGGATTTGGGTGTGGACAGTGTTGGCAGCCATTTTTCAAAGTGGCCACTTCGCCCAAATGTGATCGGCAATATCTCGCTTAATATGTGAGCTACAGAATTACTTTTGGTGTTAATACCCAGGTTCTTAGGGTCAAGAAATACAATAAAGCAAATGTTTTTCATATAGGTGATGTCAGTCATATGTTTTTACAAGATTTCTGCCTTATATATATATATATATATATATATATATATATATATATATATATATATATATATATATATATATATATATATATATATATATATATATATATATATATATATATATATATATATATATATATATATATATATATATATATATATATATATGCAAGTAAATCACTGTAGGTGCGCGTGATCTAGGTATATGCTGATAACCACAAGGAAAGAAGAAAACACTTCGTGTTTCTTCTTTCCTTGTGGTTATCAGCATATATATATCTTGATAAAAACCACACGGGAAAAATGGAAACGTTTTCATTGTGGATTTACATGAAATATATATATATATATATATATATATATATATATATATATATATATATATATATATATATATATATATATATATATATATATATATATTTATATATACTAAACATAATTAATTATATTTTCATCACAATGTTTATTGTAGGGTTAAGATATACAGTACATATAAGTATAGTCAAACTGTATTGATAAATTATGAAATTTATAAATAATGTTCTTTAGCTCTAACAAATAAAGAAATGATACCTGCTATTATTACAAATAATTTACATGAAATACCCAGATAGTGACTAAAACATTACTAATGGAATCAAATCAGATAAAACGACTGGAGCTTAAGTAAGTAAAACACACTTATGTGGCAAGGAACAAACCACCCATAAAACACGTTGCATATGAAATACTCGTATTACTTCAAACATTATTATCATTCTGTCACATATATCAAAATCCTATCTGTAAATATCATGTGAAGAAATAACTAGAGCTTAACTAAAACACTCTTCAGTGGCTAGGAACAAAACACATATAAAACATGCTGCATATGAAATATTACTTCAAAATTATTAACATTTTGCCACTCATCAAAAATCATTTCTGTACATATCATGTGAAGAGGTAGTAAACACACCAGTCTTGAGAGTAGGTGGGCATACAGCTCCCGAGGCTTCAATGTGAGCAACAGCAGAGTTTGCCAGATCTGTAGACATACTCAGGACCCTATCATAGGACACAGATAGCCCCATCTGGTAAAGAGTGTCATTCAAATCCTTAGACCTGGGCTTAGCATACACATATGCTCCAAGAAAAAGAGGTAAAGGTGATTCTCGTTCACGACTGTGTCGAGCATCTGGTGTTGCTCTCTGTGAATGAACAATATTGTAAACCAGCAACAGTGCCAAAGACAGTGCTTCTTGGGAGCAGGCCCGTCCTTTAGGGGGGGCGAACAGGGGCGACCGCCCGGGACCCCGCGCGTGTAGGGGCCCCGCGGGGCCCAGCACTAGACCCAGTGACCTCGGACACATTACCTGTTGACTGGTTAATCTGACCTGACGGCTTACGCCACCATCGCAACCGTGACCTTACCATCCATAGCGACAGTCCCATGGGGGTTGGTGGGGGTGGGTTCCTCTGACCGCATAATCTGACTCCATATATATATATATTTTCTGGGGCCCCGCAGTGGCTGAGTTGCCCCGGGCCCCGCAGTGGCTGAGTTGCCCCGGGCCCCGCAGCCTCTTAGGGACGGCCCTGCTTGGGAGTCATAGTTAACTTGTTTTGTTTTATTATGTTAGTTCCAAAGAGAGTCACAGAAACAAGAATTACAAGAGATTGTGGGACAGAATTTTGTTGGCAATCTTCTCAAAACTCGATTTAATTTTGGACAAGATTTGGCGAAGACTTCACGACGTATAATACTTGCTGCACGAGATATAGCAACAGTCTCGCCCTCCCCATCAAGCAGGCATAGATCAACCGCCTGAACGGCTAGTAAGCTGATAAGTGGCGAAATGATAGATAAATAAACACTGGCACAGGTTCAGATACATTGTAGAGCAAGTACATGCCCAGTATTTACCAATAGTGTGTAACAGAGACCTGACCGACCACCCATGCGGCAAACATTGGGGAAAAGAATAGAGTAAAGTAAAGTAAAGTAAACCCACTGACTCCAGAACTTATAGGAATGGTTACATATGAGCGATGTGGCTGTAGGCAGTGATAAAAAAAATCTAAACATTTCAAGATATGGGTCGCGACAAATGATGAGCAGGACAGAAGTACGCATGCTAGATCCAGGAACGAAGCCAAGTCAAAGTTTACAGAGGCTGACTATAAACGAGACCAAGTGAAACCTAAGGCTGTCTACTGTGACGCAAAATCAAAATTAAGGACACGCTCACGTATCAGATCTGAGACTTGAATATGGAAGTTATGCAGAATCAGATCAGGACAAGGCAGAGGCGTTAATTTTTCCTCTTGCTGTTCAATGTATTGCACAATAAGTTTCACTCGACAGACCTACTGTAACCATTCAGAGAAAACATTAGATCTTTGCCCTGTGATGTACTGTACTGTATATGGCTGTTGTGTGGGATTTAGTGATTACATCAAGAGGGTGAGTCTCACCTAGTTCAAGATCACCTGCTTTTGTTCTTCTTGCTCCCAAGAGCAAGAGTCCTGGACCCCATTCTCACCCAACCAGCCTCACACACTTCTTTTATTGTTATTATTGTACCCCAGATTATGACCATTTCATCAACCTACTAAGACTTGGGCCACTGTTGATGTCCTCAGGTCATGAGTCACAGATGTCTGGATGTTCTTAGAATAAAACATCTGTTCTAACCAGTATGTTTTCCCTATCAGCCTTTGATGGTCCCAGTCAAGTTTGTTACCAACACCTCAAATGGCTGCATCCCCCCAGTGACTCCATGAGGGTCCATACTTCAGGTACAGTCACGGGAAGGTTAAGAACAGATGTGGTCCTGAGGCAACACAGTAACAAGCTGTGATATATTGATAACAGTTATACTCTTATCCCATATGTTATGCGCACAAATTTTGGTACTAAAATTGCTGAGCATGGTAAGAACTAAGAAGCATGCTTCAATTTTCTTATTAATACAGAAAGTGTTGGAACATATACTGTCCCTAATTAATTCATCGCTGGGTCTCTCGGTCCTCTAACCTCTAACATCTGGAATCCCTGGGGCAACTGCCTGTATTGCCCTTTTGTTAATCCGCCACTGGTTACAGTTGCCTTAGGTAAAATACATCCGTGACACCTCCATCAATACTTGATAACATGCCCATATAACCCACGCCAGTAGCATTTACTCTCATGTTTCAACAACATCGCAGTTCTTTCAGGGTCCTGATGGCCATTGTCAGTGAGTTCACTTAGGACTGTGGGAGCTACAGCACTACCTGTTCAGTCGCTCTCCTCCTAGGATATACTGTACTAAAAGGGTGAAAATTGAACTACTCCAACTTTCTCTCAATTATTCTCTGAAATATTACAATACCTCGTAGGCATTCTTTTATACTTTGTTCAGACATTCCATACATGATACATTATGTTGTCTTGTGCACATCTTTGGGTTGTACAGTCCTTTAACTTTTTTAAGGCTGCAGTTGCTTTTAGGAAAACATTGTATACTGTACTAATAATTCTCATTAGTCCTGGTCACTGATATTAAGGTTTCCTGATGACTTAGTGAGCATAGCTAGAGCCAACTAGTTACACGCTTAGCCATAAAAGAATAATCAGGTCAGTCCTTCTCCCACATTTCACAAATTGACAACACAGGTACTGAAACAATTATATAATTCTTCAGTAAATCCCCAGACATAGCGTGGTGCCTGGAGAATACTAAGCATGCGTGTGCCACCAAGTCTAAGTAGATAAATATTTGTAGTGAAATTTAGTTTCTAAGAACTTAACTGGGAAAGGTCTGCTAATAGACTTTTTGTAATAATTTCACCACATTTCAGCTTATTAGCCTTTCAGGCAGTTGACCTGTCTTTTTGGTACTGTTGTCCAACGTTTGTAGAGGAGCTAACCTTAGTATCCAGATAAAACCTCTGTGTTTGGTAGGACACATTAGTGTTAGAATGCTGTACTTCATCACCAACACCATCTTTTACACATATTTTATATATCTCCATATTACCCATTTATCTGTTGTACATTTTCATGCTACTTTTGCTCATTTAAATCAATTAAATAAGAATATTCCCTGAATATTGTAATAAAACAGTTTGTAATTAAATTAAACTATGACAATGAGGGAAGTTTGAGGTTCACGTAGGTGGAGAAACCATGGCTATGTTTTATATAAATGTTGCAGCTTTGTACTTACTGTATTAATATATGTTTATTTTCATATATGATTCAGTTTTTTATTGATACAATGAGAAGATGGTGTAATAATGTGCCAGGGAAAACTTAACAGAATTCATATTGTAACACCTTGCTGTTTGCCTTACACCTTATACTTTACTTTCTCTTACCTTACACCTTCAATTTTTACTTTATTTTACCTTACCTTAACTTACACCTTGCTTTTTAAATTTATTTTACCTATCCTTACCTTTACTATTTTCTTTCTTTCACCTTACCTTACCTTACCTTACCTTACCTTACCTTACCTTACCTTGTAATTTATTTTGTTTTGACGTATTGCTCCCTTGATGACGTTTGATGGTGGTGTTGCAGACTCTCCGTCCTGGGACATTGCCTGGTGGATAAACGACATGCTCATCCCAGAGATATATGTTGAACGTGGCCAGACATATTATTTCACCGTCCATGGCGGCAATGATCGCCTCAACAGTGCCAAGTAAGAACAGTATCTTGCACAGTATTAAGTATGGTAGATTGTAGCATAAAGTGCACTTGTTTACTTATGTATTAAATATTACAATATAAATAAATTTGTGATATTAATTAAAATATTAACTAGTAAACATATTTGGTATTATGTATTGTTTTTTTAACCGGTTGTTTATTGTGAGATCATTGTCTGTAGGTTCAGTAACATGTGAAGGAAATTGTATGTATCGTTAAAGTCGATAATTTTACTTTAAAAAAAAGTTAAAATGTTTGTGTTTTATGTAGTGCTTGTACAGTAAAAGAGATTACCAAGATAAAAACTGTGTGTAGTACCTTCAGTGCACAGCCGGTGTACAAATCATTTCTCAGCGATGTAAAATAGTTGCTTCACTTGTACACTACTGGGACTACAGTTACTGCCAAGAGAAGGTTCGTCAAACTACAGCTCATCAAAGATTACCTCTGTACCACCATGTATCAGCAGAGGTTAAGTCTACGATGAGTGAGATGACGATGAAGGCATCCTTCAGCGCTGGAAAGAGCACTGCCATTCGCTGCTCCACCGAAACACCGACGTGGATGTCCTGACTACCCAGCAGGTCCCTCAACATCCAGAGCTGACCCACCTCAGCTATCCTCCATCCCTGGATGAGGTAGCTCCTGTCATCAAACAGATGAAAATCAACAAAGCCTCAGGGCCTGATGGAATCCCAGCCGAGATGTATAAAGCAGGCGGACCTCTGCTTACCAGCCGTCTCTACTATCTCCTGGAGAATAAATAGGGGAAACAGGGATGTGTACTGGCACCAACTCTCTTTTCCATTTTCTTGGCTGTTTTCCTTACTCGTGCCAGTGCCAATTTTTGCCGGCGGGGTGGACATCCAGTACCGGATGAAGGGTCTTTTCAACATAAGACGACTCCAGGTAGGAACAAATATATCGGCAGCTTCCATTACTGAACTTCAGTATACAGACGACCTCGCCCTTGTTCACTTTTGGTATCTGGCTCCCACCTGTCCATCACTGCGGACATCGATGAAGAAATTCAACATCAGATCAGATATGCATCTCAAGCCTTTGGCAGACTCCGCACCTGTGTCTTCAGCTGTAGGGAGCTGAAATTATCTATAAAGTTGCACGTATATCGAACAGTTGTCCTCCCTACTCTGTTATATGGCAGCGAGACATGTATCACGTACAGGACGCACCTCAAGGCACTTGAAAACTTTCACCAACGTAGTCTACGTTCCATCTTCCGAATTCGCTGAAAACAAATGCCAGTATTCTCACTGAAACCAACTGTAGGAGCATCGAGGCTACCATTCTCCATGAACAACTATGCTGAACTGGCCATGTTACCCCGCATGGACGACAGTAGACTGGAAAAGCAGCTACTTTACAGTCACCTAACTAGTAGTAAACGTAACGCTGGCGGGCAACTGATAAGGTATAAGGATAGTCTTAAGACAAACCTGAAAAAGTGCCAAATCGACCCCCTCACCTGGGAGACGATTACTCCACACCATAATGCTTGGAGAATCACCACACAAAAGGGTGTCAATACTTTGAGTTAGCACAACTGCATACCGAGGCAGACAAGCGCCAGGGCCGGAAAAACGCTGCCGCCTCCCTTCCCGCAATAGATGTAGCCCTCCACACGTTCCACATCTGTGGACGACCCTGCCGATCTCCGTATCGGCCTCTTTAGTCACCTCAGACTTCACCAATGAAGGAGGCATCCTTAATAACTCATGTCATTGTATCATAGCTGAATGATCGTCATACTCGATTCCGAGTGACAGCAAAGTAGTGAGTAGTAGTGTCCCCACTTGTACACTTCGAGTACCAAACTCATACTGTGCCTTGTCTGCTTGCTGCAACTCCTTGAGTAGCCAACTTGGGTAATGTTTGTTTTTAACTTGCATTCACCTTCAGGCTCAAAGGTGTTCTGAAGGCAGGTCTCAGTCAGTACATTACTTTGTGATGGGAGTCTATGGGGAAATTTTGATATAATTTTTGAAAAATCAATTTACAAAAGGATTTCAGGAAAATAGCCCTTATGAAAATTGGGAATGTCCGTATTTCAAAATGCAAATACCTGTACTGGTATCAGATTCAAATGTTTTCAGCTAAGTGACAAATAAAGCATCTGAGGTTCTGTATAAAATCTTTTAAACTTTACCATGACACACTTGAAGTTTGGTGGTACGCAGTTTTTGGATTCACTAATTGGAACTTGTTCCCCAATATAAAAATACCTCCAATGTCTAGGCAATGTTGTAGTAGATAGCTGTGGTAATGTGAAAGACATTATTTGTTGGGCTCTACCCTCAGGTACCATCCACTGTATATTACCTCCTCCCATGAGGGCGGCTTTGGTCAGAAGACAGTTGAGGAACAAAGCCAAGAACAAGTATTTGCTGGTGTCTCATACTCCAAGATGGGCATGCCCGAAGCAACTGCAGGTTAGTTAGACATTTTAACATTTTGTAAATGTAAACATTTTGTTTTTGTAGTACAAATTATTTATGATATCTTGTTTTCATGATAAATATGTTATATGAATCTGCTCTTGATGTGATAATAATGATCATATTAAAGTGAATCTATTCTGAATTATTGTAAAATAAGCATTTTATCTGATAAATGGTACAGCAACTTTTTACTTTATTGAACCTGGTTTTGAACATTGTTCGTAGTGGACAGATGGTAGTGGGGTAGTGAAGGAAACACGACTAAAAAGTGGAGCGTGATTCCTGACGTTTTGTCACAAGACCTTATCCAAGGAATAATTTGATAAGGGTTTGTGGGGAAACGTCAGGAACAAAGCTCCACCTTTTAGTCGTGTTTCCTTCACTACCACACTGCCAGAACCTGGTTTTATTGGTATTTTCATTCTATTGTTCATTCAGTAAAATATTTTCCAGCTGGACGTTTGTGTAAGTGGAGGCATATTGGCATGGATGCATGGGAAGACAGTTTAACATTTGAAGAATACAAGGAAACACTGTATAAGGACTGTGATCCAGGTCTGCCAGGCTCTCTGGTGTGGACTGTGGATGAGGACACTCCAAACCTTGTTTACTACCAGGTACAGTAATGGAACGCTTCAAGTTTCTCCCATGGTCAGTACTGGTGTTATGTATCAAGCTTCTCCCATGGTCAGTACTAGTGTTATGTCCCAAGCTTCTCCCATGGTCAGTACTAGTGTTATGTCTCAAGCTTCTCCCATGGTCAGTACTAGTGTTATGCCTCAAGCTTCTCCCATGGTCAGTACTGGTGTTGTCTCAAGCTTCTCCCATGGTCAGTACTGGTGTTATGTCTCAAGCTTCTCCCATGGTCAGTACTGGTGTTATGTCTCAAGCTTCTCCCATGGTCAGTCCTGGTGTTATGTCTCAAGTTTCTCCCATGGTCAGTACTGGTGTTATGCCTCAAGCTTCTCCCATGGTCAGTACTGGTGTTATGTCTCAAGCTTCTCCCATGGTCAGTCCTGGTGTTATGTCTCAAGCTTCTCCCATGGTCAGTACTAGTGTTATGTCTCAAGTTTCTCCCATGGTCAGTACTGGTGTTATGTCTCAAGCTTCTCCCATGGTCAGTACTGGTGTTATGTCTCAAGCTTCTCCCATGGTCAGTACTGGTGTTATGTCTCAAGCTTCTCCCATGGTCAGTACTGGTGTTATGTCTCAAGCCCATGGTCGGTACTGTGTTATGTCTCAAGCTTCTCCCATGGTCAGTACTGGTGTTATAGTCTCAAGCTTTCTCCCATGGTCAGTACTGGTGTTATGTCTCAAGCTTCTCCCCATGGTCAGTACTGGTGTTATGCCTCAAGCCCCATTTATGGTCAGTACTGGTGTTATGTCTCGTTTCTCCCATGGTCAGTCCTGGTGTTATATCCTGGCCCCATGGTCAGTACTGGTGTTATGTCTCAAGTTTCCCATGGTCAGTACTAGTGTTATGTCTCAAGCTTTCTCCCCATGGTCATCCTGGTGTTATGTCTCAAGCTTTCTCCCATGGTCAGTACTGGTGTTATGTGTCCTCCTGATGGTCAGTACTGTGTTATGTCTCAAGCCCCCATGGTCAGTACTGGTGTTATGTCCTCAAGCTTCTCCCATGGTTAGCACTGCAAGTTATGGGTTCTGCTTCTCCCATGGTCAGTACTAGTGTTATGTCTCAGGTTTCTCCCATGGTCAGTACTGGTGTTATGCCTCAAGCTTCTCCCATGGTCAGTACTAGTGTTATGTCTCAAGCTTCTCCCATGGTCAGTACTAGTGTTATGTCTCAAGCTTCTCCCATGGTCAGTACTAGTGTTATGTCTCAAGCTTCTCCCATGGTCAGTACTGGTGTTATGTCTCAAGTTTCTCCCATGTTCAGTACTGGTGTTATGTCTCAAGCTTCTCCCATGGTCAGTACTAGTGTTATGTCTCAAGCTTCTCCCATGGTCAGTCCTGGTGTTATGTCTCAAGCTTCTCCCATGGTCAGTACTAGTGTTATGTCTCAAGCTTCTCCCATGGTCAGTACTGGTGTTATGTCTCAAGCTTCTCCCATGGTCAGTACTGGTGTTATGTCTCAAGCTTCTCCCATGGTCAGTACTGGTGTTATGTCTCAAGCTTCTCCCATGGTCAGTACTAGTGTTATGTCTCAAGCTTCTCCCATGGTCAGTACTGGTGTTATGTCTCAAGCTTCTCCCATGGTCAGTACTGGTGTTATGTCTCAAGCTTCTCCCATGGTTAGTACTGGTGTTATGTCTCAAGCTTCTCCCATGGTCAGTACTAGTGTTATGTCTCAAGCTTCTCCCATGGTTAGTACTGGTGTTATGTCTCAAGCTTCTCCCATGGTCAGTACTAGTGTTATGTCTTCATAGTTGTGTATAATGTCCAAGGGCGGGAGGCAATGCGGTTGGACTTGTAGGTGACGAGGATCCAAGAGGAACGCCCGAAAATCGTTTATTGTGTCTGTCCATGGCTCTTACTTTTATCCTCTTCGCCACTGATCAGCTTGTTAGCCGCTTGAGCGATCGGTCACGTCTCTTTTCATTTATCTTCTTCACCAAAAGATCGGCTCGCTAGCCTCCCGGGAGATCGGTCACGTCTCTGTCACGCACTGTTGGCAAATACTGGGCATGCACCGGCTCCTGAATGGACCTGAACCCGCTCCAGTGTTGGTCAAGTCTTGCCTTGAAAGAGCTCACACTCGGTGCCGTCACAACACTCTCTGGTAGATTGTTGCAAGAGTTTACAACCCTCACTCCGAAAACGTTTGCCCTCACGGTTTTCTGGACTTGCGGCTTGTTCAATCTTGAGCTGTGACCCCTTGTGGGGCGAGCGTCCGCCAGCTCCAAGTAAGGACACTCAACTGAGTAGTGCCCCCTGAGATGCTAAGGGCAAGAGATAAAGTTAATGAACATGGATGCCTCAAACCTTTCCTCAACAGAAGACTAATTAAAAGGAGTTGAAAAGGTTGGAAATGAACTATGGGGTGTAGAGGCCGCTCATACTTCACTCTGGTAAAAAACCAGATCATCACCTGAGGAATTTGCATGTTTAGCGACGATCCACTTTAAACCTCCTCATCTAAAGTTACAAGATGGGAACTTTATACCCTCCCTAGGTATTTGAAAGTGGTTTGTTTTACCCCAACACCATGACAAGGCACAAATTCAGCCACTAGATGGAGTTGTATCTTGTGGGGGATCAGTATAAGTCCTTTTAAATATGGTTTTAATGAAACTTGATAGAAATGTTCTTTGTTGTAAATTATCATACTGGATTGTATTTAAGTAGCACAAAGACTTACAATATTATGGTCTTTGGAGAATGACCAGAACACTGAAAATGTCAGTCACTTTGAGACATTAAAAATTAACATACTACTATGGGAGGTGGTGTCAGGAGTGCTTACTTACCTATAAGGCTTGCCAATGAAACTCAACAATTGACATGAAAATATTATTTTCCACCACCTGTTCTATCACTGTCATATGTGCAAAATAACATTTTATAAATATCCTATTCTTCCTGATTCAATGATAACATTTATATGGCTACAATTGTTTTGATGAAACTGTATGTTATGGTTCATTACAGAGCCAAGTACAGAACATCATATTCTAACCTCTATGTCAAAGATTGAGACCACAGGAAAGTCAGAGATGAAAACTTTACCCAGAGCACAACTTATTTATTTTATCTTATTTTTTTATTTGTCTTAATTATTTATAATTTTGCTTTATATCAGCTTATTTGCCCTTATTATGGTTGGTCTCTTCTCTGTTACTTTCTTATGAACTTCGGAGAAAACCTGCCATGTTTGGCTGTGTCACACTGGATAACACCTTTCTCACATCTGTCCTGGGCTGAAGATTGAACCCAGGACCAAATGGTGGGAGATATGCAGGTTACCGCTGTACCCAACTTCAGTACACAAGAATATACAGTATATCATCACTAGAAAAAAAATTAACACAAAAATTAAGTCTGTGTCAAAGGATAGTCACAGCCAAAGATCAAATATGTTGTTGAACATATGATGTACCATCAACACCCCCACGTTACATTTACCTTGTTGAATGATTATGAATTAATACACTTATTCTCAAATTTAATTTCTCGTTACAGTGTTACACGCACCGTAACCTGGGATGGAAGATCCACGTTGTTGACAGTGGGTACAAGCTGAGACGAGAGGGTGACAATGGAGGATGCACTCTTATCCCACCTCACCTCCTTGCCTCAATCCTGCTGCTAGCACTTACAATTCCCCTCAGATGAAACCTTAATCTACAGTAGCAGCCCCTCACACAGCTCCAGCCTCACACTCCCTCATCCACCAACTCTGCCACAGTCCAGGGATAAGACACTCAACAAAATCACAGTCCTCTGAGTTTATGGCTTTTTTGTAAACCTACCGTCTGCAACCCAGAGATTTTATGTTTATTTATTGTCAGTAGAATTTGATGTAAATCTCAGTTCATTTTATATGGAAACAAAGATAATTTTTGATAATATTTATGACAACTTCGTCATCTGCTTTGCCCATGTGTTTAGCCAAACTATTTACAAAGTGTGTGTCAGTAAGGACACGACATGTGACAGGCAGACTTGCTGTATAGCCACTATATTGGCATGTGATTCATGATTATTTAATCTGAGTCATCACTTCACTATTGCTCTCCATGTTGTAAATAAAATTAACATTTCCTGTTTTTATATCACTGTAGATCCTAATTGATAAGTTTCATGGACATTTACTTGTACAACCCAACTTAGTCTGAATTGTCTTCATAATCATTATTTCATAAGTGCTTTTCATTCTACGAGTTACATGTGTTTTGTGACATGTTCTACTATTGTAGCCTTATGGTGCAGTACTGTTCAAAACAAAACTTCCATAGACTGGTTATTGAACTTAGATTTTTTTATTTCTTGTGGTAAAAATGATCTAGCAATAAATATCTGATTACAAACAGCTCAAAACTCATATAGATAAATTGGTTAGTATGATAAGCTCAGACGAGAGTCTCTGAGAGAGGGTTTAAATGAACACAAATATAATATATCCTTGATGTGAGTGGACAAGTCTGATTGTGTCCCTCTCTTGATGTTCTCTCACAATAAAGACATAATCATGTACATATGATGATTAATGTTTACTTAGTACATTCAGGCACATTTGTAAATGTATGCATGGAGCACATTAACATGCCATCATCATCATAGGAATGACATCTTTGGAAAACTAATTGGTATATATTTGCAATAAATATATGTACACATTTTTACACATTTCTTACTTATCACCCCTAAAAATTCATCATGTATCATGCTGTAGTATAAAGAAGATGAAATCTAATGAATAGATCAAGCTGATGCTGATATGGCCTGGGTTCTCCAAGGATGATCCCTATGTTCTGTAGTAGATGTCCAAGGTAACCTCATTCTAAATTTCTCCCCCACTCTTACGAGAATAAATATTCTCATGAGAGTTGAGTGTTCGGACTCACCTAAAGTTTATATTATAGATTCATTCTTTCTTCCATGAGAAAAACATTTTGCAATAACATGGGTTTAGTTGTTTCTTCATTTAACTTCTTAAAATTCAATATATATATATATATATATATATATATATATATATATATATATATATATATATATATATATATATATATATATATATATATATATATATATATATATATATATATATATATATATATACATCAACAAATAAACACACACACTCAGTTTATATTGTTTATGCAGGTTCACGTAGAAGCTTAACATCTGACTCTCATGAGAGATTGAAAACCAAGCTCAGCTTTTCCATTTTTGCTGTTATGAGAACATGGAGGGTTACTCTACTACAATCCTAAATGTTAATTCACACAATGAATCACCAAACATAGCTGTTTATACTTTCTTTCTGCTAAGAGAAGGTGACGACACTACTGCTGACCACCCTCTTGATGGCACCTCTCATCCTTGCTGTATCTCTAAATTCAAACTTAAAGTTGGGCTGTTATTTTTTATATGTGAATATTCACTGTATATTTCATACATTTAATGCATATATCATATAGTCCACCTAGAATTGTAACTCAGTGTGAAACGGATGATATTTTTGTAGAGTAGAGCCAGTAACTGTGTCCACCTTGCATGGTGTATTCTGCCTTTGTTCTTAAGTGTAGATTGCTAAAGTTTATTTGGAACGTTTGTTGTGGACTTAACAATTTTATATGCTGTGATTATATTCATATACACACACAAATATATATATATATATATATATATATATATATATATATATATATATATATATATATATATATATATATATATATATATATATATATATATATATATATATATATATATATATATATAATTTATTGTAATGTTGAAAATGTATTTGACTTCCTTATTCCTTTTTAATGCCGCAGTGACAATGGATCGTGCAGCACTCAACAACATAATCAATATGGATTCCATTTAGGTATTAGGGAATCGTAAATAATTTTTGAGGGTGGCATGGAACAGTATGGTTAATGTTATAAATTGTTCAACCATGAAAAATTATATAGTTTATGTAATTTAGGGTGTTCAATAAATGATTACAACATATAAGAGCCCAGATTGTAATTGTCCTGACCAGCCCCACAGACGGCAACAAGGGGCTTCCCCAACAACTGTCTCTTGCCACCCTCAATCACCCTGGAGCTCTTTGGCCCAGGTGTGGTATTTGTGGTCTGTGTGGCCCAGGTGGTCATGTGGCCTAGATGGTCTTCGTGGTTCAGGTGATTTTCATGGTGCAGGTGGTCTTTGTGGTTCTTGTGGCTCAGGTGGTCCTTGTAGCCTAAGTAGTATCCATGGCCCTTGTGACCTGGGTGACCAGTGTGGGCCAGATGGTTCTCATAGTCAAATGATGCTTCATCCAGTTCGACTTTCGGTAACTTAGGTGGTCCTCATGCCTAAGAGATCTATCATAGCTGGGTGTTCTTGTGGTTTTTGTGAATAAATCATTCTTTGTGAACCAATTGTTCTCTCTGGATGGTTGCCCCAGAAATCTTTTACTCACTTGACCAAGATGGTGTTCGTAATGGTAGATAACCTTTTTGGTCATTCTAGGCTCATGGTCTAGGGGGTCTGTGTGGTCCAAATGGTGTTTGTGGTCTCAAGGTCCAATTGTAGAATATTTGTGTGCATTTGTAAACAAATGTCCTGACCAGTCAGGAGTGCTAGTTTAGACTTTCTTAGAGCTCATTTAGGGGTTAAGACATACTGAGGTTGAGTCAATTTCGCTATGAAATTAGACGCAACAGTTTGGGGATTTAAGGCCACTACAAGGGCGAGTTCCATTTTTAAAAATATAAAAAAATCTCACTTTTAAATGGAAAAAAATTTATGCATGAAATAGCCGCATGCTAAACCCCAATTTCCATTTTGCTAACTTTTGATTGTACAGATGTTAATTCAGGATTTAATATAAAACAAGTGAAAAATACATGACTAAGGAAAGCCGTCCTTGTTGTGGGGTGCTATACAATAAGGGGACTTCAGGTATAGGTGGATGACTTCAAACTACAGTACACAACAAATGTGTATATTTCTACTTCAGTTTTCTCTTGAGGTTAAGAAGTTCTAAGACACTCCCATGCCAGATATAGTAAGGGCATCATGATAGATGCTGTTTTTAAGTTGGTGTTGCTTTATGCATGTCCAGGTTCACCCCTACTTGTTGTATTGTGGTCAGTTTCACAAACTAACTTGCTGTCCATACTAGGTTCATGGACCTTGGACTTGTGATTGGCTTGACCATCTTAGCTATTCCCAATCTGAAATCCTTATTTGTAAATATGGGTTATACTTTCCAGGCCAATCTTTGAATCCCTTAACTCTGTCAAGCGTTTTACCTGCACACAACTCTTGCTTAACTATCCCACCGAAGTCAGCCTCCTTTCCTCTCATTACCTGAAGTCTCTCTATTCTATAGTGTGATGTTCACTTCTTCAACACTATTGCTTACTGAGATGTAGATGCTATGTGATAATCTGAGTGAATGCAAGTTTTGTAGTCTGAAAATAAAACATTTGCGAGAGTTTAGAGCCCAACATTTCAAAACTATTAGAATTTTAAGGATGTGAGATATTTTGTATGACTAACATTCTTAGTTGAACTGTATGGTACTTTATGCCTCATTTACGTCAGTGGTATTTTATTTCTTCGTCCTACGTGGAAGTTGCATCTGTTGAGACACCTGTGTTTATTATACATTTGTAAGTAGGATGAAACTAGAGGAGAGAACAGCTGTAATACCCATTACATCCTTGAGGCAAAAAGGTTGTATTTGTATCATATACCTGTATGTGATTACATACCAAAGTTAAATAAACAGAAACATGTATGTAAAACAGATATTTGAACTGACAATTAAGATATGGCACATAATACTTGAGACATATTCATGATTAAATACACATTTTTTCCTAGTCTGTGACAGACTTACAATGTTATGAAAATGGCCACAATCTATAAGTATAGGCATTAGATTCAACACTTAGGAACTTTTCTGCATGTTCCCAATGTTTTTAACTGATATGCTTATATATATATATATATATATATATATATATATATATATATATATATATATATATATATATATATATATATATATATATATATATATATATATATATATATATATATATATATATATATTATTTAGATTTTTTTTTCATTACTGGGGGAGGGGATATTTATATTCTCAGAGTAAAGGGGATACATGATGGCAATATATTTGTAATATATAAACAAGATAGTGGCGAGATGCAACATTTTAGCCGATACATTTACTTTATTCTCCAAGACGCTCGTACTTTATATTGTATTTATCTAGACTCCGATTAAACAAGATTGTAAGAACAAAACTCAGTTAACTGAAATTGTAATTTTTCTAGGACTACATAACCCAAAATTGTAATCATCAAGGACCTGTTCAGCTGAGATGCAAGATGCTCAGAATAAAAATTACCAAATATATATTCATCCAGAACCCAGGTAATACAGTTTTAATTATCCAGAAACAAATTACCAAAAATAAATGTACTCCTCTGGAATCCAAATAACCAAATTCTTTATATCCAGAAGTAGAGTTGCCAACTACAGCTATTTAATTATCCATAATCTAGGTGACTAATATTTCATCTATGTATTGTAGTGTTCAATGATGTAATAGAGACCACTAAGTCCAAGAACAGGACCAACATCAAATGTGTCGGTCCAAGATCGAGACCAAGACCTGACTGTCTGGGACCAAGACCTGACTGTCTGGGACCAAGACTATTGTCTGGGACCAAGACCTGACTGTCTGGGACTAAGACTGTTGTCTGAGACCAAGACCTGACTGTCTGGGACCAAGACTAATGTCTGGGACCAAGACTATTGTCTGGGACCAAGACCTGACTTTCTGGAACCAAGACTGTTGTCTGGGACCAAGACCTGACTGTCTGGGACCAAGACTAATGTCTGGGACCAAGACTATTGTCTGGGACCAAGATCTGACTATCTGGGACCAAGACTAATGTCTGGGACAAAGACTATTGTCTGGGACCAAGACCTGACTGTCTGGGGACCAATACTATTGTCTGGGACCAAGACTATTGTCTGGGACCAAGACCTGACTGTCTGGGACCAAGACTAATGTCTGGGTATTTTTAAAGAACCAATGGAACTGAACAATAAGGTAAGTTTGAGGAAATATTTTGATTACTAAGATAGAAAAATATGTACAAAATCCTCTCATTCCATCCTTTAACATACACTTGAATGTGTGAAAATATCTCTGCACAAAGCATATAACATTCCTAATATGCACATATGTGTGTATGTGAAGAAGCAATGAAACTAATTAAACGTTTTCTTATTAAAGAAAGACCTTCAATACCATGAACCTAAAAAAGTAAAGCAAGCATTCATACACTTAATATGACTGTTAATGAATTCTAATGAAAACAACTGATGATACATTATAACACATATAAAACCATTACTTAAAGGTCATCACCATCAAAATTATCAATAACCACAGAATGAATAGCTTGATTCTCACAATGTACACAGTTACACAATCCTATAAAGGGAAGATCACGTTTGAAGCATGAGCATGACAGTCCCTCACATTTATTCTTTTTGCAAGCACACTTTGTAAATTCTAGAAATGAGTCAAGAGCAATATTTGTATATTGATAACTAGCACACATTCTCCATCAGCATTTCTTTGTAAGCCATACATTTTTGGATTGGGGATCTCTTGGATACTAATTGAAGATTGAGTCTAAACCTGTAATTGAGCGCTCAAGCAGTGTTGTTTAAAGACCTGTCGTGGTTTCCAGTTACCTGTTGGAATCACTAATTAGAGGTGAACTGGAAGCAACATTCATAAATGTTTATGGGTTAAGACAAATTACGTATCAGTAATACTACATTATGGAAAAACAAAAATTAAAGATCAGAATCACATTGAAATATTACACGACCGTTAGCAGAGGCGGGAAAAATATGAAGTTGTTCGCAGTCATATTTCCCGCCTCTGTTGACGGTCGTGTAATATTTCAATGTGATTCTGATCTTTAATTTTTGTTTTTCCATAATGTAGTATTACTGATACGTAATTTGTCTTAGTATGCCTTATTGTGGGTAAAAATAAGTATATATTAGATGCATCCTCCAAAAGCGTGAATTTGCTACCAGAGTTTAACAGTTAATTCATGTATAATACTTCTGTTAAACTTCCTACGTGCTTGTGTTTGAAATAATGATTGTATGTAACTTTATATAATTTAGCTAAATATCTTTCTTGTCATAAACGGTCATCCCAACGATTATGAATAAACTCATTTAGAAATACATCATTACTTCAGGACAAAATTGGACAGGTTTGCAACAGCCACAGCTGTAACTTTTGAGGAGGGGGCGGGGCATCTTTTCTCAGCTCGGAAAAAACGCGCTTTTAATGTCATGCCATCGATGATGAGAGTCTAATAACATGGTTCCTTTTGTGGATCTGCCATGCTTTGAACGTCAGTAGGCTCTTCACAATTTGGAGCTGCTTCAAGGTGACCCATGAGCTTGCTTTTGTCTAAGTTGGCAAACAAGGACAGACCCATCTGGGGAGAAGAGAGATCTTGGCAGACAAGTGAATTCATACATGCCAATCGCCTCCTGTAGATTGATTTCATCACGGGATCTGACAATGATTAGCAGTCTACCAAACAAAGATAGTCCTGCTTAAGTTCTATAAATTGTGAAGGTAATTTGATGGTTGAAGTCTTGTTTTGCTGTTTTTCATAACAGAAGATTATCCTTGAACATCCTTTCCCAAATGCTTACTGGACCAACAATGCGTTGCTTGCCAACAATTTCATAACTTTGTATTCCAACTTCATACACACATAGAATGTCATACTTGACATTTTCTGGCATTACAGCTCCAGTTACCAAGTTTAAAAGAGCATCATTTTCCTGACAAAATGGATTACAGTCAGTAATAACATTGTGCAGCTTCTGTACATCAGCATATTGACGGCTGACAATAGCTGTAGAGAACTCGTGGTGTTTTGTTCTTTTGTAATCTTTCAGATTAGCAAAACTTCCAACTCCTTCAGCAAGACAGAACAACTCAGATGAAGCAAGGAAAAACTTTCTTAATGTGGTTGGCTTCAGAGTAGTGCCGTTAAGACCTCCTTTAACTTTGAATGTGCGATTCACATGCTCTACAGTGTATAGCATTATCCACACCATTGCTACAAAATGGAACATCTGTTTTGTTGACGCAGAAGTTTCCCTTAACAAACTGTTGCCAAATTTCTGGATCACTTTCCTTCAGTTTGTATATCTGAGCAATATAACTTGGAACCATCTGTACATATTTCAGTCTGTCTCTAGAAAAGAACTTCATTTGAAAACCCAGATAGTATTATTTGATCTTTTATCACCTTAGACACTCAGTGCGTCATGCCTCTCCAGCGATGTTTTTCCTCGTTTACCTCTCTGGACAAATACGACCTTAAATCCCATCAGAAAAAAAGGACTCCATATATTTTTGTTTTTTTAATCTACAGGTTCCAAGGTATAAAATGATATATGGTGTCAAAAATTAACATGATATTTTTACGGGACCACATATTGCTACATAAGCGCCTTCACTAAAAGGCAAAAAAATGATAATGGGCTGGCAAGGTTGTGGTGGCACTACTGGTTAGTTCACAATAATAATGAAGCCATATAATAATATAATAATCTTGAACAGCGAAGTGCATACCACCACACTAGCAGAGTAAAATGACACTGGGTTGGTCAGGAAAAAAAATATACGTTATGAAGATGTGCATGAAACACCGTTTTCGTGGAAATTAGAGTATAAACACATTGTGTGAGCAGTCGTTTAAATATATATATTTTTTTTTACGGGTATTAGCCCACCCGGACACAGGTCACCGACCCACATCAGGGCCTGGGGGGCGAAAACGTAATAACAATAATAATAATAATAATAATAATAATAATAATAATAATAATAATAATAATAATGATAATAATAATAATAATAATAATAATAATAATAATAATAATAATAATAATAATAATAATAATAATAATAATAATAATATTTCAGATAAGTAAAATTTATAATAAAAAATAAAAATAAAATAATAATGATAACAATAATAATAATGAAAACACTGCAATAATAATAATTATAATAATAATATTTCAGATAAGTAAAATTTATAATAAAAAATAAAAATAAAATAATAATGATAACAATAATAATAATGAAAACACTGCAATAATAATAATAAATAATAATAATAATAATAATAATAATAATAGTAATAATAATAATAATAATAATAATAATAATAATAATAATAATAAGGAACCATAAAGAAATTTAAAAAAAAGATCATTAGTGAGAAACGATATATGTATGTTGTGTTGTCAATAGCAAGAGAAACAATTGAGACCCCGCAATTGTGTGTAAATGAGGCAGAAAGTCAGATCAGCAACCTGGGACTTAGGTCACAATTTTTGCAATGCCATATAGCAGCAGGGTCTAACATGTGAGTGCCAGTTCGAGTACGTCATGTATACCGACGATGTGACACAGTAAGTAAGGTCCACGGCAAGGATGGCGCGACTCACTACTCGGACAATAGAGGATATCTCGGGGCATGAAAAAAATGGAAGATAAAAACAAACATGACGAAATTCCAGACTGAGTACTCTAAAGAAGGCAGGTTGCTCGGCATCATCATCTCTCGGACGGGCATCACGTCCCACGTGAAGGACAGACTAAAGAAAGTCAAAGTCACCGTCGCCAAATTAAAATGCTTTAAACTGATGCCTGAGAAGATACAAGTCCACCTGTACAAGGCGTTGGTGAGGCCTGTGTAGGAGTACCCACACGTCCCACCTGTCACGCTCAGAGCTTCCAAAACAAGTGTCTGAGGTCAGCCAGTGGCCAAGCGCCACCCTACCAGGAGAAAGTGTAAACTGTCCACCTAATAAATAAAACGGAGGCCCTCAACGTCAGGTTCCAACGCCAAGAGAAGAAGGTTTGGGATAAGCTCCTGGACGACCCTCACAGCCCAGACCACCTACGCGAGGAATGATTTGATTTTGCCGCTTATAGCGGTTACTTTATTGTGCACCCCACACTCATCCTGTGAGCGGTAGCGCAAAAGGATTACAGAGTAGAGTTTACAACGGGTCATAATAATTAATCCCCGTGGTCAGGTTATTATGGCACTGAATGTTACATAGTATTTCAATTACATTATTTGTTTAGTTCTATACATAAAGGGTAACTTATTCACAAATGCGTGAGAACAGGCGTATGAGGCAGTATGTCTGGCAGCACACTTTGTTATTCACATTTGCGTGAGAAGTATTCAAGCACATTGTGTATTTGGTTCTATACATGAGAACTGATATAGTGCAAAAAAGTGGATACAATCTTAATATGTCGGCAATCTTGCCATTACAGATGCAATGTTGTGCCATTTCACACACAGTATGCTTGGACCTGTCCCTAAAAGGTTCTATCTTCACACAGTTGAGGAAGTAGTGTTCAAGTGTGTGGCCATATGTTTGGCCACACACTTTACATTTAGTCTTGTTTACATCTGCTTGAGGAACATACTGCCAGAGGTACTTATATCCTAACCTTAATCTAGCGGTTACAACATCTTGTAATCTAGTGATCTTGTTACTTGCTCCATATACATGGTTCAGTTGATACATCTCATCATGGTAAACTATGGATCGACTAGTGCCTGTTTACACTTGTCTATGTGCGTCAAATTCATCAATAATTTCTTTCCTAATTACAGTTTTAAGGGTTCTTTTCGACTGACCCAAATTGTATTCAACGGTGTCTTTGTTAAACGCGAGCTTGGCGAGGGCATCAACTGCCACCACCCAGACTTTTCATTATATAACATAACTCATGGAAAGTTGTTGGTTAGTGTGGTAGATGTCTAGGCACGTGAGTAAGTATTATTTTCTGGGAACCAATGTTTAAAAGGAAGAGAGTGGCGATACTCGTAGATTACTAATTCAATATTTATTAACACAGTGAGTGAATAAGATGTTACTTAACTTCACTCAGACAAGACTGGACCCTCAGGTCTTACTGTGCCATTGATAAAATAGATTCACAATTACGTATTAATTCATTAAACACTTCAAGTACTTATTATATCATTTAACAACTATTAAGATTATTCAGACAGGACTGGGCCCTCAGGTCTTACTTTTATAAGTAAGAAATTACATCTTCAATTCTAGGTTACAACATTTAACCATCATTATATTATTTCATTGTCACTGCAAGTGGATCATAGGACACACTTGACACTATCCCGAATTAAAATATTCTTTATAACAACATGGTATCTCGGAATAACTAACGTGACACTTTAACTTGTATCAGAGAATAACAATAACCTTGGTACCACCAACATTCATGGGTTCAATACTTAACCTGGAATGACTATATTTCTGCTAGTCATCCCCAAGCATGGATATTAATACGGCTCCATACATCAATGGATGGGCGACAATCACAAGACGGGAGTCAACGGTGTAAAGTTGTTTACAGGCTCGCTCGCTACCTGGGAGCGCCCGAGGACGTTGACTCGCAACAGACTGGCAGAGTCGTCGATGGCATCTCCCGAGGAATTTCGTCCTGGGATTCTAATCTCGCCACCTTAAAGACATCTTTCGAGAGCCATCTTGCCCATAGGCGGCTCCCGAACCTCAGTAGTGTTGGCAACACACAAACAGCGTCTGGAGATGCGTGGAGAAGAAATCACGAGAGGGTGAATGTCTAACTTCAACTATACAAAACCTACGTCTGGCAGCGATACAGACGATATCTACATTACTCGACTTATTTGGCACAGAATATTACTATGTTAAAACATGAACACTGATATTCACAAAAATCGGCTAAGTTAAACTGAATTAACATGACGGCAAGAAACAATCATCTACATATCTGGACATGCGTGGAGAAGAAATCACGAGAGGGTAATTTTTGCTCGGGCATTGGTACAAATGCGCGCCTGAGACCATATCCCTACCAAAAGGACTTATTTTACTAACAATAGCCCTTCTATTCAAAGTGGTCGCTGGTCACCTAGCTGTTGTGGGGTACGGGTTGTTTGGGTTCACACTCAGGATGGGATGGAGAAAGGAAACTCACAATGTGCTCTCTGTATACATATTGTATTGGATGTACAGTGCAGTTTGGTGCTGGGAAGTGGCAGCGTGGTTACAAGCGTGATGTAGAGAGAGCTGGTTGGTGAGGATGCTCAGAGGAGGACCAGCATGTGGGTCGCCATGCTAGCGAAGGCCGCCAGGCAGGAGCGGAGCAGGTGGTGTTACTTGAAGACTGGCTGTAGGTAGAAAGGAGCGTGGTACGGTACGGTACGGAGTCATTAGTTATGAGGTGAAAGAAGATTATTAGGGGTTGAAGGAAAAGTGGTGAAACTGAAATACAGTAGGAGTAGAAAGAATCTGGGCTCAACCAGATCGCTTCATCTTTCCTATTGGTGTTTTATCTTTGTTCTGCTCCCTTGGGTCGTCAGACCTTTGTATTAATATTGGTTTATTTATATAGTGCTGCTTATTATTATTATTTTTATTATTGTTGAAGTTAGTGAGCCCGCCCGGGTCCTTGTGTAACTGGGAGGGTAGTCACATTTTTTTTTTTTTGCTAAGGTGTTAGTTAAGTGTTAATTGTGTTAGTCTAAAGGTACACTGTATGGAGAGACCTGCCAGGTTCTTAGTGGAGCTGGTAGGTCACTCTCATCTTTTATTTTCTCTATTAATGTTTTATGTGTATATGTGTATATTGGGGCAGGAGGTGGTTCAATTACTTCTTCCTGGCTGATGTAGCTGGGAGGGTAATCACATTATTATTATTATTATTATTTTCCGATGGAGTTAGTGAGCCCGCCCAGGTCCTTGTGTAGCTGGGAGGGTAGTCACATTTTTTTTTTGCTAAGGTGTTAGTTAAGTGTTAGTTGTGTTAGTCTAAAGGTACACTGTATGGAGAGGCCTGTCAGGTTCTTAGTGGAGCTGGTAGGTCACTCTCATCTTTTATTCTCTCTATTAATGTTTTATGTGTATATTGGGGCAGGAGATGGTTCAATTACTTTCTTCCTGGCTGATTTAAACCAACTGTGCTCTTGGAATTCTTCGTTGTCTATATTATTTATCCTATTTTGGTATGTTTCTGTGTTAAGTTCAGTCACTTTTTTCCAAATATTTGCAGCTTTGTTGTGTATTTCTACATTGATTGCTAAGAGGTTTGCTCTCTTGTGTAGCTGTTCATTATTGATATGGTCTGTATATTTTATGTTATATATAAATCTGAGGGCTATATTTTGTACTGTTTGTAACCTTTTAATGCTCGTTTTACTAAGGGTGTTCAATGGGATGGGTGGGTAGTCCATAATTGATTTGACAAGGGCAATATAAATCTTTCTTTTGCTGTTAATGCTAAGGTTCTTAAAGCGTTTTATTTTTGATAATCTTATTCTTGCCTGTCGTTCTTTATCTTTTAAGTATGTTATATATCCTCTTTTTGTTAGTTTTAGTCCAAGCATCCTGCCTTCAGTGTCGTATGGGTATAGTTCCTGGTCGACTATTACTGGACTTGTTTTGATCTTGGCTATTGGTATTATCTTGAATTTGTTCTTATTTGTCCTGATTTTCCATTTTTTCTCAAAATCATTTATATTTTTTATCGCTCTTACCGTGTAGAGTGCCATAAATTGGGTTGATTTTCCTGGGTATGATACTATTTGAGTAATATCATCAGCAAACATTACATATTCGCTAAAGGGGGTAGGTTGAGGTGTGTCTGAGGTATAAATTGTATATAGTGTTGGAGAAAGGCATCCTCCTTGAGGTACTCCACTCTCAAGATTAAACATAGTTCCCATAAAGTTTCCAATTTGAATTTGTGCTCTCCTATCATCTAAATAGTTACACAATATTCTTAGCAAGTGTTCGTTAAGTCCCAATTTTAATATTTTATATTTTAAGCCTAAATGCCAAACTTTATCAAAAGCCTGAGAAACGTCCCTTAAAATTATATTGATCTGGTTCCCCTTGCTTTTTTCTATTGCAATTATTTCCGTTATTGTAGCTATTGCAGTTAGGGTATTTCTATTGGGCATAAATCCATGTTGTCTATTGTTAGTTTTCCCTGTTCTGTTAAAAAGGTTATAAGTCTTGAATTAAAATTTTTTCCAAGAGTTTCCCGGTAATCTCTAATAAAGATATTGGCCTGTAGTTTAATATTTCCTTATTGTCCTTACCCTCCTTGGGAATAAATATCATTTTAGCATATTTTAGTTTGTCTGGAAAGTAACCGGTTATTAAGCATGCGTTATAAATGTTTAATAGTGTTTTTAAGATGTTTTCAGGTAGATTCATGATCATATTTCGTGTAATACCTGTGAGCCCGGGGCTTTTTCCTTAAACTTCCTCAGACAGTGCATCATTTCTCCCATGGTTATTATTTGATTATTAGGTAATAAGTTATAGTCTATATATTGCTTTGGGGTGATTCTATGTATATGTCTTCCCATTTCGTCTTCTATCCTTTCTTCGTGTTCACTATCAAAATCTTCATTTTCCTCATCTGATATTTTAAAAACTTTTACCCATTCCCTTTTGAATGCTGACTCTTGTTCATTTTCCTCGTGCAGTTTTGTTCCATTTTGGTCTTTAATGTATGGTGTTTTTTGCTTGTTGTGCCCCATCATCTTGTTTATGGAAGTCCAAAATGTTTTTGTGTCTTTAGTCTTGTCAGCCGCCATTATAATATCATTCCATTTTTTATTGTTTGCTTCCTTACATGCGTCTCTTAATTTTATCTGTAGTGCTGTCTGTGTCGTATATAGCCATCTGTTACTGCCGTGTCTTTCCATATACCTGTTTATTTCATTGTAATGGGTTTGGATTAATTTAACTTCTTCTGGTAGTCTGTTGTTGGGTAATGTTCTAAAGTGTGAAGTAGGAGTGTGTTTGGTTATAGATGTTTTTATTGCTGAGTGCAGTCTGTCCATTTCTGAGTCTATGTCTTCTGTTGTTTTCCCTTGTAGGTTAATCGAGTGGTGATTACCTAAGTCGTCTTTGAAGCTGTCCCAGTCTGTTTTACTCATTTTCAGTCTCTTTTTTATTGGTATCTGTATGGGGCTTGTTGACAGTGTTAGTATAATTGGCAGATGGTCACTGCCTGTGAGAGGTCCTTGTTTTATATGGTAATTGAAAAAGGCTTTGTTGTTGGTAAAATTTTGTCTGGTGTCGATTGTGTATTGTGATTTCTCCAGGTTGGAAAGTTAGGACCTAGATGATTGATTTTCCCTAGGTTTATTAATTGATTAAGGGCATTTCCCACGACGTTATTATTTGTATTGTCAAAAATCCTGTGTCTGGCGTTAAAGTCTCCTAAGATGTACATCGGATGACTATTGTTAGCCAATTTTAATAGGTCTTCTATAGGTAAGTAGGGTCGTCTCGGTGGCAGATAAGTAGTAGCAATAATTACGTCTCCTTCAGTTGTATTTATTTTTATTGCTAGAAATTCATCCTGGAAGTCATCGATTAGTTTAAATTTTAAGTTTCTTTTAACCGCTATCGCTACTCCGTCATTTTTCTCGCCCGATTTATTTCTTTGGTTTACATAATAGTTAAAGAGTTTTATGTTGTTGTTTTCTGTCTCACCGTGACTGTTTATTAGTATAATGTCAGGGTCAATTTCTTGATATATATTACTTAGGTTAATTCTCTCGGTCTTCCAGTTTCTTACGTTGTGTTGTATTATTCTTAAAGTTCTTACTGTTTGTCTATTGTCCATTATTTCTTATACTTGGATTGTGGCAGTTGGAGTGGAGACCTATCGTCCTGTTTCCCGCTTCTGACTCTTCTAAACTCTGACGGGTCTACTATTTTAAAGTCATTGGTCGTAATCTTTAGTTTGTCCATAGTGATTAGTGTCCAGACGTAATCTTCACTTAGGGATTTTTCTTGATATGTCCACTTGTATATCCCTCCTTCACAGTTTTTTGCTATTGTCCCTCCTGTTGGTCTCGATGTTGGGATTCCATGTTTTGTTGTGGTGATAACTTTTAATCCAATATCTTCAGCAGATTCAGGTTGTATATTGTGATCAGTCTCCATCTTATCTTCTCTCCTCCTTATCCTTTGTCTTGTAGTCTGTCCTTTTGTTATTTCTATCTTCTCTTTGTCACTTCTAGTCATTTGTCTGGGATCTCTATCAGTCGCTTGTGTTCCTTGTGTATCAGCTGTTGCTCCTTGCTCAAACCTTTGTTTGTCTAGCTGTAGTCTTTCTCTCAGTTCGCTTGAGTATGTTGCCTGAAATAGTTTTTCGGATTCTGGATTCTCTGGGAATATCATCTCTGGTAGGTTATTCAATTTAAACATTTTCCTTAACTCCTCATTGTATGATCCGGGTGCAATGATATTGTGCAGATGTGCGTGGATCATACTAATCATTACCTTGTCATGTATTGGTTCACTTAAGTTTAATATGGTGGATTCTGGTCTGTGAGCCTCTTGGACCGCTCTCTTGGCTATTTCGACGTATGTCGTCTTTTTCCTTGTTTCTTGTTCCTTGTACTTTATCATGTGTTTTTTATTGGGCATGCCATTGCTAACGTCTTGTGTCCTATATATACATTCCCGTTTCTCTTACAGTTGAGACAGCCAACATATGTGTTCTTACATTCAGTGTAGGTATGGCCGTCTCCTGCACAATCTGAGCAGTACTTTTTCTCTTTTTCTGGACAGTCTCTCGTTGTGTGTTCTTCATATTTATAACAGGAAAAGCAAGTTTGCAGACTGATGAATGTTTCCTTCTTTATTTGATGAGGTGTTACTGACATGTTAAATATTAGAAAGCCCTGTTGTAATACTTTTTCAGCCATTGAAACTTCTTCGAAGGTAATCTTGAAAACATGAGTGTAGTCTTTTATCTTGATGACTTCCTCGATCTTCATCCAACTGTTTTGGCGTTCCAGTTCATCTTTCAGATCTTCAGATGTCTTCCTCCCGATCTCTTGGTCGACTTGACGAACGAAAACTGATCTTTTTGCTTTTTGATTTGGTGGCATGACAACAACAAGTCCTTCATTGTAAAATACATCTCTGGCTTCTTTTGAGAGGATTTTGTCTGAGTCAAAGTCATCATTACAGATTACTTTGAAACCTTCGTTGGTGCTAAATATTCTTGTTAGTGGGACTTGCAATTTGTTATAAGTGATTTCTGCCACTTTTCCTCTTCCAATAGAGTGTCCCTTATCTCTATGTTTTATTCTAATGCTTGTAGTCATCTTCCTTGATTACATCTAATCCTACCTATAACACAGGGCTCCTGCCTGGGAGCAGTGACCCCGCCCCCCCCTCTTGGACGGGCGTCGGGCTCGTAGGGTTCTGCACCCAGGTTACCTGTGACTATAGTTATGTCTAAGAAAGTTGCCACCTACCGGTGACCCCCGGACAAGGGGTGCCCTGCACTATCACAGGTTCCCTTGCCGGATCGACCGTATCGCTAAGTCCCGCCTCCCGTTCAAGGAACGGAGTGCATGAGGGGGATGCAAAAAGGAAAGAAGAGGACTTAGAGAGTAGAGACAGTCTCCCTACCACGCCACGTTCGGTTAGCCAATCAGAGCACCGCAGTAAACGTGCATGTATCACGCCACCGTGGGGCACCACTGATTGGCCAATCCAGGACGTAGACGCACGGGTAGTAGTCAAAATTTGGAGAGCCCAAATATATGTTTTTCAGAAGTTGGAATGTTTCGTACAATTTGAGATAGTAATTGCATCGCCGCTATGTTGGGTAAGTACAATCACGAGGATTGAGTGTCCTATCACAACGAAGTTGCAGACTGCTCAAACATGCAGCAGAAGAGGCAAGTCTTCACAGCTCCGGGTCCAGCAGTCGGAGAGTGGTCACCACGAGGTCAGGTCTTTTATAGCGGAGGTAGGCGTGGCTTAATAGTTGACCTCCGTCATGTAAGGCGGCGCTGGCTGACCTAGACCACGAGGCATACACTGGGGAATTCGCGGGGTCGGATACTCAGCGACAAACAGCGTTTGTAGGGGAGAAATCCACTACACTGTGACCGTCAGTGTCACAGGTCAGGTTAATTTTCTACGTCTACGGAGATTGAGTTTGTCAGGAAAGAGGTGAAATGGAGTTATATATGCACTAGCAACTCTATTCGCCTGACCGCAGACCACATTCCAGGTCAAAACAGCCGTTAAGTCTTGGAGAATTTTGAGTCTGACAGGAACTGTTCAGGAGATTAATGACTTTCTAAAATAGACAACTGACACTAACTAAACCACAAACACCAGATTCCCTGATGTTTGGGCGACAAAATAATATAACTTCAGTAGCGATCGGAAATTCAGGATACTCCCACGAACGACATAAAATATGCCACTCTAGCTGGCAAACTCGACACTCACTTACTTGACAAGTTTCACTAACAATAAGGACAGTTGAAGCTTTCACCACCACTCACAATGGATCTTGAATGTTACAACTGTAAACAGACATATCTAGGTTGCCTCACCAATTGCAACCACAGTTGCAATTTCAAATTCTGTCATTACTAAGGAATAATGAAGTCTCGGGTACATTCATAATTGAGAGAAAACGGAGAACTCAGGCGTCCTGAAGCGATGAGAAAACGGACTCCTCCGATGGAGAACTCCAATAAGAAAGCATAGCTACATGTTTTGTGGGCTATTGAGCGTAATATGCATCGTCTGATTTTACGTTAACTGGCGTGTATGACCGTGGTAATTACAGTAGGTGACTCCGTCCTCTCCAGGGGAAGTAGACCTACCCCTGGCGAGGGCGGCGTCAAGCTCCCACTCAGTATATGGAACATCACACTCATCGTGCTGTTTGACCAGCATAAAGTTAATAAGATTACTTCTCTCTACAGACTTTCTCATCAAGGAGTCCCCGAGTCCTAGTTGGTAACATGTCATAGCTCGACACATGAGCCCACTTTGTTATTAGCTCATTCGACTTTTGCAGAGGGTTTGAATGGGAGACATGTCTACTGTTTTTACCTCTGATTATGTTTATGTCTTTCCAGGCTTTGCTGAGGGATGCGTATTGGTACAGGCTGTTGACATGTCTCCCATGCATTTTGTCTGAGTTCGTTTACACGTTCCCTGGCAGCAGCAAGGGAGGCTTGATGCAATTGTAACATTTGAGGTGTTCTAATTTGTTTGTAACCCTTACCCACCCTCCCGACTCTAGCCCTGAGTTTTTTTTTCAATTTAGGGTCATCATAGCACTGCCGTTGCCTTTTCCCATGAAGCTGACCACGTTTTCTCCCTTTTTATGGCGAAGGCATTGTTGGTGAAGTATGTATAAGTCCTATCTATCAGATCATCATGGAAACTTTGGTAGTTGTCAGGCTTGTAGTCCTTGTACCAGTCATGGATGAAGTCTATGAACTGGCTTTCATGTTCTTGCTTGACTGTGATTCTAGGTCTGTTGAGTTTACCACCAGTGAGGGTGTCATTGGCTACATGTATACTAGCTTGGATTGGGCTGTGGTCGGACATAAGATCAGTGACAACATCAGAGCTATGAGTTGTGCATGATAGATTAAAACCAATACACTTGTCTAGAGCCCCGCCATAGATGTGTGTTGGTTCATTATTACCTATAATTTGAACATGTTCATTTGCGCTGAGAAGTGAGATAAGTCTCCTACCATTGGTGTTAGTGGTGGGGTCACCTAATTTCTTGTGTCTAGTATTCAGGTCACCCATCAAGACTATGCTGCCAGATTCTGGGGTCACTAAGTCTAAGGGGATAACTTAACTCTATTCTTAATTTCTAAGGGTTGCTGCCACCAGACCCCCTCTGGGCAGTATGTAGCTCGTTAGGTAGCGGCCAGAGTGGACTAGGCATTGGGTTAGGTTTTTCATTGACCTGATCGATAAGGGGAAAAAGGGGTGAAACCATAACATGTCTTAACTAATTTATTCCTTATAAAACATACTGCATTCCGTTAAAATACAAGTGAGTTGGCCTTCCTCAGAAGAACAACGATGATTCTGGTTAACCTGCTCGACAACAGACGTCGTACATTAGTTGCGTGTCATCCACATACTTATTGCATAACAATGAGTGACCTCCTTACCTCCGTCATTTCTTCTTACAATAACCCTCAATACGTCAGACTGCTCCACCTGTATGGAATATAGCCCCTTAGGTTATCATACATAGTAGCACCAGCTCACCACACCTGTTACACTCCACACCTGCAAGTATGGCACTCCTTGTAATTTCTAGATCCACATATCAGGCACCTAGTTCGCACACCGCCCTCGGTGGGTCGAGACGAGGGTTTCACCAAGAGACATACCAGTACTGTTTCTACGCCTGGTATTATAGGTCGCTCCAAGTGATGACCGCGGAGTTTCTCACGTATTTCATTATGTATTCCTACTCATTTGTGGTGGTATGCCGGGAATTCACAGGTTCACAGTGGAATAGCATAGCTGGGAGTGATCATCTGACATGGTGGGACACTCACAGGGATATTGGCCGACGCACAGCAAGGCGCTCTGACCGCGTGGGATCTGAGTTTGAGCGAAGGATACTGAAAAATAATGCCTGATGGGCCGTTATCACCCACCCCAACACATCACTATTTCACTTTATGCATCAAGCAAAGTTTTAAACTGTAATAACTGATATATAAGCCTCTTTTTTTTTTAGGGCTGAATACAGCCCAATGAAGTTCACTGACCTGAGTTTGATGAGAGAGCGAAGGATACTGAAGGCCGATGTCCCCCGCTCCTCTCTGTTTAGGCCTACAGTTTCCAATCTTTACTTTGATTTCTTGTGGTTCTCACATCTCCATTTTTCTATCTATTGTGACCTAATGCTTTATAAATACATATCTTAATCCTAAATTAGACACTAAGGTAAGGGTCTGGTTTGCTAGTTTCTGGGTAAATTCATTGGGTTATAATATCAACGTGGTACACCCGAGGCGGCCTAGGCGCCAACCCGAACAAAGCCTGGCGTCGTATTTTCATGGCCTGGGTATACAAGATATTCTCTTTGAAGCATAGTTTCTGGATCACTTCCAACACTTCACATAGTTCTGATACCTTTATCCTTTTTTCAGACCACTGTTCTCATGTATTTTCATCTGATATCTGAGGAGGTTATCTTCACAGACGTAAATAGTATGACCTTCAAACTACGATCTACACTTAGCCCGGATAGTACACTAGCCCGGATCAATTGGACTCTCACAACCATCCTATAGATACCTTGAGTTCTCCTTAATGCTATGAATACATACAATTAATATTACATAATCGTACCTGGGTACAATTCAACAAATGATTCAGTAACCTTGAGTAGGTGAGTTATCCTTTATCAATGTTTCCCGTTCTCTGAGATTCTACAAGCGCGGTGGATTTGAATGTTAAATAGCGTAATATGAATTAAAGGGTTTTTTTAGGGATGACAATGATGTGCGCAGTACAGGACACTTGGCTCAGTGTGTAAGAACTCTGGGAGATCTGTGTACTGAAGCTGATCTGAGGGAGCATAGGCGTTTAGCACGTTGAGTGTGGAGTTGCCCAGGTGTATAGTGATCCCATGGTACTGAAAGTTGGTAGTCTTTTTGGATACAAGAGGTACATGCGGTAGTGACTTCTTAACATACACCAAACATGTGTGAGTAGAACTTGGATCATAATACACATAATTGGGCAGACTGGGTGGGGGCTTACCATTAGGTGTGAGACACTCCTGCAGACACACAATATCGATGTCCTCAGTCACAACTTTGTGGTGTAGGTCAGGGTATCGTTTTCTAAGGGATGAGATGTTCCAATGTAATGACCACGGTCATACACGTCAGTTAACGTAAAATCAGACGATTCATATTACACTCAATAGCCCACAAAACATGTAACTATGCTTTTTTATTGAAGTTCCCCATCGGAGGAGTCCGATTCTCATCGCTTCAGGACGCCTGAGTTCTCAGTTTTCTCTCAATCATGAATGTACCCGAGACTTCATTATTCCTTAGTAATGACAGAATTTAAAATTGCAATTGGTGAGGCAACCTAGATATGTCTGTTTACAGTTGGAACATTCAAGATCCATTGTGAGTGGTGTTGAAAGCTTCAACTGTCCTTATTGTTAGTAAAACTTGTCAAGTAAGTGAGTGTCGAGTTGGCCAGCTAGAGTGGCATATTTTATGTCGTTCGTGGGGATATCTTGAATTTCCGATCACTACTGAAGTTATATTATTTTGTTGCCAAACATCAGAGAATCTGATGTTTATAGATAAGTTAGTGTCAGTTGTCTATTCTGTCAACCTGTAAAATCTCCAAGACTTAACGGCTGTTTTGACCTGGAATGTGGTCTGCGGTCAGGCGAGTAGAATTGCTAGTGCATATATAACTCCATTTCACCTCTTTCCTGACAAACTCAATCTCTGATTAGGTCATAAAGATAGACGTAGAAAATTAACCTGACCTGTGACACTGACGGTCACAGCTAGGTGTCCAGCGACTACTTTGAATAGAAGGTCTATTGTTAGTAAAATTAGTCCTTCTGGTAGGGATATGCCCTCAGACGCGCATTTATACCGATGCCCTGTAACGGGCCGAGTTTTCTCTTTTCAATAATTTACCATCCAGCTATTCTTTTCTGTTAGTATTCTATTTATTCATATACTTATATGTTCTGTGTAGTACTCTTTCCAATGAGTACCCTGTTTTATATACTTATCCTTCTTCAATTCTTTACATATATATATATATATATATATATATATATATATATATATATATATATATATATATATATATATATATATATATATATATATATATATATTCTTATGTATTCTTGCTCATATTCTGATATGTTCTTTATCTCTATATACCTTATATTCTTATACAAGTAACTCTTATGCTTCTCTACTTATGTTTTCCAAGTCAATGTTCTTTCCTTTCTGAAGTATACTTTGTTTTATGTCTTTCTTATACATGGGTTAGTCTGGGGAACCATGTTATTCTTTGTACAACACTTTTTATACTTACAAAGGGTAGCTGCCACCACCCAGACTTTTCATTATATAACATAACTCATGGAAAGTTGTTGGGTAGTGTGGTAGATGTCTAGGCACGTGAGTAAGTATTATTTTCTGGGAACCAATGTTTAGAAGGAGTAGAGTGGTGATACTCAGATTACTAATTAAATATTTATTAACCCAGTGAGTGGAGAAGATGCATCTTAGATTCACTCAGGCTAAACAGAACCGCAATTAACTTATTAAATCATCAAACACTTCAAGAGCTTATTACCTCATTCAACACCTCCAAATACTCATTACTTTATTAGACAATTGGGATATCATTACCTTGATACATGAGATTCCGTACTATTATTCACAAGCCATCACTGGACCCTCAGGTCTTACTTTAACAAGTAACAAATTACCTCTCCACTTCTTGATTAGAGCATGATACTCTCAGGTTATTCTTTCATGGGTACTACAGATGAATACATAACACACTGGGCAATTCCACAATTAGTAACATACCATATTTCTTATCATTTCACCAGGAACCACCTGGTACCTTGAACTCTCATTCAGGGGTTCAATACTTAACCTGGGATGACTATATTTCTGCTAGTCATCCCTAAGCATGGATATTAATACGGCTCCATACATATAACCAAGAACAGTAGATAGGCCATGATCATATGACAGAGTCAGTGGGCCAGAGTTGTTTACAGGCTCGCTCGCTAGCTCGGAGCGCCTGGCCCGGGAAAAGTTGACTCGTGGCGGTGGGCCGTGGCGTCTGCCACGGAATCTCGCCCTGGGATTCTAATCTCGCCACCTTAAAGACGTCTTTCGAGAGACATCGTGCCCATAGGCGGCTCCCGAACCTCAGGAGTGTTGCTAACCCCCACAACAGCGTCTGGAGACGTGGAGGAGAAATCACAAAAGGAGTGTGTGGGGTTTCAGATGTTTGGTTCACACTCAGGATGGAATGGAGAAAGGAAACTCACAATGTGCTCTCTATATACATGTTGTATTGGATGTACAATGCAGCTTGGTGCTGGGAAGGCAGCATGGTTACAAGCGTGATGTAGAGAGAGCTGGTTGGTGAGGACGCTCAGAGAAGGACAGCTTGTGGGTCGCCATGCTCGCCAGCGGGAGAGAGGACCGCCAGGCAGGGCGGTGGAGGAGGAGGTGTTGCTGGCTGCGGCTGTAGGTAGAAAGAGGGAGATCACCACGAGGTCAGGTCTTAAATAGCGGGGGTAGGCGTGGCTTAGCAGTTGACCCCCGCTCCGTGGTGTATGGCGGCGCTGGTTGACCTAGACCACGAGGCATACACTGGGGAATTGGTGGGGTCGGCTAGGCAGCGACAAACAGCGTTTGTAGGGGAGAATTCCACTACAATACTCCCCCTTCCCTCCAGGCGGTGTAGGAGACTTGTTGTCTGCAGAGTTGCTTAGCACATGTGAGGCAGAACGGGCGGTGCATGCCTCATGTGAGACAACGGCGATGGCGTGGATGAGCCGGTCGCTGGATACAACTGTCTATATACACACTATCTGTGGGAGAAGAGAGGGAGAAAAAGGGTGTGTGGAGGCGATGAATGTTGTGCTTCCCTCACGGCAGGTACAGAGTCGTCAGATGCGCCTGCTGGGGTGTGTGGGCCTGGGTCAGGAGCAGGGGCTGCGTCAGCAGAAGCGGATGAGGGCTCGTGACAGCAGCTGGGTCCACGACAGCAGCAGGAGGACATTAGGGCACCTGGAAAAAGAGGGTGTGTGTCCCCAGGAACAGAGGCCATACAAGGGTTACTGCTGGGGTCGCGTCTGAGAAGGTGTACTGGGGTTGGTAGGACGTGGTGCTTGGGGCAGGAAGAGGAGCTGTGTCTGCTTAGAGTAGAGAGCTGCTCAGTCTATGTAGAGACAGTAGTTGTATAGCAGAGAGCTGCTTGTGGATAGCCAGTCTTCCATGTTGCTTGAAATGATGATCAGTTTCTCCATCCTGTGTGAGTGAACTCGGGAGTCACCATTTGTGGGGTTCAGATGTTTGTACTCAGGATGATGGAGAAAGGAAATCACAATGTGTCTCTATATATGTTAACATGCAGCTTGGTGCTGGAAGGCAGCATGGTTACAAGTGATGTGAGAGAGCTGGTTGGTGAGGACGTCAGAGAAGGACAGCTTGGGGTGCCCATGCTGCCAGTGGGAGGAGGACCCAGGCAGGAGGAGGAGTGAGGGCTGCAGGCAGGGCGGAGGAGGAGGTTGGCTGCGGCTGTAGAAAGAGGAGATCAGAGGTCAGGCTTAAATAGCGGGGTAGCGTGGTTAGCAGCTGGACTGCCTGCTGGTTGACCTAGACCACGAGGCATACACTGGGGAATTGGTGGGGTCGGCTAGGCAGAGACAAACAGCGTTTGTAGGGGAGAATTCCACTACAAGTGAATATTTAACTTCACTATACAAAACATACGTCTGGCACCGGTTCAGACGATAGCTAGACCTCTACTTTACTTGACTCACTTGGCACTGAAGGTACTATGTTAAAACATGAACACTGATATTCTCAAAAATGAATAAGTTAAACTGAGTTAATATGGCAGCGTGGAACACACATGAACATACCTGGAGACGTGGAGGAGAAATCACAGAAGGAGTGATTTCCCCTCGCGCGCCTGCATATATACTGGCCTGAGGGCATATTCCTACTAGAAAGATAAATTTCACTAACAATAGACCCTCTATTCACAGTAGTCGTTGGACACCTAGCTGTGACCGCCAGTGTCACAGATCAGGCTAATTTTCTACATCTATATTTATGATTTAATCAGAGATTGAGTTTGTCAGTAAAGAGGTGAATTGAAGTTATATATGCGTTGGCAACTCTATTGACCTGACCGCAAACCACATCCCCGGTCAAACGGCCGTTAAATCTGGGAGAATTTTGAGTTTGACAGGAACTGTTCAGAAGATGAATGACTTTCTTAAATAGACAACTGACACTAACTAAACTATGAACATCAGATTCTCTGATGTCGGGGCAACAAAACAATATAACTTCAGTAGCGATCAGACACCCATGGATATCCCCACGGACGACCTAAAATACGCCACTCTAACTGGCAAACTCAACACTCGCCTACTTGACACGTCTTACTAACAATAAGGACAGTCGAAGCGTTCAACAACACTCACAATGGATCTTGAATGTTCCAACTGTAAACAGACATATCTAAGTTGACTCAAAACAAAGGTGTTCTCTCTCACATTCAAATTCATTATATAGAGAGGTTGGTTTCAGTAAGTCAGAGAAAATGGGATAACGGAGGACTGAGGCGTCTTGAAGTGATGAGAAAACGGACGCCTCAGATGGAGGACTCAAAATAAAAGCAGAGGTACATGTTTTGTGGGCTATTGAGCGTAATATGAATCATTTGATTTTGGCGTTAACTGACGTGTACGACCGTGGTCGTTACAGCCCGAGCAAAAATCACTCTCACGTGATTTCTTCTCCACGCATCTCCAGATATGTAGATGATTGTTTCTTGCTGTCATGTTAATTCAGTTTAACTTAACCGATTCTTGTGAATATCAGTGTTCATGTTTTAACAGCGTAATATTCTGTGCCAAATAAGTCGAGTAACATAGATATCGTCTGTACTGTTACCAGACGTATGTTTTGTATTGTTGAAGTTAGACATTCACCCTCTCGTGATTTCTTCTCCACGCATCTCCAGACGCTGTTTTGTGTGTTGGCAACACTACTGAGGGTCGGGAGCCGCCTGTGGGCAAGATGGCCCTCGAAGGATGTCTTTAAGGTGGCGAGATTAGGATCCCAGGACGAGATTCCTCGGGAGACGCCATCGACGACTCTGTCAGTCTGTCACGACTCAACGTCCTCGGGCGCTCCGAGCTAGCGAGGGAGCCTGTAAATAACTTTGGCCCGCTGACTCCGTCTTGTGATCGTGGTCCATCTATTGTTCTTGGCTATATGTATGGAGCGGTATTAATATCCATGCTTGGGGATGACTAGCAGAAATATAGTCATCCCAGGTTAAGTATTGAATCCATGAATGTTGGTGGTACCAGGGTTATTGTTATCCTCGGAGTTGAGTCCCCCAAACCACTGAATACTAGTTAAAGTATCACGTTAGTCATTCCGAAATAACATGGTGTTATAAAAGTACGACCTGAGGGTCCAGTGTTATCTGACCGTGTGTAGTAACTCCTGAATCTTACTTGTCAGAGAAATAATACAACCGTTGTCTCATGAAGTAATGAGTATTGAAGTAGTTAAATGATGTACTAAGTACTTGGAGTTGTTTAATGATGTAATAAGTACTTGAAGTGTTTAATGAGTTAATAAGTAATTGCGAATCTGTTTTGTCAATGGTACAGTAAGACCTGATGGTCCAGTCTTGTCTGAGTGAATTTAAATAACATCTTATTCACTCACTGTGTTAATAAATATTGAATTAGTAATCTAAGAGTATCACCACTCTATTCCTTCTAAACATTGGTTCCCAGAAAATAATACTTACTCACGGGCCTATACACATCTACCACACTACCCAGAAGCTGTCCATGAGTTATGTTATACTCTAATAAAAGTCTGGGTGATGGCAGCCTACCCTTGTAAGTATAATAAGTGTTGTACTAAGAATAACATGGTTCCCCAGACTAACCCATATATGAGAATATAAGTAAAAACAGAGT
>NW_024713129.1:29279309-29298378 GCF_018991925.1 Homarus americanus | reverse complement strand
TTACAGGGTGGTGAATCTGAATATAATATCAGATGTATTGACCCATTTATATAATACGTTCTGTTGATGAGACAGGGGCCTTATTGAGGGGGGTTGCAGACTGTGTATAGATCTACACCTATTTAAAAAAATTAAACAGAAAAAAAGAAAGAAAAAAAGAACAGTACTTAGCTACTCTCTATTGCCTATAGAGTTGTCTTCTGCTATCACTGAGTACACTGTATCTCCCTGTGAATGGTGTATTGTAGGCACAGTATCAGTCTATGAGAAAGCACACAAACAAAATGAAATTTAAAGTCTCTGTGCCCCCTAAAACACAACTTGGTTTCAGCTGGCACGGTGCCTTTGCAGCTTGCTTGCTAGTTTGCGCTCGCTTTAAGTTATTTACATCTTCCGCGGACACTATGAACTATCACTGTGTACACTGTATCCCCCTATGAATGGTGTTTTATAGACACAGTTTCAGTCCTTGAGAAAGCACACAAACAAAATAAAATTTTAAGTCCCTGTGGCACCTATGACAAGAATTGGTCTCTGCTGACAGTGGTGCCTTACCAGCTTGCTTGCCAATATGTATTCACTTTAAGTTATTTACAGCCTCTTCCGTGGTCACTGATGACACTATGAACTGATTTACCTAGAATCACAGTACTACACTCCCTGGTTGACCTTAACCACAGCCTTATGGGATACTTCATCTTAAATTATACTTCGCCTTAAGGTATACTACCTATTAAGACACACTTCCTTTTATATTTTTCTTTTTAAGATGTATTACCTTTCAAGGTATACTTCCTGTGAGATTGTGAAATGGAGTACCATCGTACGACATGTTTTCCCATGTGTTGAGGTGGGAGCTTGTCTGTGGCAGCGCCCGGTTGCCAGTTACCATCTGACACTGTAAGAGTAAAGTCTGCAAAGAACGTGGTTTATTATTCAAACCTCTCACATGGCACAGTGAGTAGGATGCCGGGGCCCGACACATCATAACAGCCCTGACGATAAAGCCAACATTGTACTGCCAGATTCTGGGGTCACTAAGTCTAAGGGGATAACTTAACTCTATTCTTAATTTCTAAGGGTTGCTGCCACCAGACCCCCTCTGGGCAGTTGCTGTTAGGTAGCGGGCAGAATGGACTAGGCATTGGGTTAGGTTTTTCATTGACCAAATCAATAAGGGGAAAGAAGGGTGAAACCATAACATGTCTTAACTAATTTGTTCCTTATAAAACATACTGCATGCCGATAAAATACAAGTGAGTTGGCCTTCCTCAGAACAACAACGATGATTTTGGTTACCCTGCTCGACAACAGACGTCTTACATTAATTGCGTGTCATCCAAATATTTATTGCATAACAACCAGTGACCTTACCTCGGTCATCCCTTCTTACAATAAAACTCAACACGTCAGCTTGCTCCACCTGTATATTTTAGGTTATCATACATAGTAACACCATCTCACCTCCCTGTAGCACCAGCTCACCACACCTGTTACACTTCACACCTGCAAGTATGGGACTCCTTGTAATTTCTAGGCACACATATCAGGCACCTCGTTCGCACATCGTCCTCGGTGGGTAGAGACGCGGGCCTCACCAAGAGGCATAACAGTACTGTTTCTACGCCTGGTATTATAGGTCGCTCCAAGTGACGACCGCATGACGTATTTCGTCATGTATTTCCACTCATGTGTGGTAGTATGCCGGGAATCCACAGGTTCACAGTGGAATAGCATAGCTGGGAGTAGTCATCTCACATGGTGGGACACTCACAGGGATATTGGCCGACGCACAGCAAGGCGCTCTGACCGCGTGGGACCTGAGTTGATGAGAGAACGAAGGATACTGAGAAATAATGCCTGATGGGCCGTTATCAACCCACCCCACCACATCACTATTTCACTTTATACATCAGGCAAAATTTTAACTGTAATAACTGCTATATAAGTCTCTTTTTTTAGCGCTGAATACAGCCCAATGAAGTTCACTGACCTGAGTTGATGAGAGAATAAAGGATGCTGAGGGCAGTGCTCTGCAGCTTCTCACCACATAGGCCTACAGTTTCCAATCTTTAATTTTAACTTTGATTTCTTATGGTTCTCACTTCTCCATTTTCCTATCTATTGTGACCTTATGCTTTATAAATACATATCTTAAGCCTAAATTAGACACTAAGGGTAAATTCATTGGGTTATAATATCAAGGTGGCACACCCGAGGCGGCCTAGTCGCCAACCCGAACAAAGCCTATCGTCGTATTTTCATGGCGTGGGTATACAAGATATTCTCTTTGAAGCATAGTTTCTGGATCACTTCCAACACTTCACATAGTTCTGATACCTTTATCCTTTTTCCAGATCATTGTTCTCATGTATTTTCATCTGATATCTGCGGAAGTTATGTTCACTAAACGTTCACAGACGTATATAGGATGACCTTCAAACTACGATCTACACTTAGCCCAGATAGTACACTAGCCCGGATCAATTGGGCTCTCACAACCATCCTATAGATACCTTGAGTTCTCCTTAATGCTATGAATACATACAATTAATATTATATAACCGTACCTGGGTACAATTCAACAAATGATTCAGTAACCTTGAGTAGGTGAGTTATCCTTTATCAATGTTTCCCGTTCTCTGAGATTCTACAAGCGGGGTGGATTTGAATGTTATATAGCATAATATGAATTAAAGGGGGTTTTTAGGAATGACAATGATGTGTGCAGTACATAGCCTTCCCCTCCCAAAGATTCATATTATGCGGAATAATATGCAAAAGCACTAACGCGGTAGTGTACTATCGTGCACAAAAGTCGTGTCCACTACCCAGCCACAGTGAGGTTTCGATTAGCCTTGAATCTGAAGTTTCGAAACAGCTGGGGGAAATGCCGTCGGCCAACAGATGTCGCCCACTGTAGTGTGTGTGGAGGGGAGGGGGTAATAGAGGAGGTGGGGGCTGGATGAGAGGCAGGTTTATTTATTATTTATACCACCATAATTTCAAGCTGCCTTTTTAACTACGTTTTGTCTTACAGTTGTTTCTTTATGGTTACGAATTCATGGAACAGGTGCAGTGCCCTGGGTGCTTATTGCCACTCAGGTCACAATGATACTTTAAAGAATGGAATATATTTAGGATAAGAGTGAAATATGCAAGGATCAGGGTGAAGGGCCTTGGTCAGCTAGTTTTACTCAGTGGCCACGTCACAATTTTGTTGTTATTCCGACAAAGAGATTATGGCAATATTTATTTATATTCCACCCATCCTTTGCTTCATAAATATTTGTGATAATATGCAATATTATATAATTATATACTTATGTTAAAAAGAGTGGAGTGAAAAATTTATCAGTATTGTTAAATAGTATTGAGACTTAATCTAGTTCCAATTCTTCCAAGTTCCAGTGTTTAAACACCCACCACAATATGCAAGCTTCAAATATTTTGAAGTGTGCTCAGTTACCATTAATATTGTGTGCTGAACATCATGAGCATTTCAACACATTCCATGACGTGTCATACAGATCATTGTATACCACACAATACATAATTTGTGGCTGTTAAGTTACTTTGTTATGAATTTTCATGCCATATAGTTTAAGACATCATTAAGGACATGGATTTAAGATAACACTGTAGGTGAGTTAAAATATATCAATTGTATTTACAAACAATACTAAAATCCAAACAATACACCAATACACACATCTTAGTATTTGGTCCAGCCACCCATTGCATTCAGGACTTCATCAAGGCGATAAAGGATGGAGTCGACCAGCTTCAGGCACACCCCTGGTCGTCGACATATACTCTCCCACACGTCGTAAGCTTTGGCCTCTATTGCTGCACAGGTTCGCTGCTCCCCAATATCCCAATCACGTTTCATCATGGCCCAAATATGTTCAGTCGGATTAATATTACATCCTAGTGTTGGCCAGTCGATGACCTCAATTTCAGGGTGATCCTGGAGGTAGTCCTTCACTATGTTGCTGGTGTGAATGGGACTGTTGTCATGAACCAGCCTGATAGTGTGGGGGGCTGGAACTGCCATAGCCCAGACTGTAGGAATTAGCACTTGCTCCAGGATGTCTACATACTGCTCACCAGTGAAACGGCCATTGATCTTGATCAGTTCACCTGGCCCATGTGCCCACATCCACCCCCAGAATGACACTGACACCCTACCACTCACTGCGCAATGTTGAATGTGTTTCTCATGGTAGCGTGTGTTGGGGGGCCGCCAGCACTGCCTTGCTTCGGCTCCCACTGACCTGAACACCGTTTCATCAGTAAATATAATGGATCTCCAGTATTCTTCTCTATGTGGAAGGTGTTCCAATGCAAAGCCGAGTCGACACTCCTTGTGAGTAGGTGTTAGCCACCCTTTGTGAGCTGGAATATGGCAGTCGATCCGGGCTTCGCGTCTCGTCGTCATGTGATGGCAGTTGAGGCCCAGATTTCTTGTATGCTCCACTGATGTTCGCATTGGATATGCCGTTGCAGCTGCCAAGATCATGGCGTCCATCCTTGCCGATGTTACTCGTGGCCTCCCGCTTCGAGGTTTCGTCTCCACTGAGCCCTCTTCCTCCCATGGTGGATCCACCTCCTAATCGTCATGGTGCTCCTCCCCACTTTGAGAGCAATGTTCGGCACAGTTGCCCCGGCTCTCCACATCCCTATGATTTGGCCTCGCTCAGCAATCACTGCCGACGAATTTGCTCGTCCTGCAGGCATATCTGAAATGGCAGAGTAATATTATGTTGTGGTAACTGATGCAGGCTTTCATATACTGGAGTAAATTAATGGTATTAGTAACACCTAGGTTAAGTATTATTACTCTGACATAACTTTTTTGGTAAATCTTTTAGGATCAACTGCCCAAGAAACCCTTCCTATTTCATGTATTCATAGTGAACTGCAAGTGGATCCCCCCCCCCAAACCTCCACCACCACCAGACCACTGACACCCATTTGAGTCTCTCCTAGGGCTGGCCAGAGGGATTAGTTAACATATATTTGTGTTTCAATTATTTAGTGTTATATTGTTTGGAGGAGATTACAGTATTTCAAAAAGGTCAAAACTGAACTTAGGGAAAATTTTGGGGGTCTCTGCTAAAATATCTTACATTGTAGGGTTAGTGAAGCACATTGTTCGATACCGATTATAAATAGGGCATTCAATGAGAATATGTTGGACTGTTATTTGTGTTCGGCAGTTGGAGCATATAGGTGGGGCTCCATTAGGGGAAGACATGAGTTGGCCATGCGTCAATCGCGTATGCCCAATTCTTAGACGATTCAGAATAGTTTCGTGATGTCGAGAGGATTGTTTTGATGGTGACCAAGGATAAACTGATGATTTGATCATTTTTAGCTTATGACTTGTTGGTTCATTTTCCCAGGACTTTTGCCAATCGTCAAATATTAATTGTTTATAGGTAGTTAGCCTCGCCGATAATCAAAATATATGGTTTTCCACTGCTTTACATATTTCTTTGACAATTTTCAGCTATGACATACTTATCTCCTATAAATAATTCATTTAAAATTTATTTTTTTACAAAGAATATTCACTGGTTCCAGAATGTATCTAAACTTACGCCAGTGATGGTCAAGTCTGGTCTTAAATAAGTTCATACTCGGTGCTATCACAACACTACCGGTGACTCTAAATTCAAGGGGGAGGAGCCATGTCGTCGGTTCTGCGAGTGTTCATTACAGTAGTCCAATTCATCGCCATGTGTAGAATAGGGGGAGGGGGGTTGGGGAATGCAGGGGAAGGTAATGTGATGGGATGGAATGTTCGATTGACGTTAATCTTGGGGGAGGGTTGAAGGGAAGAGGTGGGGGAGGTAGGAGTGGAGTGGGGGGATGGTGGAGGGTGAGTGTAGGGAGAGAATAAATAGTCGATTAGTGTTTAGGTGTGGTAACCCACGATGCTCAAATTATGAGGTTTAATAGTTGGGTGGGTATAGGCGGGGGGGGGGGGGGGGAGGGAGGCTAGGCGCGGAGTTGGAACTCGTGAACGTATGATGTTGTTTAATGCAAGTTATGGAACATTACAGTATCTTCAAACGGGTTTTCACGCTATTAATAGGCCTTTTGTAATCCACCAATAAGGATTACAGCAGCACACAGTATGGCTGCAATTGGCAAGAAAAATAAATTATATCATGGCAAAATTTTTGCCCTGCGCAATTTTTACAACCCACCTCACGCCTAAAGTAAACCGAAAAATGCTTATGTGTATAGAAGATTTTCAACTCAATATCACATATTCTTTCACCTCTACAAATATCTCCTGTCACTCATGGGACACCCTGCAATAGTATAAGGACGACATGGGCTATGCTGACAAATTAATGTGACCTAAATGTTAGTGACGATGATGGTAGGAATGAGACCTCGACATGTTTCAGTGTTCGATATCTCCTCCTTCCCTTGGTGTGGGTGGCGCCAACCTTGGTAACAACTTGTGTATTCTCCGTGACTACCATTACTGGTAGTCACGGAGAATTAATTACTGGTGTGCCCATCAGTCTCACCGTCGTAGCCATGAACGGCAGAGATATGGTCGTTGTAGTGCTTTTATTTACCCATTACACATGTCTCACCTTGCTTAATAATATTAACTATCTTCATGACATTCTTTTTGTTATCAGTCATTGCGGAATTCACGATGATGTTATGCTCCACCTACACACAGCCTGTTACTAGACTAACCCCCACCTCCTCTATTCCCCCCCTCCCCCCACACACACAATACAGTGGGCGACATCTGTTGGCCGACCATAGCATTTTCCCCAGCTGTTTCGAAACTTTAGACTCAAGGCTATTCGAAACCTCACTGTGGCTGGGTAGTGGACACGACTTTTGTGCACGATAGTACATACATTTGACGTCCTAACAGTTCGTGATTACAGTACCTTAATTCATAAAACAAAACATAAGGAGACTTAAACGTTTCCCACGAGCGTCTCCGCTACCATATACATCGGACAACAGTTTACAATTCTGCTACTTCGGTACACAATATATCATTAAAAAGAATATTACAAGGAGACTTAAGCTTTTCATACTCGGGTCTCTGTTACCTATACATGCAATATCTTATCAATTCCGTTATTTCAGTACAATACACTATAGGGAACATGTCCCTAGCAGTTCGTCAGTGTTACATCAACATACTTTTGGCACCAACACATAAACAGTGACTCTTTGACATTACATATACAACAAAAGTTCTCTGCATGAAATTACATATACCAAGGAATTTAAATTCTTGTCTATGATATACTGCCAGACTGGGGTCACTAATTCTAAGGGGGAATACTTAACTCTAATCTTAATTTCTAAGGGTCGCTGCCACCAGACCCCCTCTGGACAGTATGTAACTCGTTAGGTAGCGTGCAGAGTGGACTAGGCATTGGGTTAGGTTTTTCATTGACCAGAAGGATAAGGGGAAAGAAGGGTGAAACCATAACATATCTTAATTAATTTATTCCTTATAAAGCATACTGGTAAAAAAGATACAAATGAATTGGCGTACCTCAGAAGAACAACGAAAATGTTGGTTACCCCGCTCGGCACCAGACGTCTTACATTAATGGCGTGTCATCCACATACTTATTGCATAACAATCTGTGACCTCCTTACCTCGGTCATTCCTTCTTACACTACCCCATAACACATCAGACTGCTCCACCTGTATGGAATATAGCACCGTCGGTTATCATACATAGTAGCACCATCTCAACACACCTGTTACACTCCACACCTGCAGGTATGGGACTCCTTGTAATTTTTAGGTATACATAACAGACACCTCGTTCGCACATCGTCCTCGGTGGGTAAAGACGAGGGCTTCACCAAGAGACATACCAGTACTATTTCTACGCCTGGTATTATAGGTCTCTCCAAGTGACGACCGCGGAGTTTCTCACGGTCTCCTTATTTGTTACTACTCATTTGGGGTGGTGTGCTGGGAATCCACAGGTTCACAGTGGATTGGCATAGCTGGGAGTAGTCACCACCTGGTGGGACGCTCACAGGGATAATGGCTGCCGCGTTAGGGTGTGTCATAGGAGGGAAGATCAGCTAAAACTAATGGCCCATCACTTTTTTGGTAGATTATAGTGTATATAAACAGAAAATAATTTCAGTTTCAATATTTTGCAACCTTTTGCTAGGTAAATTTTAGCGTGAAATTTATCGAAAATCTAACGTACAGCTGCATTAGTGCATTACAATTAAATAGTGAACATTGCTTTTCTGACTTCATTCTTTAACAACCCAACTAACAATATTTTTTTCTGTTTCAGATTCTGATGCATTTATAAGTTGATAATATTTGCGATGGCTGCTTGTGTCAGGACGAGGAACCAAAAATCCAGCCATCTCAGTCACTATATTGGGTCTGGGAGAGAGCTCCTGAAGTCGGAGTTGCCTACATTGAGAGATGCTTTGAGATACGGTGTTTTAATCAGGCAAATCAGTGAAAAGAACCAAGAACTTACACAAACAAAGACATTGCCAGTGATATGACCAAAGCTGTCTTGGCACAGTACACTCTGGCTAACGCTCAGTTCAAGCCTCCAGTCATAACAAGTCAGAAGAAGATTAGTGAGAGACTGCTAGCCAGTTGGGAAAAGGCAAGAGATATCTCTCTTGGAGAGGAAAACTTGCAGTTAAGGACAGCTTTGCCAAGCAACTGACCAGTTATTTGACATAATTACTTGCAAGTGCCCAATTGTTCTCTGTCCTGGAGTTTGATGCGATCGTGACTGTAAATCCGAGGCCCACATCTCCTGTATTTGGTGCCGCGGAACTGAAGATTCCTGTGGTCGAACTGGCATTTGTCAGCACAGAGAGAGAAGACTGGTATAGGGGGCTCTCATGATTTCTAGCCAAGATATTCCGGAGTCCAAGAGACAGGAGGCTGCCACAGAGAGACAGAAGAGGAGAAGAGTTGCCGAGGAAAAGAGACTCTGAGAAGGCCCAGGTGAGGTAAAAAGGCCGGCGATTGAGCCAAGCTGATTCAGGTTAATGACTTCCCATGGTAGCTTTGATCCGAAAAGGACTAGAGAATGGGTGACTTTGTCCCTAACCCAGAAAATAATGATCCCAAACCTTCCAGGCATAAGATTCGAAATTGGAAAGATATCCCGAGCATAGCTCTGGCCAGCATGCGACACCACACTGGTCTCAGAGAAACTGCAGAGATAGCAACAGCTGCCTGGATTGACGGTGGTTTGATAACACCTGATGATGTTCACCTGGTGATAGATCATAACAAAGTAAGGAGAGCTCAGGAGAAACTTGTCAGTAACCTAGAAGAGGAGTTTGATAAGGGGATAAGAGAAAATGGAATCAATTGTTTGTTCTTTGATGGGAGAAGGGATGACACTAAAGTGTTCATGAAAGTTGGAGATTCTGACAAGTTGTTCCCTGCCATGGTGAAGGAGGAACACTACTCCTGCTGCAGTGAACCAGGAGGGAAGTATTTGTGGCATTTCACTCCAGAGAAAGATGACATCAGGAAACCAGCTGAGATAGTGGCAGATAACATTGTGAACTGGCTCAGAGAGAGGAACGTAGACCAGACCCTGCAGGCCATTGGAGGGGACAGCACCAACACGAACACAGGGTGGCAAGGGGGGGTCATACAGTGGATAGAGCGGAAGATTGGGAGGAAGCTGGTCTGGATTGTTTGTGACCTCCACACCAACGAGTTGCCACTCAGACATCTGATCCAGGAGCTGGATGGCAAGACTCTTTCAAACAACAGATGGTCTGGTCCTCTTGGCAAGATGCTGGACTCTGCCACTGAGTTAGAAATAAATCCGAGCTTTGAAAAAATCACAGTTGGCCCTCCACTCGTTGAGCTTGCACATACTGTCATTGACGACCTGAGTACTGACCAGTACTATGGTTACATGATTTGCAGTGCCATCAAAACTGGGGTCATGCCTGATAGACTTGCTTACCTGCAGATAGGTCCAGTCTCACATTCTAGGTGGCTCACAACGGCTCTCAGGTTCTGCAGAATTTGGGTCGCTCATCATAAACTGAAAGGGAACCAGCTTCACAACCTGAGACTTATTGTCCAATTCATCGTGAGTGTCTACTTGCCAAATTGGTTCAACACCAAGGTCAAGTCATCGTTCTCCGAAGGTCCGAGGCATGTTCTCTTCCAGCTTGAGCTCCTGAGGAGTCAGCCAAGGAAGGTTGTTCAGATTGTGGAGCAGACTGTGAGGAGATCTTCCTGGTATGCTCATCCCGAGGCAGTTCTGCAGACAATGCTCTGCAGTAAGGATGAGGAGGAGAGAAGAGTGGTAGTCAAAAAGATCTTGGATATGAGACTTATGAGAGGATCTGGGCATGACGAATTAGTTGGTGACGATTCCTTCAGGGTCAGGAAGACTCCTGAAGTCAATCTAGGTGCCAAGACCCTCACTGATCTCATAGATCTGGATAACATCCAGGCTGGCAGTGAGCCCCCTCTTACCTGCAGCCTCACCAATGTTCAAGTCAGAGCTTTCCTGGACAACCCCATGCATGTCCCTGCCTGGCCCTCGCACACCCAGAGTATAGAGCGTTGTGTACAGCAAGTGAGCGAGGCCAGCAGTCACGTGTACAGCCAGGAGAGGAGGGAAGGCTACATCCGAGCTCAGGTGGTCAGCAGGGAGGTGATGAGTAGAAACAGAAGCAAGAAAGACATGTTCTCTATGGTGTGCAGCAACACCGGGTCGTAGTAGTAAAACCGGTTTTTGTATTTGATGATTTTGTTTTCTAAAGGAATATTAAATTTAATAAATGTGTCAAGATCATTCGTTTCACTATTCTGGATCATTTTCATCCTAATAAATTAACCTGATACATTTACTTTACTTTAAATAAGCTATTTAGTGGTGTTGGTAAAAGGGTGGGAATACTGAATTTTCATAAGATTTCAAGTTAAAATTTACCTAGCAAAAAATAAAAAAATTTCAAATCTGAAGATATCACATGATTCTGCACATAGAACTACATCATTAATACCATGGGCCGATTTTTCAAACTCAAAAAAAAAAAATTCGCCTCCGTATGACACCCTACGCCACGTAGCAAGGCACTCCGACCGCATGGGACATGAGGTGACGGTAGAACGGTGGGTACTGAGAAATAATGCCTGACGGGAGGTTATCACACACCCTAACACATTACTATTACACTTATACACCAGGCAAAGCTTTAAACTGTAATAACTTCTATATAAGCCTTTTTTACAGGGCGGGATATAGCCAGATAGGACACTGACCTGAGGTGACGGTAGAACGGAGGGTACTAAGGGCAGTGCCCTGCCGCTCGTCACCGCATAGGCCTACAGTTTCCAATCTTTAATTTTTACTTTTATTTCTTACGGTTCTCACCTGAACACTTTCCGGTATATTGTCACTCATGCCTTATAAACACATATTTTAATCCTAAATTACACACTAAGGTAAGGTTCTGGTTTGCTAGTTCGTGGGTAAATTCATTGGGTTATAATATCAATGCGGCACACTCGAGGCGGGTACAGGACGCTCCCTAAAACAAAGGCCGAATGTTCATAGCGTGGGTATATCCACTTCACTTAAAACTGTAATTAGGGATCCTCCTCTCACACATTGCACTATTTGAACACAGACATAAGATTCTCTGATCACTGTACATGTCGTGGGTACATGTCACATGAGGATACGAGGTGTATTAAGTTCACACCGATGCATACAACATATTTCCTTTCAAGTATAGTTTCTGGGTCACTTCCAACAGCTCACATAGTTCTGATACATTTATCCTTTTTCCAGATCATTGTTCTCATGTATTTTCATATGATATCTGTGGAAGTTATGTTCGCTACACGTTCACAGACGTAAATAGTATGACCTTCAAACCATGATCCACACTTAGTCCTACAGTACACTAGTCCGGCTCAACTGGACTTTCCCAATCCTCTTATGGATACCCTGAGTTCTCCTTAATGCTATGAATACATACAATTAATATTATATAACTGTACCCGGGTACAACACAACACATGATTCAGTAACATTGAGTAGGTATCAATGTTTCCCGTTCTCTGAGATTCTACAAGCGCGGTGGATTTTAATGTTATGTAGCGTAATATGAATTAAATGGGGTTTTTAGGAATGACAATGATGTGCGCAGTACAATGAATGGGGAATTAGTTACATCAGACACTTCCTCCGATTACTCCTCCGTTTCAACAATAATTCACCTTTTCAGCACAAAACCGTGGTTCTATAATTACAAAATGAGGCTCATAACACCAAACCTGGATTTTCTATCTCACAGTTCAGAAGAACTGGCATTTTAAGGTCGGGGGGATTCCATTACCCGGAGTGAGTCAACAACCCAAAAGAAACTTCCGACAACACACATAAAAACCTGAGATTTCTCCCATCGACAACATATGCAGCAACTGGATTTCCGGACTTCAGTTCGTAAGAACTGGCATTTGAAATGTTGGGGTGACTTCGTTTCCACTGACGAAGTCAACACCCATAAACTTTCTGACAGCACATAAAACTGAGATTTCTCTCTTCGACAACATAGGCAACAACTGGATTTCCGAACTTCAGCTCGTAAGAACTGGTATTTAAACTGTCGGGGTGACTTCGTTCCCACTGACGAAGTCAACACCCACAAAAAAATAATCCGACAAACCACCTGAGCAACTGGTTCCCCCACCAAAAACTTTATAATTCAACAAATCAACTCTATCAACTGTGTAGCCAAAAATATTCATTTGAAGCAACATCCTGGAACTATATATCCTACAAATCCATTCTAACTACTGGTCTCCTCTGCCTCACAGGGAATCTACTTGCAGGTTGACCTTCCACATTTCCGTCATCACTTTCCTCATCTGCTTCGTCTGAACCTGAGTTCGAGGAAGAATCATAGGGTGGAAGTAGGGGCTCATTCAGCTGAACAAACATGTCTCTACTTACATACCTCTTTACTTTCTCAGCCGCCCTCTTTATCACCTCACTTTCATCCAAGGGGTAGTCAACTCATATGCGGCACCATCTCGTATAATTTCTGCTATAGTGTATGGACCCTTCCACTTGGTATTCAACTTCCTACTGGTCCCAGGGCTGGGCAATTCATTCCTCACCCATACTGTTTCTCCTAACTGCATAGTTTGGTTCGTTCTTGATCTATTTGCTCTCTCTCTTGTCTCTCGAGACATTCTGGCAGACGTCTCCTTTATTAACCTCCGGGCTTCTCTCAACTCTTGACTACTCTCATTCTCTATTATAGGTAAGTCAATTCCTACTTGTCTCTGTACATGCCTAAAAAAAAAAGCAAAATGAGGCTGTACCCCAGTTGTGGCAGGAACAGACGTGTTCAGAGCCGACTGCACGGGACTTAGAAATTTTGGCCACTGAAGCGGATTATCTTCACACATGATTGCAAGTGTAGTTTTAAAGGTCCTGTGCATTCTCTCTGGGACACTATTACCTCTAGGGTGGTAAGGCAATGTAAAATAGTTCTTAATACCAGTTACTTTACATAATTTTCTAAACTGTGTTGCTGTTGTAGTGGATTTCTCCCCTACAAACGCTGTTTGTCGCTGGGTAGCCGACCCCGCGAATTCCCCAGTGTATGCCTCGTGGTCTAGGTCAACCAGCGCTGCCCACGGAGCGGGGGTCAACTACTAAGCCACGCCTACCCCCCGCTATTTAAGACCTGACCTCGTGGTGAACACGAAGAAAGGATAGAAGAAGAAATGGGAAGACAAATACATAGAATCACCCCAAGGCAATATATAGACTATAACTTATTACCTAATAATCAAATAATAACCATGGGAGAAATGATGCACTGTCTGAGGAAATTTAAGGAAAAAGCCCCTGGGCTCACAGGTATTACACGAAATATGATCATGAATCTACCTGAAAACATTTTAAATACACTATTAAACATTTATAACGCATGCTTAATAACTGGTTACTTTCCAGACAAACTAAAATATGCTAAAATGATATTTATTCCTAAGGAGGGTAAGGACAATAAGGAAATATTAAACTACAGGCCAATATCTTTATTAGAAATTACCGGGAAACTATTGGAAAAAATATTAAATTCAAGACTTATAGCCTTTTTAACACAACATGGGAAAACTAACAACAGACAACATGGATTTATGCCCAATAGAAATACCCTAACTGCAATAGCTACAATAACGGAAATAATTGCAATAGAAAAAAGCAAGGGTAACCAGATCAATATAATTTTAAGGGATGTTTCTAAGGCTTTTGATAAAGTTTGGCATTTAGGCTTGAAATATAAAATATTAAAACTGGGACTTAACGAATACTTGCTAAGAATATTGTGTAACTATTTAGATGATAGGAGAGCACAAATTCAAATTGGAAACTTTATGGGAACTATGTTTAATCTTGAGAGTGGAGTACCTCAAGGAGGATGCCTTTCTCCAACACTATATACAATTTATACTTCAGACACACCTCAACCTACCCCCTTTAGCGAATATGTAATGTTTGCTGATGATATTACTCAAATAGTATCATACCCAGGAAAATCAACTCAATTTATGGCACTCTACACGGTAAGAGCGATAAAAAACATAAATGATTTTGAGAAAAAATGGAAAATCAGGACAAATAAGAACAAATTCAAGATAATACCAATAGCCAAGATTAAAACAAGTCCAGTAATAGTCGACCAGGAACTATACCCATACGACACTGAAGGTAGGATGCTTGGATTAAAACTAACAAAAAGAGGATATATAACATACTTAAAAGATAAAGAACGACAGGCAAGAATAAGATTATCAAAAATAAAACGCTTTAAGAACCTTAGCATTAATAACAAAAGAAAGATTTATATTGCCCTTGTTAAATCAATTATGGACTACCCACCCATCCCATTGAACACCCTTAGTAAAACGTGCATTAAAAGGTTACAAACAGTACAAAATATAGCCCTCAGATTTATATATAACATAAAATATACAGACCACATCAATAATGAACAGCTACACAAGAGAGCAAACCTCTTAGCAATCAATGTAGATATACACAACAAAGCTGTAAATATTTGGAAAAAAGTGACTGAACTTAACACAGAAACATATCAAAACTGGATAAATAATATAGACAACGAAGAATTCCAAGAACACAGTTGGTTTAAATCAGCCAGGAAGAAAGTAATTGAACCATCTCCTGCCCCAATATACATATAAAACATTAATAGAGAGAATAAAAGATGAGAGTGACCTACCAGCTCCACAAGAACCTGGCAGGCCTCTCCATACAGCGTACCTTTAGACTAACATAACTAATATTTAACATTTAACATTTAACATTTAACATTGAACTAACATCTTAGTAAAAAAAAAAAAATAAATAAATAAAAATGTGACTACCCTCCCAGCTACACAAGGACCTGGGCGGGCTCACTAACTCAAAAAAAAATTAAATAAAAAATAAATAAAAAAATAAAAAAATATTAATAATATTAATAATAATAATGTGATTACCCTCCCAGCTATATCAGCCAGGAAGAAGTAATTGAACCACCTCCTGCCTCAACATACACATTTCTACATAAAACATTACTAGAGGAATAAAGATGAGAGTGACCAACCAGCTCCACTAAGAACCTGGCAGGCCTCTCCATACAGTGTACCTTTAGACTAACACAACTAACACTTAACTAACACCTCAAAAAAAAAAAAAAATGTGACTACCCTCCCAGTTACACAAGGACCTGGGCGGGCTCACTAACTCCAACAATAACAAATAATAATAATAAGCAGCATTATATAAATAAACCAATATTAATACAAAGGTCTGACGACCCAAGGGAGCAGAACAAAGACAAAACACCAATAAGAAAGATGAAGCGATCTGGTTGAGCCCAGATTCTTTCTACTCCTACTGTATTTCAGTTTCACCACTTTTCCTTCAACTCCTAATAATCTTCTTTCACCTCTTAACTAAAGACTTCGTATCGTATCGATCTCTCTCTTTTCTACCTACACCAACCAGCCAGCAACACCTCCTCCTCCGCCGCTGCCTGGCGGCCCTCGCTCCCGCCGGTGAGCATGGCGACCCACAAGCTGGTCCTCCTTTGAGCACCCTCACCAACCAGCTCTCTCTCTTCTTCTAGCTACAGCCGCAGCAAGCAACAACACCTCCTCCGCCGCTGCCTGGCGGCCCTCGCTCCCGCCGGCGAGCATGGCGACCCACAAGCTGGTCCTCCTCTGACCATCCTCTCTTTTCTACCTACACCAACCAGCCAGCAACACCTCCTCCTCCGCCTGCCTGGCGGTCCTCGCTCCCGCCAGCGAGCATGGCGACCCACAAGCTGTCCTCCTCTGAGCATCCTCACCAACCAGCTCTCTCTACATCACGCTTGTAACCACGCTGCCACTTCCCAGCACCAAGCTGCATTGTACATCCAATACAACATGTATACAGAGAGCACATCGTGAGTTTCCTTTCTCCATCCCATCCTGAGTGTGAACCAAACATCCCGTACCCCACACTGTAAATTCACTTCTATTATCTGCAATGACTACTCCAGGACTGCCAAAAACATTAATGAATTTATCAAATTTTCTTGTCACTTCCTGAGTGGATTTTGTTCTCAAAGGATAGAAATTGACAAACCTAGAATAGTGATCTATGACGGTCAACACATAGCGATATCCATTCACACTATTGTGTAAGTCTGTCAAGTCTACAGATACTCTCTCCAAAGGTTTAGTTACTTCTGACATCCCCTGCCATTGCTGTTCCAACCCTTTTGTCCCTTTGAATCTTTGACACACTTCACATGATTCGACAAATTTCACACAGTCCCTGCGATAATTGGGGCAATAGAAACGGCCCTCTACTCAGGGCCGGCGCTACCCACTAGGCGAACTAGGCGATTGCCTAGGGCGCCAAAATCTGGGGGCGCCACAAATTCAGGGCAAACTTGGATAAAATTAAAAATGAAGGGAAAACTGTGGTGGAAAACTGTGGTGGACACTGTGGTGGAGCCGTGGAGGGTCGGAGCAGGATGTTAGAAGGGGGGAGGGGGTCGGAGGGAGGCGAGGGTAGGTAGACGGTAGCCGACTGTGTTTTTTTTAAATATTATTCCTTAACCCCCCGGAGGGACTAACCCGGGTCCTTATCTTTGGCGGCCTGGAGAACTATCGAGCAGTGACCTGAAGGCTGACATCTGAGGAACCCTTCTCCCAACCCCACCATCCCCTCCCCTCCCTTACTGCCAGGGCGGCTGAGCCGCCCCTTCCCTGCCTTTGTCGGGATGAGGCAAGGTTAACTGACCTCTGAAGTTTAACCTCGCATAACATAATCCCACTGAGACTGGCCAGCGACCAGAGCCGCCAGCCGCCAGGCAAATAGTAACCTGCAATAACTTGATTAGTTGGAGATCAAGATTCAAGCTGTCCAGACTACTCACAGACACCAGTGACCAGGCCACTTCAGTCCGAGTCAGTCATCTCCAAAAGTGTGGTGCAGTGGCAACAACTTCAACAGCTGGCTATCCTGCTAAACAGTAAATTGAAACTGTCTTATTATTTTTATAGTATGTAGTTATTTGATTTCTCTTGTACTCTGTCTATAATGCTGTACACAGGGATATACCTTAGCGAGTCTTTGTTTCAATCTTAGTGCTTCTCGTCAATTCGTCAAGTTTTATCATACGTGTGTTACGATGTGTACTAGTGGACGTATGTACTGCGTGAGTGTGTACTAGTGGACATATGTACTGCGTGAGTGTGTACTAGTGGACGTATGTACTGCGTGAGTGTGTACTAGTGGACGTATGTACTGCGTGAGTGTGTACTAGTGGACGTATGTACTGCGTGAGTGTGTACTAGTGGACGTATGTACTGCGTCAGTGTGTACTAGTGGACGTATGTACTGCGTGAGTGTGTACTAGTGGACGTATGTACTGCGTGAGTGTGTACTAGTGGACGTATGTACTGCGTGAGTGTGTAATAGTGATTGTATTTTTTTCAACAATAATTTGATATATGTTTTGTAGAATATATTTGGTTATGTATCCATTACAGTAAAAGCTAATCTCCAGTTTCACGATTGTCAACATTACAAATAATTGTCCACTAAATTTTTCTTACAATAAAAGACTTATTTATTTATATACTTATTTGTTTGTCATATAATATCAGTGGTGTTTGGAGAGTTAGAAACAATGTAGTAATGGGTTACTGTACCTACATTAGTTTATCAAAACTTTCAAGGGGGCGCACATCTAAAGGCTTGCCTAGGGCGCCAAATCATCTTGCACCGGCCCTGATTGTATTTTTTCAACAATAATTTGATATATGTTTTGTATTGGTATAATTGATTTATATATCCATTGCAGTAAAAGCTAATCTCAGTTTCACGTTATGTATTGACAATTGTCACTTCATTTTTTAACTTCACAATAAAGACTTTATTTATTTGCTATATTTTTGTCATATAATATAAATAAATAAAAGCTCCCCACCACTCTAATATAATTTCTGGCAATAAAATTCACTATAAGTCATATATTTTCTATAAGTAGTATTAGCGTACAATAAGACTCAAAACCAAATACCAAAAACAAACCATTGCCTTAAAAAATTTTACATATTCAAATACTCTAAAATGGGTGAACCTTAGCCTTTTAAAACGTGATATATAAATGAATTTTTTTAATGTAAACGGTCAGGTTGCAATTATTTTTGATATAGCCATCTTTCCATTAAACTTTTCCCTATTTATATGGTTATATTTAATATATTGTCAAAGGCTTCAATGACTGGTCACAACTCACAGATATCTTATTTTTCATGTATACTGTACAATAATGATGCGGTATTGGAATTACTCCGCTCTCGCAGGAAACAGAGCTGATAACTTATATATTGCTTATTTTTAAAGATTAACTCCTAAGGCAAAAAATAACTAAAATTGTTTTCGTGTGACGTCAAGTTTATTGACCAAATGTACTATATTAATTGGTTATTTGCATGGAT